>NC_139782.1:6880075-6885075 GCF_965231275.1 Zosterops lateralis | reverse complement strand
TCCTTCCTTCCTTCCTTCCTTCCCTGGATTCTCTCCCTCTTCTCCCTTCCCTTCCCTTTCCCCTTCCCTTTCCTCTCCCCTCTTTCCCCCGGGCAGGATTCATTCACTGCAGGAATTCAGGATTCGAGCAGGATTTGGGCCAACAATGGGGATTAAATTCCACGTGTCCTTCCCCTTTTTTTCTCCTCCCCCAAAGAATTCCCACAAACTCAGCCGGGTCTCCCTCAGGGTTTTCAGGACGTGTTTTTCCTGAGAGTTTTCCCCTCCAAAAAAAAAAAAAAAAAAAAAAATAAAAAATTCTTATTTTTATCCTTCAAATTGTGAGGAAAGAGAGGGAAAAAAAAAAAATCTCATTTTTATCCTTCAGATTATGAGGAAAGAGAGGGAGAGGGAAAAAAAAAAATAAAAAAGGAGCAGCGTTTTTCCAGGAGAGGAATCTTCCCGATTTTTCAGCTGCAGCCTGTGCAGAGCTAATTCCCAATTTATGATTATTAAAAGATTAAAAGCCTGCAGCAGCAGCAGCAGCAGCAGCCAGCTTTTCACACCAGGGCCGCATTGCCTGGAAAAAAAAAAAAATAATAATAAAAAAATAGGCCGGGATTGAAATTAGCCAGGAGCAGGTCGGTTAATGACGGCGGGGCCACATTAAAGGGATTTTCTGTGGGACCCCCCAGCTTGGGGGAGGGTTTGGGGTTTGCTAAAGGGAGAAGGGGGTCACAGAGAGGGGGTGACATTGGGGGGTCTCTCATCATTCCTGGGGGGTCCTGAGCCTTCTGACCGGGTAAACCAGGGGGGTCTTGGGGTATCAGAGCAGCATCAGGGTGAGAGGAGCCCCCACACCGGGATTTGCCCCGGGAGGGGAGAATTGGGGGGAAATAAAAGCCAGAGGGTCAGATTGGGGGTCCCCCAAGACTTTAGGGGGGTCCTGACCCTTCCAGCCCCGGTAAACCGGGGGGTCTTGGGGTACCAAAACCTCACTGGGGTGGGAGGAGAACCCACACTGGGATTTGACCTGGGAGGGTTGCAGGAGGGAAGAACTGGGGGAGAAATAAAGGCCAGAGGGTCAGAATGGGGGTTCCTCAAGGCTCCAGGGAGGGGGTCCTAAGCCTTCCAGCCCCAGTAAACCGGGAAGGTCCCGGAGTATCACCGGGTAAGGTGGGAGAAAGCTCTGTGGATTCACCCCCCCGTTCACATCCCGCTCCCCCACAGGCGGGCCAGGCCCGGCCCCGGGGCCCGCGGGGGAAGCGGCGGAAGGCGGCGGGCCCCGGGCGGTGCGGCTGCCGCGGGCGGGGCGGGGTTTTCCCATGGAGCCGGCAGCGCTCCGGCACGTGCTCCGGCGGGGAGAACGGGCGGCAGGAGCAGGAGGAGGAGGAGGGAAAGGAGGAATGGGAATGGGAATAGGAATGGGGATGGGAATGGGGAGAATTGATGGATGAGGGAGAACGGGGTTTGATTGACAGCGGCGCCCCCGCCAGCCAATGGGAGCCCAGAGCGCCCCGCGCCGCCGCCACCGCCCCGCCCCGTTGGCCTCGCGTGCCGCGCCAGCCGCCGCCGCCGCCCCCGGGGCCGCCTGTCACAGCTCGGCGGGGCCAGACCGGGGACAGAGCGGCGGTGGCGGTGCCCGGGGCCAGCCCCGCCCGGCCGCCCGCCCGGCGCGTTCCCTCTCACCTCACACTCCGCCCTCCATTTTTTTCCTCCTTCCTCAACCCCACGTGGGCCCCTCTGAGGGGGCGGTGAGGGGGGGGAGGGGGCGTTCCCCGCGCGCGTGACGGGGCGGGACCTCCGTGAGGGGAGCCGAGCGTGGGTTGGTGCGGGGTTGCGTGAGGCGAGGACCAATGGGAAGGCGGGGCTGGCGGGGCGCCGGGCGCTGATTGGGCGGGCGGGAGTGTGGGAACGGCGGCGGCGGCGGGTTCACACGAATGGGGCGCCGGGGCCGGCGGGGCCGGGGCTATAAAAGGGACGGGCGGGCTGAGGGGCGGGGGGGGGCGACACCGACAGATCCACCGACAGATCGACAGGACAGACAGACAGACAGACCGACAGATAACCCGCCCCTCCATCCGCCGCCATCGGTTGTGTCACCCCGCCTCGCCCCGGGCACAGCCATGCCCGCCGACACGGGCATGGAGAAAGGCACGGCCTCGCCCATGGCCGGCGCGCCCGCCAGCGCCAGCCACACGCCGGACAAGCCGCGGAGCGCCAGCGAGCACAGGAAGGTAAATGGAGCAGGAGCAGGAGGAGGAGGAGGAGGAGGAGGGTGCCGGCCGGGGCGCAGCGGCGCTGGAGCTGGATGGCGACAAGCCCGCGGCCGTGCTGAGGTCGGTGATGGTTGGGATGGGGAGGGGGGATAATGAGGTGTTTGGGGGTCCCCGGGGTTGTGCGGGGGTTCTGACCGGCTCTGCTGTCCCCCTTCCCTCCCCGCAGTCATCTAAACCCATCATGGAGAAGCGGCGCCGGGCGAGGATCAATGAGAGCCTGGGGCAGCTCAAGACGCTCATCCTGGACGCGCTCAAGAAGGATGTGAGTGGGGTTTGAGGGGGGACAGATGGGGGACACACTGGGGGGACACACCAAGGGACACATTGGGGGAGACACACCAGGGGGACACAGCGGGGGGACACACCTGGGGGGACACACTGAGGGGACACAGCGAGGGACAGACAGTGGGGAGATACAGCAGGGGGACACACCGATGGATGGATGGATGGATGGATGGATGGATGGATGGATGGATGGATGGATGGATGTCCAGCCCTGACCCCCGCTCCTGTCCCGCAGAGCTCCCGGCACTCCAAGCTGGAGAAGGCGGACATCCTGGAGATGACCGTCAAACACCTGCGGAACCTGCAGCGGGCACAGATGACCGGTGAGTGCTGGCCCCGGACAGGACACCGGGCACCGGACAGGGCACCGGGGTCGGGGTCTGCACTGGGGATGGGGGACTGGGGATGGGGATCGGGGTCTGCACCGGGAGCTGAGGATGAGGGACCAGGGTCTGCACCGGGAGCTGGGGATGAGGGGTCAGGGATCCGGACCCAAGGCAGGGCACCGGGAACCGGACTCTGACCCGGTGACTGGGACTGAGGGCGGAGAACAGGAGCTGGAGACAGGAGACCTGGATGGGGCTCCTTACAGGGAACCAGGCTCCAGAATAGGGGCTGGGGACCTGGGACTGGGTTCCACACCCAGGATTAGGGACAGAAGACTGGGCTCCAGAACCAGGATTAGGGACAGTGGACCAATAACTGGGCTCCAGACCCGGGATTAGGGACAGAGGACTGGGAACCAAGCTCCAGGTCTGGGATTAGGGACAGAAGACCGAGAACTGGGCTGTTACCCGGGATTAGAGACAGAGGACTGCAAACCGGGCTCCAGACCCGGGATTAGGGACAGAAGACCAGGAACCAGGCTCCAGACCCGGAATTAGGGACAGAGGATGGGGGAGCCAGGCTGCAGACCTGGGATTAAGAACAGTAGACCGGAGAACCGGGCTCCAGAACCAGGATTAAGGACAGTGGACTGGGAACCAGGCTCCAGATCCGGGATTAGGGACAGAAGACTGGCAGCCAGGCTCCAGACACACCCAGGACTGGGGACAGGATACTGGGGCCAATTCTCCAGCCCTACCACTCACCTCCCACCCCCTCCTCCCCCTCCCCACCCTCCACAGCTGCTCTCAGCGCCGACCCCACAGTCCTGGGCAAATACCGGGCCGGCTTCAACGAGTGCATGAACGAGGTGACCCGCTTCCTGTCCACCTGCGAGGGCGTCAACGCCGACGTCCGCACGCGGCTGCTGAGCCACCTCTCGGCTTGCCTGGGCCAGATGGTGGCCATGAACTACCCCCCGGGCCCTCCTCCGCCTCCCCCGGCCCAGCCCGCACATCTGGCTCAACATCAGCACCAGCAGCAGCAGCAGCAGGTCGCGCTGCCCCCGGGCACGGCTGGAGCTCTGCCCGTGCCCTGCAAGCTCAACCCCGCCGAGGTTTTGTCGCCCAAAGTTTACGGCGGTTTCCAGCTGGTGGACGGGCAGTTGGCTTTCCTCATCCCCAACCCGGCTTTTCCTCCAGCCTCCGGACCGGTTATCCCGCTCTACGCCAACGCCAACGTGCCGCTGCCAGCAGCAGCAGCAGCAGGAGGAGGAGGAGGAGGAGGAGCAGCCACAGCTCCCTCGGTGTCCCCAGTCCAAGGTTTGACATCATTTGGGGGCAGCATCGGGTCGGTGTCCCAGGCTGGGAGTCCCATTGGAGAGCGCAGCGAATCCGTCTGGAGGCCTTGGTGAATTTTTTTTTCCCAGTCTTTCTCCATCTCCAAAACAACAAAAAAAAATAACTCTCCTCGGTTCCGTTGTATGGAGCCCTTCTGTTATTATTATTATTATTTTTTTTTTTAAAAAAATCAGATTTAAGCGGAAAGGATGAAAAGGACCTCGCTATGAACGTGCTATTTATTATTTTCAATAATATGGGATATGGGATAATATATCCCATATATTTCAATATGGGATTCTCGGCTTGTATTTTTACTCCTTTAAAAAAAATGCCTTTATTTGAGAAACTTTTTTTTTTTTTAAAAAAGAAACGAACCAACAAAACAAAAAAATTAAAGGAGAAATAGTTTTGTAACAAAATATTAAAAAAAAAAAAAGAAAAAGTTATAATGCCAAAGTTGTTTGTATCCCGTCGGTCTGTGGGTGTGTGTGTGGCTGTGTCGAAGACTTCCAAAAAAAGAAAAGAGAAAAAAAACCCCAAAAAACAGGTGTTTCAATAAAGGAACTCTTTGAAATAGATTTTTTTTTTTCATTTTGTTCGAGAATGAGCAAGGACGAGCTCCTCTTCAAAAAAAAACAAACAAAAAAAAAGATAAGACTGGACTTTACGGCATTAATTCTGGATAATTGGAAAGGATTGGGGTAAGAAATTGAGGGTGGGGGGAGAGTTTTGCAATCAGAAGGATTCCTAAGGAAAATAAATCCTAAGTTTTGCAATCAGAAGGATTCCT
>NC_139782.1:6862575-6875075 GCF_965231275.1 Zosterops lateralis | reverse complement strand
GCAGAGCTCCCAGACCTTTCTGTGGGATCACTGCTTCAGGAAGAGCCCCTCACCTGGACTGCTCCCCCCACCCTGCTCAGGGTGTGTTCTGACTCTGGCAGTGCTCCTTTGTGTTATTGCATTCATTTTATTTTATTTTATTATTTTATTTTATTTTATTTTATTTTATTTTATTTTATTTTATTTTGTTTTATTTTATTTTATCTTATTTTATTTTATTTTGTTTTATTTTATCTTATTTTATTTTTATTTTATTTTATTTTAATTTATTTTATTTTATCTTATTTTGTTTTGTTTTGTTTTATCTTATTTTATTTTATTTTATTTTATTTTTATTTTATTTTTTTACCTTTTTTACCTTCCTTCTTATTAAATTGTATTTCTGACTTGGAGCCTCTCACTCGTCTTGCTTTTCAAACCACGACATGCAGGAAGGAAGGATTTGCTGCAGCCGGCTCATCATAAATGAACTGATGCAGGAATTCTCTGCCCTGTCAGGCCGGGCTGGGGATGACACATTTTATATTCCGAGATAACAAACCCGGGGCTGTCAATCCCACAGTGACAGCTCTGCCCTAAAAACAGCTCTGAGTGACACCTGCAGGGATTGAGGCTCTGCAGGGAACTGAGATTTCCTGTCTGCATCCTTGTCCTGGGTGTTCCAGGGGGAATGGATATTCCTGATCAAATCTGGGGACACAGAGGACTTCTCCTCTCGGAGGAAAAATTCTCAAGTTGTACCTTGAGGGCTCATTGCACCTTTTCTGGTACAACTTGAGGATTTTTCTCCCAGGAAAAGCTGGAATTCCCAGAACATGGACACAGGCAGCCAATTCCAGCAATCCCTGTAGGAATTTCTGGCACTATCCTGCCAGCATTAAATCCTGAGGACTCATCACATCTTTTCTGGTAAAACTTGAGCATTTTTCCCCCAGGAAAAGCTGGAATTCCCAGGAGGGATGAACACAGATAGCAATTCCTGCAGGATTTTCTGGCACTATCCTGCCAGCACTAAATCCTGAGGGCTCACTGCCCTTTTTCTGGTACAACTTGAGGATTTTTCCCTCCAGGAAAAGCTGGAATTCCCAGGAGGGATGGACACAGACAGCAATTCCTGCAGGATTTTCTGGCAATATCCTGCCAGCACTAAATCCTGAGGACTCATCACACCTTTCTGGTGCAACTTGAGGATTTTTCCTCCGGGAGGAGAAGTCCTCTCTGTCCCCAAAATCTGAGCAGGAATGTCCATTCCTCCTGGAATGCCCAGGACATGGACATGGGCAGCCAATCTCGATTCCTGCAGGATTTTCTGGCAATATCCCTGCTGCCAGTGCTAAATCCTGCTGGGACAGGACCCTTCTGGTGCAACTTGAGGGTTTTTCCCCCCAGGAAAAGCTGGAATTCCCAGGAGGGATGAACACAGACAGCAATTCCTGCAGGATTTTCTGGCAATATCCTGCCAGCACTAAATCCTGAGAGCTCACTGCCCTTTTTCTGGTACAACTTGAGGATTTTTCCCTCCAGGAAAAGCTGGAATTCCCAGGAGGGATGGACACAGACAGCAATTCCTGCAGGATTTTCTGGCAGCGCCTTTCCCCCATCACCCAGGGCGGTTTTTAGGGCGTTTTTTAGGGCTCTCTGCAGGTTTCCCCATCCTCATCCTCCTCCTCCCCCGAACCCTCTGGGTTATTCCTGGCCAGTGACAGAGGGAGGGGAGGGAGAGGAAGGATCTCCAGCTGCTGAATCACCGGCTCAGGCCAAGACACGCTCTGGGGCCGCGCCTGGAGGGGAAATTATTCATCATCTCCTTCAGCCCGGTTCCCTCCCTGTGGCCCGGCTTTTCCCGCAGGTTTTTCCTGCCGGGAGAACCGCAGGGCCGGGAGCGGCTCCTGGTCCTGGATGGAAGAGCCTGGGAAAGGGGGAGATGCCAGGGAGGGTCAGGGAGGATCAGGGAGGGTCAGGGGGGATCAGGGAGGGTCGGGGAGGATCAGAAGGATCAAGGAGGGTCAGGGAGGGTCAGGGAGGATCAGGGAGGGTCGGGGGGGATCAGGGAGGGTCGGGGAGGATCAGGGAGGGTCGGGGAGGATCAGGGAGGGTCAGGGGGGATCAGGGAGGGTCAGGGGGGATCAGGGAGGGTCGGGGAGGATCAGAAGGATCAAGGAGGGTCAGGGAGGGTCAGGGAGGATCAGGGAGGGTCAGGGGGGATCAGGGAGGGTCGGGGAGGATCAGGGAGGGTCGGGGAGGATCAGGGAGGGTCGGGGAGGATCAGAAGGATCAAGGAGGGTCAGGGAGGGTCAGGGAGGATCAGGGAGGGTCAGGGAGGATCAGGGAGGGTCGGGGAGGATCAGAAGGATCAAGGAGGGTCAGGGAGGATCAGGGAGGGTCAGGGAGGATCAGGGAGGGTCAGGGAGGGTCAGGGAGGATCAGGGAGGGTCAGGGAGGGTCAGGGAGGGTCAGGGAGGACCAGGGAGGATCAGGGAGGGTCAGGGAGGATCAGGGAGGGTCAGGGAGGGTCAGGGAGGATCAGGGAGGGTCAGGGAGGATCAGGGAGGGTCAGGGAGGACCAGGGAGGATCAGGGAGGGTCAGGGAGGATCAGGGAGGGTCAGGGAGGACCAGGGAGGGTCAGGGAGGGTCAGGGAGGATCAGGGAGGGTCAGGGAGGATCAGGGAGGGTCAGGGAGGATTTCAACACCCGGCAGAGGGACAGGAGCGGGTTTGTCTCCCCCAGCCTGGTGCGGGCACGGGACAGGGCGGGGAGGGACAGGGGGAGAGGTGACACCACCAGCCTGGGGTGACCCGTGCCGGGGACAGCCGGGGGACACACAGGGGACAGACAGGGGACAGACAGGGGACAACCATGGGACAGACAGGGGACAGACAGGGGACAACCATGGGACAGACAGGGGACAGCCGGGGACACACAGGGGACAGACAGGGGACAGACAGGGGACAACCATGGGACAGACAGGGGACAACCATGGGACAGACAGGGGACAGACAGGGGACAACCATGGGACAGACAGGGGACAGCCGGGGACAGACAGGGGACAGACAGGGGACAACCATGGGACAGACAGGGGACAGCCGGGGGACAGACAGGGGACACACAGGGGACAGCTGGGGGACACACGGGGGACAGCCACAGGATACCCAGAGGACAGCCGGGGGACAACCAGGGGACAGACAGGGGACAATCAGGGGACACCCAAAGAGTCACCCAAAGAGCCACTAAAAAGCCACCCAGGGGACACCCAGGGGACACCAAATAGTCACCCAGGGGCCACCAAAGGGCCACCCAGGGGACACACAGCAGACACACAGGGGACAATCAGGGGCCACCCAAAGAGCCACCAAAGGGCCACCCAAAGAACTACCAAAGGGGCCACCAAAGAGTTACCAAAGGGCCACCGAGGAGACACCCAGGGGACACCCAGGGGACACCAAGGGGACACCCGGGGGACACCCGGGAGAGAGCCAGGGGACACCCAGGGGACACCCAGGGGACAACCAGGGGACACCTAAAGGGACACCCAAAGAGCCACCAAAGAGCCACCCAGGGGACAACCAGGGGACACCCAGGGGACACCCAGGGACACCCAGGGGACACCCAGGGGACACCCAGGGGACACCCAGGGACACCCAGGGGACACCCAGGGGACAACCAGGGGACACAAAAGAGTCACCCCAAAAGTCACTAAAGAGGTAACCAGGAGCCACCCAAAGAGCCACTCAAAAAAAAGAAAATATTTGGAATATGAAGGTTTTGCATCAGGCAGCAGCTTTGGGAAAGGATTTTCCAAAGGGTCAGGCGGCGTGGGAGGGAATTTGGGGAGGGAGGGAGGGCAGAGAGGAGGAAAAGGGGTTTTTATGGCCCGGCCCAAATGTTAAAGGCTGTGAGAAAATCCCAAATCTGGGAATGTTCACCTGGAGAAAGAAAAACTCAAGGAGAACTCAGAGCACCAGAGGAACAAGGGATGGAGGGATCCACAGGGAATGGATCCCACTGCCAGAGGTCAGGGCTGGGTGGGATTTTGGGAATAAATTCCTCCCTGGGAGGGTGATGAGGGGGCTGGGATGGGATTCCCAGAGAAGTTGTGGTTGCCCCATCCCTGGAAGCACCCAGGAATTGTCCTGAAGGATCCATAAAAAACAATATTTGGAATATAAAGTTTTTTCATGGATAAGTAGAGCTTTGGGAAATGATTTTCCAAAGGCTCAGGCGGCGTGGGAGGGAATTTGGGGAGGGAGGGAGGGCAGAGAGGAGGAAAAGGAGTTTTTATGGCCCGGCCCAAATGTCGGAGGCTGCGAGAAACGCAGGAATAAACCCATTAAGGACCAAAAGGACGCCATAAACTGGGATTTCCTCCTCTCTTTGGGTCCGTTTTACCCTCTTTCATCCCAGCCAAAAGCGTTCCCAGATTTTCCACAGAGGGTTTGTGAATGAGGAAGGAGCTCCTTATGGGGGCTGCAGAAATTCCCGGATTTCCTGCGGGAAAATTCCCATCCCAGCAACAATCCCAAGGAAAAACTGGGCCCGGCCATTCCCAGAGTGGTTTTTCCTCCCTCCTGCCCCTGATCCTGAGGATGTTGGTAATTAATTTCTATTTCTATTAAGAAATTAATAAATCTCTATTAAGAAATTAAGAATTTTTTATTTTCTTACTTAAAAATTACCTTTAAAATGGAATATTTTCCTTTCCAAAGCCGGGCTGAGCCCCCGGAGCAGAGCTGGGTTTGCTGGGTTTGTGTTCAGGGCTGAGCCCAAAGTCCCCAAAGCCACCAGCAGTGACAGGTTGTGGCCCTGGGGTCTGTCCTGGAACTCAGCACTGGCTCCATCTATTTATTAGAAAAGGGGAAATACCAGTTTGTATTTCTATTTCTATTTCTATATTTTTCTATTTTTCTTTTTTTTCCTTTTTTTTTCTATTTTTTCTATTTTTTCTATTTTTTCAAATTTTTCTAATTTTTCTATTGTTTTTCTATTTTTTCCTATTGTTTTCTTTTTTAAAAAATTTTTTTCTTCTTTTTTTCAATTTTTTTTCTTCTTTTTTCCTATTTTTTCCTACTTTTTTCTATTTTTCTTTTTTTTTCTGATTTTTTCCTATTTTCTCTTCCTTTTTTGGTATTTTTTTCTATTTTTCCTATTTTTCTTTTTTTTTCTATTTTTCCTTCTTTTTTTTCTATTTTTTTTCTATTTTTTTCTATTTTTTCTTCTTTTTTTTTTTTCCCTATTTCTTCTTTATTTTTTTCCAATTTTTTCTATTTTTTTCTATTTTTTTCTAATTTTTTTTCTATTTTTTTTCTTTTTTTTTTTTTTTTTTCCATTTTTTTTTTCCTATTTCTATTTCTAACTACCCCCTGGGGTAATTAATTAACAGGACACACAATTAACAGGGCTCATCCCCAGACTTTGTTGGGATTGGGGTTGGGATTGGCGTCATTTCCTCTCCTCAGCCCCTTCCTCTCCTCTCCCCCTGATCTAAACCATCCTGCCAGGGCTGGGGATGTCCTGCATCACCCAAATCCTGTTTAAAATAAAGAATCCCGGCGGAATTCCGGCCTGGGCTGGGAAAATCCTGCAGCTGGAAACATCTGGGCCAGGGTTTTCACCTCTCACCTCCCCTTTTGCCTCGTGTTGTTCCTGCTCCTGCTCCCCCGGCAGCTCCAGGACAGAAATTGTCCTTTCAAATGCAAGGCCTGGCCATAAACTTGGCAGGAAAAAAATCCCTCTGGAGCAAATGGTGAGGGATGGAGGGTTTTGGGATGGAAAAGAGAGTTTTGGGATGGGAAGGGGAGTTTTGGGAATGAAAGGAGAGTTTTGGGAATGAAAGGAGAATTTTGGGAATGAAAGGAGAGGGAATTTTGCTGCCCTGGGAGGAGGAATTTTTGCTGCCCGCTCTCCCTCCATGGATCCAGCTTAAGAGCAGCATCAAAAAATGATTTTAAAAATTATTTCTAAATAATAAAAAAAAATATTTATAAATCTGGGAATATTCATCTGGAGAAGAAAAACTCAAGGAGAACTCAGAGCACCAGAGGAACTTTGGACAAGGGATGGAGAGAGAACAGGACACAGGGAATGGATCCCACTGGGGACAAGGGATGGGGGGACAGGACACAGGGAATGGATCCCACTGGGGACGAGGGATGGAGGGACAGGACACAGGGAATGGATCCCACTGGGGACAAGGGATGGGGGGACAGGACACAGGGAATGGATCCCACTGGGGACAAGGGATGGGGGGACAGGACACAGGGAATGGATCCCACTGGGGACAAGGGATGGGGGGACAGGACACAGGGAATGGATCCCACTGGGGACAAGGGATGGAGAGAGAACAGGACACAGGGAATGGATCCCACTGGGGACAAGGGATGGGGGGACAGGACACAGGGAATGGATCCCACTGGGGACAAGGGATGGAGAGAGAACAGGACACAGGGAATGGATCCCACTGGGGACAAGGGATGGGGGGACAGGACACGGGGAATGGATCCCACTGGGGACAAGGGATGGGGGGACAGGACACAGGGAATGGATCCCACTGGGGACAAGGGATGGGGGGACAGGACACAGGGAATGGATCCCACTGGGGACAAGGGATGGAGGGACAGGACACAGGGAATGGATCCCACTGGGGACAAGGGATGGGGGAACAGGACACAGGGAATGGATCCCACTGGGGACAAGGGATGGGGGGACAGGACACAGGGAATGGATCCTCCATCCAGAAGTCAGGGCTGGATGGGATATTGGGAATAAACTCCTGAATAAATTCCTGAATAAATTCCTGAATAAAGCCTGGCCTAGGCCTGAATAAAACCCATCCTAACCAGGCCAGCAACCAAAAAAAACCCACCCTGGGAGTGCTCACTGTGGGGTCAGCAGGGACCATATGTCACCATTCCATGGCCGGGGTCTCCATGGAGCCCCCTGGGCCCGGCCCTTTGTCCCCGTGTCCCCCCAGGTGTATCCACAAAACAAATTGCTACAACCCAGAGCCCACCCCGAGGCTCTGGCAGGGGTGAGACAATAAAAAAGGCCACTGGCAGAGTGTTTAAAAGCTGGAGAAAGGGCCGGTTGCCATGGGGATGGGATGGTTGGGGCCCATTAAACTCCAATCTCATGTAAATTTATCCCCGGGGGTCTCCAGCCAGGGGGGACCCCCAGAGCCCCCCGACAATGAGCAGTTTGTTTATGGATTCAGGTGCCCTTTAATTGGCTCCATTCGAGGCCTTTCTTTGTTTAAAGTAATAAACGTTTGCTGATTTATCATTTCCAGCGCTCCCTTAGATGGGATTCTTTAAAAATCCTCCCAAGCACCTCATCTCCCTGGAGGATAAATCAACAGGGGATGGTCTGAGGTGGGACATGAGAGTGGAGGGCTCTGACAGCCCTGAGGAGTTTCCTGGGATTCCTGGTTCCTTCCAGGGGCTGTTTTAAAGTGAGGAATGACCTTGGTTTAAACTTTGGCTCCTCTGCAGCCTGGAGGAGTCAGAGGGTTTGGTTTGACGCGGTTTCCCTGGAGATTTGGAAAGAAAAACCATCTCTGAGGTGATGGACAGCAAAGAGAAAGTGATTTTTAGTGAGGATCTCCACGGAGGAGGAGGGTTTGCTGCTCTGGATGGGTTTTAGGGGATGTTTTAGGGTGAAGGAAGTGGTGGAGATGCTCACAGTGATGCCAGAGGAGCCTCCTGACAGCCTTTCCATGGCCTGGCTCCTCCCAGAGTCTGTGTTTGGACCTTGGTTTAAACTTTGGCTCCTCTGCAGCCTGGAGGAGTTGAGAGGGTTTGATTTCCCTGGAGGTTTGCAGAGAAAAACCATTTCTGAGCCAACAGGCAGAAAGGGAAAACTGATTTTTAGTGAGGATCTCCACGGAGGAGGAGGGTTTGCTGCGCTGGATGGGTTTTAGGGGATGTTTTGGGGTGAAGGAAGTGCTGGAGAGGCTCAGGGTGATGCCACAACCAGGCACAGAGGGGCTCCCAGTGGGAGGCAGAAGGAGACACAGAGAAATTGTGGGACTGATGGACATTGAGGGACTGATGGACACCAGGGACTGATGGACACCAGGGACTGATGGACATTGAGGGACTGATGGACATTGAGGGACTGATGGACACCAGGGACTGATGGACATTGAGGGACTGATGGACATTGAGGGACTGATGGACATTGAGGGACTTATGGACACCAGGGACTGATGGACACCAGGGACTGATGGACACCAGGGACTGATGGACATTGAGGGACTGATGGACATTGAGGGACTGATGGACATTGAGGGACTGATGGACACCAGGGACTGATGGACACCAGGGACTGATGGACATTGAGGGACTGATGGACATTGAGGGACTGATGGACATTGAGGGACTGATGGACACCAGGGACTGATGGACATTGAGGGACTGATGGACATTGAGGGACTGATGGACATTGAGGGACTGATGGACATCCATGGACTGATGGACACCAGGGACTGATGGACACCAGGGACTGATGGACATTGAGGGACTGATGGACATTGAGGGACTGATGGACACCAGGGACTGATGGACATCCATGGACTGATGGACACCAGGGATTTATGGATGTCCAACAGCACGGCCAAGAGCTGCCAGATGAGCTGGGGGAACTCTGTGCATCCTATTCCACAGATCCCAATGGGATTCCCATTTTTCCTTGTGGTCTGGTTGGAGCTGGGCCCTCTCCCATCCTGTTTGGCAAAAAACTCCCAAGATCACAAAATCCAAGCTTGGAGCAAACGCCCCCAGAAGATTTCCAACCAAATCACAAAAATCCCCAATTTTTTCAGTTTTTCCAGGGACGGCAACTCCAGCACTTCCCCCAAAATATCCCCAACCAAACCACAAAAATCCTCAATTTTTTCAGCTCTTCCGGGGATCCAACTCCAGCACTTCCCTGGGGTGGGGCTAATTACATTTGCCTAATTAAAAAAAGCTCCCAATTGTTTGAGTGGACAGACAGGGAAGCAGCACGGGAGGTCAGGGGTTAAATGTCAACACTGGGAAGTTTTTGAGGGTTTTTTTTATTTACAAGTGAAAAGTTTGGTTTGCAAACCTCGGGAATAAATCCTGAGGCTTCCCAAAGCTCCTCTCCAACCCAGGAAAAGCCTCTCCAGGGGCAGAGGGAGCAAATCCATGAATTCATTATCCCCAGTCTGGACAAACTTGATTTTTCCAAACAACATTAAAAAAAAAAAAAAAAATCTGACACAACCCCCCCTTGGTTTTTTTTCCCCCTCTCTTTTCCAGGCTCCAGAGGCAGGGAAGCTGCTGGGAATCTCCCCGACAGGGAGCTGTGCTCTAATTAAGAAGAAACCTCCAGCAGCCCCTTTAACAAAGTCTGAGTGGCAGCTGATTATTGTAGCAAAAGTGCAACCTCTGCCGTTTTTGTCAGGCCAGCCCATCAAATTAGGGCTGAAATAAGATGTCCATCTGGTTCCTGAATGGCAGCGGCCGCCAGGAAAAAAAAAAAAGAAAAAAAAATCAGATTCCCACCAGTTCCTTAAGTCCCAATTATTCCCAGATTATTTTTTTTTTTTTCCTTTTAAGAAAATAAAACCTCGTGGCCTCGTTACTGAGAGCCTGGTGCATCCCTGAGGAGGGGAAAGGGGGGATTGGGGCCTCCTGGGTCATTCCAGGGATAAAAACATTCCCGAGATAAACATTCCCCAGATAGAAACATTCCTGGGATAAACATTCCTGGGATAAAAACATTCCAGGATAAAACCATTCCTGGGATAAAAACATTCCTGGGGTAAAAACATTCCTGGGATAAAAACATTCCCGGGATAAAAATTCCTAGGATAAACATTCCTGGGATAAAAATATTCCTGGGATAAAAACATTCTTGGGATAAATATTCCCGGGATAAAAACATTCTTAGGATAAAAACATTCCTGGGATAAACATTCCTGGGATAAAAAAACCCCCCACATTTCTCCCCTTTCCTCTTCCCAGAACATGGAAATACTTCTTGATTTTTCTTTCCTTCCTTTTTTGTTCCTTCCTTTTTTTTTTTTCCTTCCTTTTTTTCCCCTTCTCCTTTTCTTGTCTTTCCCTTTTCCCCCCTTCCCTTTTTTCTTCCCTTTTTTCTTCCCTTTTCCCCCTCCCTTTTTTTCTTCCTTTTTTTTCTTCTATTTTTTTTCTTCCCTTTTTTTCTTCCCTTCATTTTCTTCCCTTCATTTTCTTCCTTTTTTTTTGTCCTTTTTTTCCCCCCTTCCATTTTCCCTTCCTTTCTTTTCCTTCCCTTTTTTTTCTTCCTTTTTTCTTTCCTTCCCTTTTTTTTCTTCGTTTTTTTTCCCTCCCTTTTTTTTCTTCCTTTTTTTTTCCCCTTTCCCTTTCCCCTCCCTATTCCAAGTCTTTGATTACAAACCCTCTTGTTTTCTGGCTGCAGGTGCTGAGGGGGAACTTCAGAGACCCCAAATTGTGCCCGGAGAGAGGCCGGGGATGAGCCGGGCTGGGCTGGGAGGGAGAAACTTTTATTACACGGATCTAACGAGCAAAAAAAAAAAATCTTCCCAGAACATCCCTGGGAGCATCCCAGGCTCCAAATCTGCATCAATTTCCACTTCAAACGCCGCTCCAGAAGCGTCTTTATCACTCAAACCTCCCCTTGAAGGGAGGATTCTCCCACCAGCCCTTTCCAAAAGCTCTGATGGAGTTAAAAAAAAGAAAAAAATAAATAAAAGAAACCCATCCTCACCCAAAAAAACCTCCAAAATAACCCCCAAAAATGAGTCAAAATTGCAGGGAAGAGTTTCCTGGCTGCAGCCTGGGGCGAGGCAGAGCTGTGGGACCCTCCCAAATTCCCCAGGGGGAATTCCCTTCCTCCTCTACAAAGGCCTTGAGAGCCAAAAAATATAGAGAGAGAGGAAGGGAAGAAAACAGATGGGAGGGGAGAGTTGGGAAAGAGAAAAAGGCAAAAAAAAAAAAAAGGGAGGGGGGTGTAAAAAAAAATGGGATGGGATGAGATGGGGTCGATGTGATGGGATCCATGGGATAGATCCATGGGATGGGATGGGATCCATGGGATGGGATGGGATGGGATCCATGGGATGGGATGGGATCCATGGGATGGGATTAATGGGATGGAATGGGATGGGATGGGAACCCATGGGATGGGATTGATGGGATCCATGAGATGGGATCCATGGGGTGGGATGGGATCCATGGGGTGGGATGGGATCCATTGGATAGGATCTATGGGATGGGATCCATGGGATGGGATTGATGGGATCCGTGGGATGGGATCCATGGGATGGGATTGATGAGATCCATGGGATGGGATGGAATCCATGGGGAGGGATGGGATCTGTGGGATGGGATTGATGGGATCCATGGGATGGGATGGAATCCATGGGGAGGGATGGGATCCGTGGGATGGGATGGAATGAGATGGGATGAGATCCATGGAGTGGGATGGGAACCATGGGATGGGATGGATCGATGGGATGGGATCCATGGGATGGAATGGGATCCATGGGATGGGATCCATGGGATGGGATCCATAGGATGGGATTGATGGGATCCATGGGATGGGATCCATGGGATGGGATTTAGGATGGACTCAGCAGCGCAGAGTTCTTGAGAAGTGTTTGATATTTGTAACCAGGGGTCTCTCTCTCCTCTCCAAATGAGCTGAGAACCCAAAAAAAGAAAAGGGGTAAAAGCCAAGAGCTTTTCCTGCCTGACCCAGCTGGGTCTGGAATGTTCCCCGGGGAGGGCAAAAATAAACAACAACCTGCTCTGCTGGAGTGGGGACACCTCACAGGTCAACCCCGGCGTTAAACTGTGGGATGGCACCATTCCCATAGGAAAAAATAAAATAATAAAAGCCCTCCACAAGCCCCGAGCCACAAAACTGCAACTCTCCATTTCATTGTGCGCCGGTGACAAGAGCAAACTCCAAAATAAAAAAAAAAAAAATCAAAGAGTTTCACGGTCATTTTTCTACCGGCGAGCGATGCCGGGTGAATAACTTATTTACATGCCAATGTGGAGCCCTGAAAACAGCCCAGGATGGGAAAAAAACCCTAAAAGCAGCGCCTGTGTTATCAACAATGATAAGGGGAGCCCTAACGAGGGCCTGGAGAAAGGCGATGGGTTTTTAATTGGTGACACATTTATATTTATCGGGCTGACAGGCCCAGGGGGAGAGTGGCACAACCTCCCTCTCTCTCTCTTTTTCCTCGTTTGTGTGTTTGCCTTTCCAACACTTCCTTTGAACCCGTTCAGTGTGAAAGGAATTTAAAGGTTATGGGAGGAGGAGGAGGAGTGGGGGAAAAAGGAGGAGGAGGAGGAAGCCGTGTAATAATCCAGCGTCATCCTGATAACACTGAATTATTCAGGAGGGTCTTTAAAAGGAAGGAGGGTTGGGGGGGTTAAATCAAGGCTGGAATAAAAGAGGAGTGAGGCCTGTGGTGATCCTTCCACCAGGAGATGGTGGAGTTTGGGCAGGGGAAGGGGAGAAGGGC
>NC_139782.1:6826650-6862375 GCF_965231275.1 Zosterops lateralis | reverse complement strand
CAAAATTGTCTGGGTTCATTCCCTTCCTCAAAATTATCTGGGCACATCCCCCTTCCCCAAAATCGGGCACATCCCCCTTCCCCAATATTTGGTTCATCCCTTTCACCAAAATTAGGCACATCCCCTTCCTCAAAATTATCTGGGCTCATCCCCTTTCCCCAAAACTATTTGGGCTCATCCCCTTTCCCCAAAATTATCTGGGCTCAGCCCCCTTCCCCAAAATTGTGCTCAGCCCTTTCCCCAAAATTTGGCACATCCCCTCCTCCAATATTTGGTCCCTCCCTTTCCCCAAAAGTGTCTGGGCACATCCTCCTTTCCTAAAATTGTGCTCTTCCCCCTCCCCAAAATTAGCCGGGCACATCCCCTTCCCCAGAATTATCTGGGCTCATCCCCTTCTCCAAAATTTGCCACATTCCCCTTCCCCAAAATTATCTGGGCTCATCCCCCTTCCCAAAAGTGTCTGGGCTCATTTCCCCTTCCCCAAAATTTGCCACATCCCCCTTCCCCACAATTATCCAGGCACATTCCCCTTCCCGAAAATTGTGCTCATTCCCCTTCCCCAATATTTGGCTCATCCCCTTCCCCAAAATTGGGCTCTTCCCAAAAATTGGGCACATCCCCCTTTCCCCAAAATTGTGCTCATCCCCTTCCCCAAAATTATCTGGGCTCATCCCTTCCCTAAAATTTGCCGCATCCCCCTTCCCCAAAATTATCTGGGCACATCCCCTTCCCCAGAATTGTGCTCATCCCCCTTCCCCAGAATTTCCCGTTCTGCGTGTGTTTATTTCTGTGTTTGCACACATCCCCTCCCCTTTCCTACCTCCTCTCCCGAGATAGTTTTTTATTTATTTTATTTTATTTTATTTTATTTTATTTTATTTTATTTTATTTTATTTTATTCTATTCTATTTTATTTTATATTTTTTATTTTATTCTATTTTATTTTATATTTTTTATTTTATTTTATTTTATTTTACTTTATTTTATATTTTATTTTATTTTGTTTTATTTTATTTTCCTCCTGCCCTGTGTCCCTCCAGGTGTCAGATCCGGATCTGTGTGTCCCTCCAGGTGCTGCAGGAACTGAAATCCCGGCCTCAGCCCCCGGTGATTGATGATGCTCTGACTGATCTCCCCTTTACACAGGACCCTGCTCAGTCTCTCTTTTTATTAAACCGAAATAAAACTGACAATTAATTAACCAAATGGCCCTGAGGGCAGCGGCTGGGCCGGGCCAGGGCAGAGCTCCCGGAGGAAGTGAAATTCAGAGGAATTCAGAGTCAGGGAGCCTTTATTTTTTTATTATTATTTTTATTTTTTTGATCCTTTTCTTTCCTCTTTTTTTTTTTTTTTTAATCCTTTTCTATCCCTTCTTTTTTATTTTCCCTTCTTTTTTATTTTCTCTTATTTTTTATTTCCCCTTCTTTTTTATTTTTCTTTTTTATTTTTCCTTCTTTTTTATTTTTCTTTTTTATTTTCCAGACCGGATGCACCATCCCACAAATCCATTTCCTTTTCCCACTTTGCTTTTCAAACCCAGCCACGAGACAGATCTCTTTTATTTATATTTATTTTTATTTATTTTTATTTATTTTTATTTATTTATATTTATTTTTATTTATTTATATTTATTTATATTTATTTATATTTATTTTTATTTTTTTTCTCTCTCTCCCCCAAGGACAACCCATCCCTCCCTTCACTCACACCTGGCTGTTATTGTTGGAATGAGTTTTCCAGAGGAAATGTGGATTCCTGGACCTGTCCAAGGCCAGGCTGGACATTGGGGCCGGTGGGAAAATGGAAAAGGGCTGGAAAAATTCCAATTTGAACCATTCCAGGATTTCCAGCCCGTGGAGAGGAAGAGGAAGGGGATGAAGCAGCCGCAGCCTGGTTTTATTGTCGGGTTTTATTTATTTATTGTGGTGAGCTGCTCCTGTCCCGGCCACATCCCAGAGCTCTGGTGCCAAATTTGTCATCCCTGGTGGAAACTGA
This sequence comes from Zosterops lateralis, assembly GCF_965231275.1. Classification (NCBI taxonomy): domain Eukaryota; kingdom Metazoa; phylum Chordata; class Aves; order Passeriformes; family Zosteropidae; genus Zosterops; species Zosterops lateralis. The sequence goes on along the minus strand of NC_139782.1, from coordinate 6,860,380 downwards.
GGTGCTAAAAATAAACAGAGACGGGGGGAAAAGGAACTCACACGGGAGAGAAAAAAAAAATCCATCCCTGGACCCGGGGAGAGAAAAAAAATCCCTCCTTGGACCCGGGGGGAGACAAAAACAACCTTCAAGCACCTCGAAAAGGGGATAAATCACCCCAAAAAGGGGATAAAGCACCCTGGGTCGGGGTAAAGCATCCCAAACTGGGATAAAGCACTTTGAGCTGGGATAAAGCACCCCAAAATGGGATAAAGCACCCCAAAAATGGGATAAAGCACCCCCAAACTGGGGTAAATCACCCCGAACTGGGATAAATCAGCCCAAACTGGGACAAATTACCTGAACTGGGATAAATCATCCCGAGCTGGGATAAATCACCCCAAAATGGGGGTAAATCACTCCAAACTGGGATAAATCAGCCCAAACCAGGATAAATTCCTTTTTCCTTTCCTTTCCTTTCCTTTCCTTTCCTTTCCTTTCCTTTCCTTTCCTTTCCTTTCCTTTCCTTTCCTTTCCTTTCCTTTCCTTTCCTTTCCTTTCCTTTCCCTTTCCCTTTCCCTTTCCCTTTCCCTTTCCCTTTCCCTTTCCCTTTCCCTTTCCCTTTCCCTTTCCCTTCCCTTTTTGGCCTCATTTAAATCCATTTTAATTACCTGGCACTGATTTTTTTTTTTTTCCTTTTATTTCAAACCTTTCAGACACTTAATTCCTGCCACCGGTGGCTCTCGGGGCTGGTTCTTATCAACCAGGCTCGGGTTTGTTTTTCGGGCTTTCAGGGAGGGCTGGGATGGGGAGGGAGGTGCTGAAACCCCACTCAGGGTCCTGTTTATTTATTTGTTTTCCCAGCGCTGTTTTTTTTCACAGTTTCTCCAGGAAAAAAAAAAAAAAGGGACCACCCATCCTGCACTCTGAGCTTTGCTAACAGATTATTTAAAGTGATTTTTGGGGCTGCTTCTTGTGATAAATTAATGGGATTTTTTTATTTGGGAAGGGGGTGGCTGGGGCAGTGCAGGGGGCTCAGCCCGGGCTGGGTTTGGGATGTTTCAAAGGCCAGGGTTGGTTTTTTGGGATGTCCCAAGGCCCGGGGTGATTTTTGAGATATTCCGAAGCTCAGGGTGATTTTGGGATGCTCTGAAGCCCAGGGTTGGTTTTTGGGATATTCTGAAGCCTGGGGTTGGTTTTATGGGATGTTCCAAGGCCCGGGGTGAGTTCTGGGATGTTTCAAAGCCCAGGGTTGTTTTTTTTTTGGGGATGTTCTGAAGCTCAGGGTGGTTTCTGGGATGATCAAAGCTCAGGGTGATTTTGGGATGTTCCGAGGCCCAGGATTGGTTTTTGGGATATTCCAAAGGCCAAGGTGGATTTTGGGATAGTCTGAAGCTCAGGTTTTTGGGATATTCCAAAGCCCAGAGTGGTTTTTAGGATGTTCCGAGGCCCAGGGTTAGTTTTTGGGATATTCTGAAGCCCAGGGTGGGTTCTGGGATGCTCCAAGGCCATGGATGTTTTTTGGGATGTTCCAAAGGCCGGGGCAGATTTTGGGGATATTCTGAAGCTCAGGGTGATTTTTGAGATATTCTGAAGCTCAGGGTGATTTTCGGATGTTCCAAAGCCCAGGGTGATTTTTGGGATGCTCCAAAGGCCCAGAGTTGGTTTTAGGATCCTCTAAAGCCCAGGGTGGTTTTGGGGATTTTCCAAAGCCCAGGGTGGTTTTTGGGATATCCCACAGCTCAGGCTCAGAAGGAAAGAACCCAAATTCCAGCAGGAGCCCAAATTCCACTGACCAACAGCACCAAAATGCAACTTGAGAACTGAGGAAAGATTAATCCAGTAATACAGGTGGGCACCCAGAACCCAAACTGGGGCACCATTTAAAAATCCCAGTTTGGCTGCTCTCCCTGCCCTACCTGCTGAAGGGAAATCTGACCAAAAGGAGAAAAAAAAAAGCTTTAAAAAAAGCCAAAAAAAAGGTCAAAAAAAGCAAAAAAAAAAAAAATTTTAAAAAGGAAGAAAAAAGGAAAAAAAAAAAAAAAAAAAAATAAATAAAAAGAAGAAAAAAGGGCCAAAATACTCCTCCTCTCCTTTTTTCCACACTCCCATCCCAACCCCTGTGTGCCTGAGGCCAAAATTCCTCCCCCCACTAAAAAAAAAACCAACCCACAGCTGGGAGAACAGCCAGACCAAAAGAGGAGGAGACGAGGATTAAAAAAAAAAAAAAACCCAATAAAATCAACAGGCAGGCACAGGGCGAGCACACGCACGGACACACACACCACACACGCTGCAGGGGGATGGAAAAACGGTGGGAGGGAAGAGAAAAAAAAAAAAAAAATTAAAAAAAATCTCCCCGTGGCCTCTTGAAAAGGTGTGTTATTTGTTCAAGGCTGTCCAAACATTTGCAGAGCTCTGGCAGGCCCGGAATGTGTGTGAGAGAACCGTGGGAAAGCTCTGCTCTCCCTCAACCTTTTCCCGGCTCGTTTTTCTCTCTCTCTCTCTTGTCCAGCCTCGGGCAGGGATTCAATAAAAAATAATAAATAAAAAATAATAATAAAAAAAAAAAATCCCCGAGTAGGAGATTTATGGGGTTGATAATGATGGCTCAGCTCAGTGCAGACACTGCCCGGGGGGGGACAGGGACTGCCAGGGCCAAGGGGAGGGAGAGGAGATCCCAAAACCTTCCCTGGGGGGGATTTGGGACAGGATGGGGCTGTGTCTTGTTCACCCCAAATAGCAGAGGAGGGAGCAGAGACCCCAAAACCTTCCCTGGGGTGGGATTTGGGATGGGATGGGGCAGGGGGTGGGTTTGGGCTGCATTTAGCAGAGGAGAGAGCAGAGGTCCCAAAAGCTTCTCTGGGTTGGGGTGTGGGGTGGGTTTGGGGCTGTGCCTCACTGATGCCGAGGAGATCCCAAAACCTTCCCTGGGGTGGGATTTGGGACGGGATAGGGCAGGGGGTGGGTTTGAGGCTGTGCCTGGGTTATCCCAAATAGCAGAGGAGGGAGCAGAGATCCCAAAACCTTCCCTGGGATGGGACATGGGATTGTTTTGGAGCTGGACCTCTGTTATCCCAAGGGACAGGGGGGGATAAGAGATCTCAGCACCTTTCTGGGGTGGGATTTGGGGCGGGATGGGGCAGGGGGTGTGTTTGGGGCTGTGCCTCACTGATCCCGAGGAGCTGAGGAGGTGGGGGAGATCCCAAAACCTTCCCTGGGATGGGATTTGGGATGGGATGAGATGTGGGGTGGGTTTGAGGCTGTGCCTGGGTTATCCCAAGTAGCAGAGGAGGAATCAGAGGCCCTGGTTCCTTGCCAGGGAAGGGCTGGGGGCTGCACCTCAGTGATCCCAAAGAGCAAAGGGGGGAATCAAAGATCCCAGCACATTTCTGGGATGGGGCAGGTGGTGTGTTTGGGGCTGCACCTCAGTGATCCCAGATAGCAGAGGAGGGATCAGAGGCCCTGTGCCCGGCCAGGACACGGCTGGGGCTGCACCTCAGTGATCCCAGATAGCAGAGGAGGGATCAGAGGCCCTGTGCCCGGCCAGGACAGGGCTGGGGGCGGTTCCCAGCCAGGGCAGAGCCGGATTTCAGCGCCTGTCACGGTGCCAGGTGAGCCGTGCCAGGTGAGCTGAGCCAGGTGAGCCGTGCCAGGTGAGCAGAGGCGGCTCCTGCCAGGTGAGCAGCACTGCCGGCTCTGGGAACCATGGCTGGCCTTGGCCCCGGGGTCACAGTGCCCATGGGCACCTGTCCCCAGTGTCACAGTGCCCGTGGGCACCTGTCCCTGGTGTCCCAATGTCCATGGGACAGGCTGGACACATGTCCCTGGGGTTACAGTGTCCTGTGCAATGAGATGGGATGGGATGGGCACCTGTCCCCGGTGTCACAGTGCCCATGGGACAGGCTGGGCATGTCCCCAGTGTCACAGTGTCCTGGCTGTGCCATGGAACAGGCTGGACACCTGTCCCTGGGGTTACAGTGTCCATGTGTCACAGTGTCCGGCCATGGGCACCTGTCCCCAGTGTCACAGTGTCCATGGGCACCTGTCTTCAGTGTCACAGTGTCTTGTGCCATGGGATGGGATGGGCACCTGTCCCCAGTGTCCCAATGTCCATGGTACAGGCTGGACACAGGTCCCCAGGGTCACAGTGTCCTGTGTGATGAGATGAGATGGGATGGGCACCTGTCCCCGGGGTCACAGTGCCCATGGGATGGGATGGGCACCTGTCCCCAGGGTCGCAGTGTCCATAGGATCTGGGTGAAATCCCATCAGGATCTGGGTGAAATCCCACCAGGATCTGGGTGAAATCCCACCAGGATCTGGGTGAAATCCCATCAGGATCTGGGTGAAATCCCACCAGGATCTGGGTGAAATCCCATCAGGATTTGGGTGAAATCCTGGCAGGATTTGGGTAAAATCCCGGCAGGATTTGGGTGAAATCCCAGCAGAATCTGCTGATCCTGGCTCAGAGAGGGAGTTCCTGCTCTGCAGGCGGATCCAGCCGCCCTCTAATCCCTCTGGCAGCAGCCAGAGCAGCTGGTTCCTGCAATAAACACCCGGGACGGCTTTTCAAACCCCGCCTGCCCCGGGCGGGTGTGATCCGTGACAGGGACAGAATTCAGATTGTTCCTGCAGAGCCTTTGGCTCCCGGCTTTGGGCTGGGGCTGTGACAGGAGCTGCTCCTCCCTGGCAGCTCCAGCCCTGGCTGTGCTCCTCTGCATCTCCAGGGCTGCAGTTTGAAGTGATTTCCCAGATTTATTTTGCTTTCAGCAGTTCCAGCCCTGGCTGTGCTCCTCTGCATCTCCAGGGCTGCAGTTTGAAGTGTTTTCTCACATTTATTTTGCTTTTACCAGTTCCAGCCCTGGCTGTGCTCTTCAGGGCTGCAATTCCTGCTGATTTCCTTTGCCTTTAGCAGTTCCAGCCCTGGCTGAGTTCTTTGGTATCTTCAGGACTGCATTTCCTGCTGATTTCTCAGATTTCTTTGGCTTTCAGCAGTTCCAGCCCTGGCTGAGCTGTTTGGTGTCTCCAGGGCTCCAGTTTGAAGTGTTTTCTCGTATTTATTTTGCTTTTACCATTTCCAGCCCTGGCTGTGCTATTTGGTGTTTTCAGGGCTGCATTTCCTGCTGATTTCCTTTGCCTTTAGCAGTTCTGGCCCTGTCTGAGCTCTGTGGTGTCTCCAGGGCTGCAGCTCATGCTGATTTCTCAGATTTCCTTTGCTTTTACCATTTCCAGCCCAGACTGCTCTTCAGGATCTTCAGGGCTGCATTTTCTGGCGTTTTCCTCTGCCTTTAGCAGTTCCAGCCCTGGCTGAACCCTTCTGCATCTCCAGGGCTGCAGCTCATGCTGATTTCTCAGATTTATTTTGCTTTTAGCAGTTCCAGGCTTGGCTGAGCTGTTTGGTGTCTCCAGGGCTGGATTTCCTGGTGATTTCCCTTGCTTTTACCATTTCCAGCCCTGGCTGTGCTCTTTGGTGTCTTCAGGGCTGCAGTTTGAGATGATTTCCCAGATTTATTCTGCCGTTACCATTTCTATCCCTGGCTGTGCTCTTTGGTATCTTCAGGGCTGCAGTTCCTGCTGATTTCTCAGATTTCCTTTGCCTTTAGCATTTCCAGCCCTGGCTGAGCTGTTTGGTGTTTTCAGGCCTGCAGTTTGAGCTGATTTCCCAGATTTATTCTGCCTTTACCATTTCCAGCCCAGGCTGAGCCGTTTTGTGTCTAATTTGTGATGCAAACAGTGCCAGGAGGAGGTTGATGTGTCCCCAGCCCTCCCAGGTCATTTGTGGTTCCGGGAAGGAATTCTAAATCTGTAAAAAACTTCATTTTTTTATTTTTTGAAGGGGGGGAGCTGTCAGTTGTCCTCACCTCCCTGAGCTGTGTCCCCCTGAGGAGCGCAGGACCCAGCTCTCCCTGCCCTGCCCTGTCTGTGCCAATTCTCCCCAGGATTTCCCTTCTCTCCCACCTTTCCTTTTTCACTCCCCACGGCCGTTATTGGCCTGACAGGGGCGGTGAGCGGTGCCAGAGTGAATTTATCATCCCGCCCTTCCCAGAGCCGCCTTTTCTGGCCGCGGTTGGTCCCCAGAGGTTTTCCCCTGGCAGTGCTGGGAAATGTAAAAAAATATATGTAAATATATGTAAAAAAATAATATATATGTATATACATTATATTATATCTTTATATATATATATTAGATATTATGTTTTTATATAATATATATTATATTTATATATGCACACATATGTATTATATTATATTTTCTATATATAAAATATATCTTAAATAAATAATATATATTATATTATATTATATTATATTATATTATATTTTTATATACAAAATAGATGTAAAATATATATGTGTACATTATATTATATTATATTTTTATATATTATATATATAATTATATTATATAATATAATGTTTTTATAACGTATATAATATTTTTATATGCACACACATACATTATATTATATTATGTTTTTATACATAAATATATATCTTAAATAAATAATATATATACACATTATATTATATTGTATTATATTTCTATATTATATACATATATATAATATAATATTTTTATATAATATAATATTTTTATATAATATATATAATATTTAGACATGCACACATATACATTATATTATATTTTTAGATATAGAAATATATATTTAAATAAATAATATATATATACATTATATTGTATTATATATATATATTATATATATATACATATAATTATATAATATAACAATATGTTTTTATATAATATATATTATATTTATATATGCACACACATACATTATATTATATTATATTTTTAGTTATTATATAAAAATATATCTTAAATAAATATTTAGGATTCTCTGCGGCATCCGGGCCAAGGAAAATCCCCAGCCCTGCAGAGCTGGGATGGTGCAGGCACAGAAATGAGGATCCCTCTCCTTTATTGATACAAAAATGAGGATCCGTCTCCTTTTCCTGACAGGCTCAGGGATTTGCCCAGCTCGGGATTAAACCCAAACCCCACAGACAGACCCCACATCCCAAACCACAGATCAATCCCGGCCCTACAGATCCCCTTCCCTTCCCTTCCCTTCCCTTCCCTTCCCTTCCCTTCCCTTCCCTTCCCTTCCCTTCCCTTCCCTTCCCTTCCCTTCCCTTCCCTTCCCTTCCCTTCCCTTCCCTTCCCTTCCCTTCCCTTCCCTTCCCTTCCCTTCCCTTCCCTTCCCTTCCCTTCCCTTCCCTTCCCTTCCCTTCCCTTCCCTTCCCTTCCCTTCCCTTCCCTTCCCTTCCCTTCCCTTCCCTTCCCTTCCCTTCCCTTCCCTTCCCTTCCCTTCCCTTCCCTTCCCTTCCCTTCCCTTCCCTTCCCTTCCCTTCCCTTCCCTCCCCTCCCCTCCCCTCCCCTCCCCTCCCCTCCCCTCCCCTCCCCTCCCCTCCCCTCCCCTCCCCTCCCCTCCCCTCCCAGGGGACCCGGGGGTGACAACAGCAATTAGCGCTTCACACCGGCCCAGGGGGATAAACACCCGGGCTGGGGGTGCCAGACAGGCCGGAGGGGACAAGGAGTGCGAATTTCCCCTTTATTTTTATTATTTTGACAAGGGGAGTTGGCGGCTCGTTGGGACAGAGATGCTCCTCCTGCCCAGACATTTTCTAATCTTGCCTTAAATCCCATCAGGCAGGGCTGGGATGGTGCCTGGGGCACAAAACATCTTTATTTTGGCTTCTAGAGTTTCCCCTGTTTGGCAGGAAAAAAAAAAATTAAAAAAAAAAAATTAAAAAAATAAAAATTGGGGGTTTATTTTGCTCAGGTGCAAAAAAAAAAAAAAAAAAAAAAAAAAAAAAAAAAAATTTAGGATCCCACCGGATTTTTTTTTCCTGCTGGAACCCCACAGGATTTTTTTTTTCTCCTGGAACCCCACGGTTTTGGGGTGAGAAAATGAAGCGCTGCCACCACGCCAGGGCTGGAATTAAATATTAAACCCCTGGCAGGCCCTGCTAATGACATTTCCTGCCGGCACTGATGGATCTGATGGATCCAGAGCAGATGCTGCTGCCCGGCTGGACAGAGCTGGGCTGGAAATGAAAATTAATCCCTTGTTCCAGCACCGAGGGCCCTGAGCTAAACTGGAATGATGATGGTGAGGATGTTCTGTGACTGAGCCAGGACAGGAGGGGCTGGTCGATTCCAGCGGTGAAAAATGGAGTTTGCGTTACTGGTAAATTGTAAGAAATTGGGTTAATAATAATAATAATAATAATAATAATAATAAAAATAAATAAGACAATTAGAAAACAGATTAAGCAAAAAGAAATAGGGCCAGCTTGGGTGATTTGGCATTCAACCCACACCCTGCTATTCCAGAAGCCTTTTTAAAATACCCTTTTTATTGTATCAATCTGTTGAATATTCATATTTTTCCATAAATTAATTTCCATATTCCAGGAGCTGTTTTTGCACGGCCCCTCCTTGGGTTTGCCTTTTTAGACCGTTTGTTTTTCTTGACTCTGTTCTTCATTATCACCTTTATTTTCACCTCCAGCTCGGGCCTGGGTTTATACTTTTTTCAGATGGGAGATGCTGATAGTTGGTGTGTCAATAGCAGGGTCTTCTTTATGTGTTCACTGGGTGTTATTTTAATTAAACAGACAGTTTAAACATATTTTAGCAATAGCAGGGTCTTCTTTATGTGTTCACTGGGTGTTATTTTTGTTATTTTCCTGCAGAGAACCCGGGACAACTTCCAGGCCCAAAAAGCACAAACAAAAGTGATTTGAAGAAGGATGAAACCTCACAACCTGCAGCTGGAATTGCACAATTAAACCCCAATATGCAAATGGACCAAAACTGATAAAAGTGTCAGATCTGGTGACTGGGGGGGCAATTTTTGGTGACTATTCCTGATCACCCCTGGGGTGCAGCCTTGGTGGGGCTCCTGTCCTGCTCAGGGTGGATCCTGGATTCAATAAATCTCTTTCTTTATTCTTTATTCTTTATTCTTTATTCTTTATTCTTTATTCTTTCCTCTTTATTCTTTATTCTTTATTCTTTATTCTCCAGCTCTGTCCAGTCCCTGTTCCAGCTGAGCCTTCCAGGCAACACCTGTGCTCCAAATAAATGGTTTATTTACCCCCTGGTGCTGTGTCACTCCGGGTCTCAGATAATTCCTAATATTTCTGTCCCTGGAATGAGGCAAAGCCTTTCCTCTCCTGCTGCCTTCACTCCAGCCCTCCCTGTGCCCTCGGAGAGTTCAGGCAGGTTTGGATAATCCAATAAAGGCTTCATTGTTATAACCCTTGTTTACCGCTTTATGGGGAAAATGGGAATAATGGGAATAATGGGAATAATGGGAATAATGGGAATAATGGGAATAATGGGAATAATGGGAATGGGAGTTGAAATAGGAATGGGAATGAAATGGAAGTAATGGAAAGGGCAATGGGAACAGGAGTGGAAATGGGATTGGGATTGGGATTGAGGAATGGGAATGGAAATAATGGAAAGGGGAATGGAAATGGAAATAACGGGAATGGGAAAGGGGAATGGAAATGGGGAATGGGAATGGAAATTAAAATAATGGAAAAGGGAAATGGAAATAATGGAAAGGGGAATGAAATAATGGAAAGGAGAAATGGAAATAATGGAAAGGGGAAAGGAAATAATGGAAAGGGGAATGGGAACAAGAATGGAGAATGGAAATGGGAATGGGGAATGGAAATGGGATGGAAATGGGAATGAGAATGGGATGGAAATGGGAATGGGAATGGAAGTGGAAATACTGGAAATGGGAATGGAAATAATAGGAATAGAAATAATGGAAATGAGAATGGGAATAATGGAAATGGGAATGGGAACGGGAATGAGGATGGGCTGGAAACTCCCAAGCCCCATCCTTCCCTCCCAGCCCATGGCAGCCCCCAGGGGTCCCTCAAGGGCAGTCCCCCCTCACCGACAGCTTTACAAACACCCCATAAATCCACCGGGTGGGTTTTTCCTCTCCCTCTCACCCCCTGGAGGTGCAAACCCACAGGAGCACAAACCCCTGAGAACCCCTGGGCTGGGATTGCCACACCCGGGGGTGGTCGGGCCAGGGGACACCCGGTGACAGTGACAGCAGTGACACAAGCCACCCCTCGGGGCCATTAACTGCAGTGTCACCCCATTAACTTTTCACACTCTCAGCCTCTGAGCCAGCCCATAACTCAGAGGAGACAGACCCTGTGTTTATTCTCTGCACAGAGAGGAGCCGGGGGCGGCTTCCAGAGGGAAAACAAATCCCATCCCAAATCCCGGATTTATGGCTGGGGGGATCCAGGGGGAGGATTGGCAGAGCTGAAGGCTTTCCTGGCCTGCAGGGAGGAGGAAAGGATCCCATCAGCTCTGGGTGAGTCACCACTCCCTGAGTCACTGTCCCCACAGGGGTGACACCGGCGGTGACAGAAATCAGAGTGTGACAAACTCAGGGGTTTGGGTTCCATCTGGTTCTTTCTCACCCGAGATTCCCAAAGGCTGGTGGTTCGTGTGGGCTCGAGGGAGGGATTTTCCCTCTTGACCTCTGAAGGGTTGAGGGTTTGCTGTCTGGCTCTGTGTTCTGTGTCTGTGCTGAGCTCGGGGCTCGGCGTGAGAATGAAGGGAGTCTCAAGGTCAGGCTCGGGAGAGGAGGAATTTCCTCACTGTGTCTCTTCCAGGAGCTCTGCAGGTGGATCAGGCTCAGGGGAAGAGGAAAATCCTCCCTGTGTCCCTTCCAGCAGCTCTGCAGGTGGATCAGGCTCAGGAGAGGAGGAATTTCACTCCCTGTGTCTCTTCCAGGAGCTCTGCAGGTGGATCAGGCTCAGGGGAAGAGGAAAATCCTCCCTGTGTCCCTTCCTGCAGCTCTGCAGGTGGATCAGGCTCAGGAGAGGAGGAATTTCACTCCCTGTGTCCCTTCCTGCAGCTCTGCAGGTGGATCAGGCTCAGGAGAGGAGGAATTCCCTCCCCTGCCCCTTCCAGCAGTTCCTCCAGCTGTGCAGCCCCTCCAGCTGTGCAGCCCCTCCAGCTGTGCAGCCCCTCCCAGACCCACTGACCCTGGTGTCACCCTCAGAGGGGACAATCCCAGGGGGATTTTGTGTCCCCAGCCCCAGGACCCTTTTCCTCCAGCCCTGAGCGATGCTGAGAGAAGAGCCAGTGATTCCCTCTCCCCATTCCAGCACTGGAGATCCCCCTGCTCCAGGATCTGATCCTTCCAGAGCAGGAGCAGAATCCCAGCTCCCAATTGCACTCGATTAAAGAGCTTTAATAGGGCTGGGCTGAGCCAGAGGGGTCAGAGCCACACAATATCCCGAGGAGCAATTCCAGAGGGGAAAAAGGCCTGGCCGAGCTGCTCCCGGTCACAAAACCCTCAAAAAAAAAAAAAAAAAAAAAAAAAAAAAAAAAAAAAAAAAAGATTGTGGCCTCTCCTGGCTCCATTATCCGACATCCCGAAGGAAAAGGTGGAAAAGTGGAAATCTCATCCCAGAAATCCCGGCGGGGTTTGGATAACCCGCCTCATTAGCGGCTCTGTGACATCATTATCTCACATGAACCGAGCTCTTCCAGAGCTAATTGGGAAACCTCTGGAATGGCCTTTAATTAATGCAGAGGGGCCTTTCCATGGTGCTTTTTTTTCCCCCCATCTCGTTCTGCCTCCAGCAGCTGCTTTTTGTTAAGATGCCAGAGCAGGGGAGCCTTGGGTTGGGAGTTTCTGAGCCTCTCTGCCCTCGGGGGAGGAATAAAAATAAAAATTAAAAATAAAAAATGGGCAGGAACAGCCTCAGCTGCTGCCTGACTCTCTCCAGCCTCTTTCCAGCAGCTCCAGGCACTGCCTGGGCAATTACCCAGGAGCTGATTGTGGTTATCACAACCCCGGGATTTTCACTTGGAAAAGGAAAAGGAAGAATTTAGGGGGGGAAATTTTGGGTGGGGAGGCCCTGGAGCAGCCTGGGGCAGTGGAAGGTGTCCCTGCCCAGGGCAGGGGGTGGCACTGAGCTCTTTTTTCCAGCCCAAACCATTCCAGAATTCTGTGATTTATCTCAGCTCTGGGTTTTTGCTGGGTTTGCTCCCCCGAGGCGCTGAAATGGATAATCCAGAGCCATTCCTGTGGCTCCAGCTCTAACCCAAATCCTGCCTCAGAAACCTCTGTAAAAACCCCCAACCTGAGGAGATCTGGGCTGGATGAGATTCCCTGTGGGGTTTTGGATCCCGAAAATGTGGGAACAAATTAAAGGAAGCTCCGTTCCAACTGGAGCTTTCCATCCTTGTTTTTTTAATTATGAATTATGAAGAAGAAGGTGAAAGAAAAATAATTTTAAATCTTCCACATTACTTTTTTTATATATTACTACAGTCTTTAGATTTTAAATTTTAATCCTTAGGCTTTAAATTCCAGGTTTCCAGGGTTCCAGCACGTTCCCAGGTGAGCGGAGGTGGCAGATTTTGGGATCAGGATGTCCCCAGGCCCTCGGGAGGTGGCAGCTGGCACAGGGCTCGAGCTGCTCTGACGGTGACATTTGGATTTGTCAGACCTCGGGGCTAAACCTGATGCTGCTCTTGGCACGGCTCCCTCCCTCACGGCTGGCACGGTGTCACTGTCACTGTCACCGTCCTGGCACGGTGTCACCGTCCTGGCACAGTGTCACTGTCCTGCCATGGTGTCACCATCCTGGCACAGTGTCACTGTCACCATCCTGGTACAGTGTCACTGTCCTGGCACAGTGTCACTGTGTCACAGGGATCAACATGCAGAAATTACACCCCCACAGCCCCAGACCAGGAATTTCAGCTGCCTGGAAGGGGATGGGCTGGGATCAGGGCTGGGATTAGGGCTGGGATCAGCCTGGGATCAGAGCCAGGATCAACCCAGGATCAGGGCCAGGATCAGCCCGGGATCAGGGCCGGGATCAGCCCAGGATCAGCCTGGGACCATCACAGAGATCAACGTGCAGAAATTACACCACCACAGCTCCTGGGAAGAGAGTGGGCTGGGATTAGGGCTGGGATCAGGGCCGGGATCAGCCTGGGATCAGGGCTGGGATCAGGGCTGGGATCAGGGCTGGGATCAGAGCCAGAATCAGCCCAGGACCAGCCCAGGACCATCACAGGGATCAACATGCAGAAATTACACCCCCACAGCCCCAGACCAGGAATTTCAGCTGCTGGGAAGGAGGTGGGCTGGGATTAGGACCAGGATCAGCCCAGGGATCAGCCCAGGATCAGCCCAAGACCATCACAGGGATCAACATGCAGAAATTACACCCCCCCAGCCCCAGCCCAGGAATTTCAGCTGCTGGGAAGGAGGTGGGCTGGGATTAGGACCAGGATCAGCCCAGGGATCAGCCCAGGAGCAGCCCAGGATCAGCCCAGGACCAGCCCAGGACCATCACAGGGATCAACATGCAGAAATTACACCCCCCCAGCCCCAGCCCAGGAATTTCAGCTGTGGGGAGGGGGTGGGCAGTGTGGGGTGAGGAACTCGGGGCCTCACAGCCTGCTGGGCCCTGCAGATGTGGAACAGCTGGTGTTTGGGGCTGGGCTGGGATGGGAGGCCCTTTCCACCCCAAACCATCATCAATCACTGCTGGGACACCCGGCGGGGCCGGGGCTGCTGCTCCTGCTACCGTCGCCCTTTCCAGGGCAGCGAGGGGAGGGTTTGGATTCTCTGGGAGAAATCTCAGCTCCTTTTTTCCCTTTTTCTCTGTCTCATTCCACAGCCTGGCCCTGCTCCTGGTGGCCACAGTGGTGACTGTGGTGGCCACCAGAGCCTGCCCTGTGCTGGCCCATCCCTCAGCTCCATGTGGCTGCAGGAGGGGAAGGACACAAAGGGCCAAAAATCCAGCTCAGGGTCCCAGGAATCCAGTTTGGGGTCCCAGGAATCCAGTTTATGGTCAAGAATCCAGCTCAGGGTCCCAGGAATCCACTTTGGGGTCCCAGGAATCCAGTTTAGGGTCCCAGGAATCCACTTTGGGGTCCCAGGAATCCACTTTGGGGTCCCAGGAGTCCAGTTTGGGTCCCAGGAATCCAGTTTGGGTCCCAGGAATCCAGTTTATGGTCAAGAATCCAGTTTGGGGTCAGGAATCCAGTTTGGGGTCCCAGAAATCCAGCTGGGTGATCCCTGTGGGTCAGGATGTGACTCAGAGTTTTGTTTTAACTCTGCAACCCCACAGGGACTGCCCCAAACCCCTCAGGGATTGCCCCAAACCCCTTCTGGGACACCCAAAACCCCTCTGGGACTGCCCCAAACTCTGTTTTTAGGGGTCCCACAGACCCTCTCCCCAGAATTTGAGCCTCTGGAGAGGAGGTTAAAATAAAATAAATAAATTAAAAATCCCGGGAAAGCGCCGACTTTGTGGCTGTAGGTGACACCTAGTGGGGACGGCAGGGAAAGGAGGGCACAGGGATGTCCCTGCTCTGTTTGCCCTCCCTGGGGGTGGCTGCAGCTGGCACCGTGTCCCTGGTGCTGTCACCGTGTGCCCCGGCACTGCCACTCCCACCCCTGGCACTGTCACCTCCACCCCTGGCACTGCCACCATGTCCCTGGCACTGTCACCATGTCCCTGGCACTGTCACCTCCACCCCTGGCGCTGCCTCTGTGCCTCTGGCACTGTCACCATGACCCTGGCACTGCTACTGTGTGTCACTGGCACTGTCACCATGTCCCTGGCACTGCCACCCCCACCCCTGGCACTGCCACCATGTGTCCCTGGCACTGTCACCATATCCCTGTCACTGCCACCGTGTGTCCCTGGCACTGTCACTGTATGTCGCCAACACTGCCACCATGACCCCTGGCACTGCCACCTCCACCCCTGGCACTGTCACCGTGACCCTGGCACTGCCACCATATCCCTGTCACTGCCACCATGACCCCTGGCACTGTCACCATGACCCCTGGCACTGTCACAGTGCCTCTGGCACTGCCACCCCTATCTCTGACACTGCCACTGTGACTCTGGCACTGTCACCGTGTGTCTCTGTCACTGCAACCCCCACCCCTGGCACTGTCACCATGACCCTGACACTGCCACCTTCACCTCTGGCACTGCCACCATGTCCCTGGCACTGCCACTCTCACCTCTGGCACTGCCACCATGTCCCTGACACTGTCACCTCCACCCCTGTCATTGTCACCATGACCCTGGCACTGCCACTCTCACCTCTGGCACTGTCACCCCCACCCCTGGCACTGTCACCTTCACCTCTGGCACTGTCACTGTGTGTCCCTGGCACTGTCACCATGTCCCTGGCACTGTCACCTCCACCTCTGGCACTGCCACCCCCACCCCTGGCACTGTCACTGTGTGTCCCTGTCACCGCCCAAAAAACCACACAAAAATTATAAAAAAACCCAACCAAACCAAAACAAACCCCAAACCAACCAACCAACCAAAAAAACCAAAAACCAAAAACAAAACAAACAAAAAAAAACAAAACAAACAAAAAAAAACCAAACAAACAAAAAAACCCGAAAAAAAAAAAAACCCAAAAAAAAAAAAAACAAAAACAAAAAACAAAAAAAAAAAAAAAAAAAAAAAAAAAAAAAAAAACACAAAAAAAAAAAAAAAAAAAAAAAAAAAAAAAAAAAAAAAAAAAAAACAAAAACCAACCAACCAAACAAAAAAACCCAAACCGAAAACCATAAAAAGTTGAAGGGTTTTGGCAGAAACAACGCGCAGCTCTGGGCTGGTTTTGGGGTGATAATTTGCCGCTCACCCGCTCCCAAAACCAGCAGAACCAGCCGGGCGGTTTCGCTCAGGGTTAACCCTTTCCTCGGCTGAAACTGGAGGAGGAATGAGAAAAAAAAATCACAAATAAACATTCTTTTCCAGTGCAGAATGGAAAAAAAAAAAAATTCACAAATAAATCTCTCTGTCCCGTGCAGAATGAGAAAAAAAAAATCACAAATAACCCTCTGTGTCCCAGGCAAACACCAAGGTTTTATTTCAGGCCCTTCTCCCGTTACAGGTTGACATTGGGTATTTTTATCACGTCCTTAATCCCACAGTGCCCGTCCTGGGGGTGATGCTGGTGCTGTGCACAGGATGGGGCTGCAGCAATTCCTGCAGCGATTCCTGCAGCGATTCCTCAGCAATTCCTGCATCGGGCAGCTCAGGGCTGCAGCCAGGAATCCTGGAGAGCCACAGGAGAAAAAAGGGAAATGGGACAGGGACAGCTGGATGTGCCCTTGAGTGTAGCTCTGGTTCTGTGCCTGAGGTGTTTTGGTTTTTTGAATTTTTTTTCCCAGGGAATTTTCTGTAAACAGGAGAAATGTTTTGTAGCTGTAACTTTGTTATTTATTTCTTTCCCCAGGAGGGACTTCTCCTTGCTGTCCCTCTGCTCTGCCCAATGGGAGTGAAGAGGTTTTGCCTTTGTGTCCCCAATCAGATTGGTCTGTGTGAAATGGGATAAAAGGGAGACACAGCCCAGAAATACAGGAGTCATTTTCAGCCTCCTGAAAATCTCAGAGTCTGTGTCATTGTGGTCAAACAGCATCACTCAAAAGCCACACTGGGTTTTTCTGGCCCCTCTAAGGGAAGGGAAGTGGCTGAGGTGTCATTTCCCCACATGAGAAATGTGGAAATGGGGAGAAAAGCTCTGTGGGTTTCTCCTCTGGCCAGCTGTGTCCGTGTCCGTGTCCCTGTCCCTGTCCCTGTCCGTGTCCGTGTCCGTGTCCGTGTCCCTGTCCCTGTCCCTGTCCCTGTCCGTGTCCCTGTCCGTGTCCGTGTCCGTGTCCCTGTCCCTGTCCCTGTCCCTGTCCCTGTCCGTGTCCCTGTCCGTGTCCGTGTCCGTGTCCCTGTCCCTGTCCCTGTCCGTGTCCGTGTCCCTGTCCCTGTCCCTGTCCCTGTCCGTGTCCCTGTCCCTGTCCCTGTCCCTGTCCGTGTCCGTGTCCCTGTCCCTGTCTGTGTCCCTGTCCGTGTCCATGTCCCTGTCTGTGTCCCTGTCCGTGTCCCTGTCCCTGTCCGTGTCCCTGTCCCTGTCCCTGTCCCTGTCCGTGTCCGTGTCCCTGTCCGTGTCCCCAGGTGGGACATGTGGCAGCTGCTGTGGCTGTCCCAGTGTGTCACCGGCCCCGCCGGCTGCTGCTGCCTGTGCCCCTTTCATCTCCCCCACTGTGGTCTGAGCTCTGCTCTGCCTCAAAGGGGAGGAAATGGCCTCAGCCAAGAAGAGGAAAGCCTCGGTTTCCTCTCTGTGTCTGTGAGGGGAGCGGGGTGCAGCCAGAGCAGGAGTGAGATGGGATGGGGAGGCAGCGGATCTTCCCTTCCATGTGTTCCTGGCTGGATGGGGGAAAAGTGTTCTGGGAGAGATTTCCTCCAGCTGGGCTGGGGTGAGCCCTCCTGGCTCTGTCCTGGCTCTGTCCTGGTCCTCCTGGTTCTCCTGATTCTGTCCTGGCTCTGTCCTGGTTCTATCCTGGGTCTCCTGGTTCTCCTGGTTCTCCTGGTTCTGTCCTGGTTCTCCTGGTTCTGTCCTGGTTCTCCTGGCTCTGTCCTGGCTCTGTCCCGGCTCTGTCCCCTCTCTGTCCTGGCTCTATCCCGGCTCTATCCCGGCTCTATCCTGGCCCTGTCCCAGCTCTATCCCGGCTCAGTCCCGGCCATGCAGTTTGAGGCTGCAGCCACCACGTGGAGCTTCCACCCTACGGGATGTCCAGGGCAGGACAAAGGGCTCTGCTGTCCCCTGCCTGTGGGGACAGAGCCAGGACCTGTCCCTGCACCTCCCTGGGGTGTCCCTGGGGAGCCCCTGGCCCTGGGTCACACCTGGCCCTGGGGAGCCCCTAGCCCTGGGGAAGACCCTACAGAGCTTTTGTGGGACCCCCAAAGGGCTGCAGAGCCCATGGGGCAGCTCCCCTGGCTGTGGCCGTGTCCAGCTGGGGTGTCCTGGTGGCTGAGGGGGTGGCCTGGGGGACAGCAGGGCCTGGGGGACAGCAGGGCCTGGGTGGGGGGTCCCTGTCCCTGCCCCTGTCCTGCAGAAAACTCCTCCAGGGCTGTTATTTCTGTCCCTGGGATGGGGAGGAGGAGGAAGGTGGAGGGAGGAAGGTGGGAGGAGGAGGAAGGTGCAGGGAGGAAGGCTCTGGGCTGGCAGCAGCTCAGGGCTATTTCTGTCTGGTCTCCATGACCCGCCAGGTCACCCTTGGCCACCGTCACTGTCCCTGAGCCCACGTGGCCCTGGTGGCCCTGGCTGTTGTGGGACATCTGCCACACACCCTGCGGGCTCTGTCACAAGACCGTGGTGCTGACTGTCACCTCCTGATGTCACCAGGGCTGGCAGTGACCGCCCTGGGACAGCCCTAAATAGCTGAACCCTGGCCCTGGGGGGGCTCTGTGTCACCCTGGGGACCGTCACTGAGGCAGGAGAGTGGCTCTGTGGGAAAGAGGGACAGTCACTGTCACCCAGGTGGGACCTGTCACCCTTCCCTGTAGTTGTGGGACACACAAAAAAAGATGAAATATGGAATATACTCTCTATATATGAAAGATATTAAATACAGTATATATATATATATATATATATATGAAAGATGGAATATACTCTAAATATTTCAGGAGGCAAAGAGCATAGAAAAAAATGCTTTTATTGTATAATTTTTACTACTTTTTATAAGGTGTTTCGATACAGATTTAACATGGTTGGGGTGAATAGGAACAACACCTCTAATCCCATGGGTTAAACCAGAGAAACAGCAGGAAAGAAAGATGAAAGATTTCAAATATTTCAGGAGGCAAAGAGCAGAAAAAAAGGCTTTTATTGTCTAATTTTTATAAGGTGTTTTGATACAAATTTAACATGATTGGGGTGAATAAGAAGGACACCTCTCTAATTCTCTAATTAACCAGAGAAACAGCAAAACTCCACCTGGAGAAAGATTGTTTGGAAAAAGGAGAGTGACGCTGTTTTACACCACAACAACACAAAACTCTGAGATTTTCAGGAGGCTGAAAATGACTCCTTTATTTCTGGGCTGTGTCTCCCTTTTATCCCATTTCACACAGACCAATCTGATTGGTGAAACCTCTTCACTCCCATTGGGCAGAGCAGAGGGACAGCAAGGAGAAGTCCCTCCCAGGGAAAAAAAATAAATAACAGAGTTAAAATTACAAAACATTTCTCCTGTTTACAGAAAATTCCCTGGGAAAGGAATTTCAGGAAACCAAAACACCTCAGGCACAGAACCAGGGGTACACTGCTTTATATTTTTACATTATTTTATATTATTCTATCCCTTTTATCCCATTTCACACAGACCAATCTGATTGGTGAAACCTCTTCACTCCCATTGGGCAGAGCAGAGGGACAGCAAGGAGAAATTCCCTCCCAGGGAAAGGAATGAATGACAAAGTTACAGCTACAAAACCACTTTTTCCATTTACAGAAAATTCCCTGGGAAAGGAATTTCAGAAAAACCAAAACACCTCAGGCGGGGAACCTCTTTACATCGCTTGTAGAAAATGAACAGTTTGTGGGAGGGAAGAGAGGAGTCTTGAAGATTTCTTTTGGTTTGGGTGGTTTTTTGGGAGTTTTTTTTTTTTTGTTATTTTTCTGTTTGTTTGTTTGTTTGTTTGTTTTTTATTGGTTGTGGTGGTGGTGGTGGTTAGGGTTTTGTTTGTTTTTTGTTTGGTTGGGGGTTTTTTTGTATTTTTTTTTTTCTTTTACTTTTTTTTTTTTTTTAATTGGTGGTTGTTGTTGTTGTTTCATTTTCTGCCTTTGGTGCATGTGTGTTAATAAAAATCCATCTATTTACTTTCAAGCTGGGCCCATTTTGCCTTTTTTCTCCCAAAAAATCCCATTTTCCAGATGCGAAAAACAGCAAACACTAAATTTAATGAATATGAAACAACATTAGTATTCCTACCTGGTTCTGACCCAAAAAATTCACATTTTCACTCCCCTAGAGGGGATCAGGAGAGATCCTGATGCCCCCAGAGGTGGCACAGTCACCCCCTGCCATGTCCCCTCCAGTTCTATATTTGTCCCTGCCCTCTCCGGGCCGGTGTCACCCTGAGCTCAAGTGACACCGGGGAGGGAGGAGGGTCTATTTTTAGCCCCCGAATGGCCCTGGAGCCGGAGCCGGGCTCTGTGCCCCCACCGGGCATCATGTTGTGCTGGGTGGGCTCTGCTGTGAGACCCCTCGGATGGCTCTGTCCCCTCCCGGGGCTGGGGGACAGGTAGGACGGGCTTTGTCACCTCCCTGGTATTGTCACCCCCCGGTTTTGTCACCTCCTTGGCTTTGTCGCCTCCCCGGCTTTGTCACCCCCCGGCTTTGTCACCCCCCGGCTTTGTCACTTTGTTACCTCCCGACTTTGTCCCCTCCGGCTTTGTCACCTCCTGGCTTTGTCACCTCCTTGCTTTGTCACCCCCCGGCTCTGTCACCCCCTGGCTTTGTCACCCCCCGGCTTTGTCACTTTGTCACCTCCCCGGCTTTGTCACCCCCCAGTTTTGTCAACCTTCGGCTTTGTCACCCTCCGGCTTTGTCACCTCCCAGCTTTGTCACCCTCTGGCTTTGTCACCTCCCTGGTTTTGTCACCTCCCTGGCTTTTTCACCTCCCTGGCTTTGTCACCCCCAGTTTTGTCACCCCCCGGCTTTGTCACCTCCTGGGTTTGTCACCCCCTGGCTTTGTCACCCCTGGCTTTGTCCCCTCCCCGGTGTCCTGATCCCCCCGTGGCTTTGCCGGCACGTCCCGTTTGTGCTCAGGACCCTCAGCCCAGGGGTTTAGGGTGGATTGGAAGCAAAATGAGTAAAAAAGGGGTGGGAGGTGGGATGGTGCTGTGGGGAGAATCCCAAATCCCCTCTGCAGCTGTGGGTCATCACCCCAAATTCCCAGTGCAGCTGTGGGGAGAATCCCAAAGCCCTGGTGCAGCTGTGGGGAGCACCCCAAATCCCGGTGCTGCCATACTGGGGAGCAGTGACAGCAGGGACAGGAGTGGGGTGACACTGGGGACAGGAGTGGGGTGACAGTGGGGACAGGAACAGGGTGACAGTGGGGACAGGTGACAGCAGAGACAGGAGTGGGGTGGCAGCAGGGACATGAAAAGGGTGACAGCGAGGACAGGAGTGGGGTGACTGGGGACAAGACTGGGGTGACACTAAGGACAGGACTGGGGTGACAATGGGGACAGGAGTGGGGTGACAGCGGGGACAGAACAGGGTGACAGGGGGACAAGAGCAGGGGTGCACTGGAGACAGGACTGGGGTGGCAGTGGGGACAGGACTGGGGTGACAGCGGGGACAGGAACAGGGTGACATTGGGGCAGGACTGAGGTGACACTGGGGACAAGAGCAGGGTGACACTGGGGACAGAACAGAGTGACAGTGACCCCATGGCAGTCCAGCACAGCCCCCCCATACCCGGGGCCGGCATTTCCCGCTGGATGAGGATGGGATGGGGATGGGGATGGGGATGGGGATGGGGATGGGATGAGGATGGGGATGAGGATGGGGATGGGGATGGGGATGAGGATGAGGATGGGGATGAGGATGAGGATGGGGATGGGGATGAGGATGGGGATGAGGATGGGGATGGGGATGGGGATGAGGATGGGGATGAGGATGGGGATGGGGATGGGGATGAGGATGGGGATGGGGATGAGGATGAGGATGGGGATGGGGATGGGGATGGGGATGAGGATGGGGATGGGGATGGGGATGGGGATGGGGATGAGGATGAGGATGGGGATGGGGATGGGGATGGGGATGAGGATGGGGATGGGGATGGGGATGGGGATGAGGATGGGGATGAGGATGGGGATGGGGATGGGGATGAGGATGAGGATGGGGATGAGGATGAGGATGGGGATGGGGATGAGGATGGGGATGGGGATGAGGATGAGGATGGGGATGAGGATGAGGATGGGGATGAGGATGGGGATGGGGATGAGGATGGGGATGAGGATGGGGATGGGGATGGGGATGGGGATGAGGATGAGGATGAGGATGGGGGTGGGGATGGGGATGAGGATGGGGATGGGGATGGGGATGGGGATGGGGATGGGGATGGGGATGAGGATGAGGATGAGGATGGGGATGAGGATGGGGATGAGGATGAGGATGGGGATGTGGAGCAGGACAGGAGGACCCTGCAGGGCCAGTCTGGGGTGGGGGTCACCCCGCGGTGTCCCCCTGTCCCCACTGACCCTCCCCGCCCCGCAGACATGGATAACTTCGAGTACAGCATCCAGCTGAACGACCGCGAGTGGGCCGAGTTCCTGCGGGCGGCCGAGGAGTGCAGCCTGGCCCCGGCCTCGCTGGCCACGGCCGAGGACGAGCACATCGAGCCGGGGGACGCAGCGGGACCGGATTGTCCCCAAGGAGGCGACAACGCCAGCGCAGCCGGGCCAGGCATCGAGCCAGCCCCTGCTGTCCCACGTGGGGACGTGGCCGGTGTCACCGCGGTGTCATCGGAGCCGCTGTTGCTGTGTGACAGGGACAAGGACAGCCGCCTGTCACCCCCGGCCATGCCCAGCGCGCAGAGGAGGCAGCCACCAAGGCCACCACCCGCGGCCACCACCACCGGTGACACGGCCCAGGGCACGGCCACAGCAGGCGACAGGGACACGGAGCCCTCCGGAGCCCCCGGGCAGGGCGGGGATGCAGGAGGGGGACAAGTGGCACAACCAGGAGCGGTGGCACATCCAGGAGCAGTGACAGATCCAGGACTGGTGGCGCAACCAGGAGCGGTGACACAACCAGGATTGGTGGCACATCCAGGTGTGGTGATGGCACATCCAGAAGCTCCAGCAGCTCCATCCTCTGCCGAAGGACCGGCCCAGAAAAGCTCTGTCCCCCCAGAGCCCCATGGAGACCCCAGCCCGGCCCAGGTGACACAGGAGGGGGACAGGCCGAGCTCCCCGGGGGGATCCCCCACCGTGGTGAGGCCCAAGGTGCCCGCACAGCCCAGGAAAAGCCGCAGGCAGCGCGGGGCCAGCGCCACCGAGGGGGACAAGGACAGCCCTGGAGCCGGGAAAGCGCCGCCGGGGTCACCAATGTCCCCTCGGAAGGGCAAAGGGAAGGACAAGGCGGCCAAGGCAGCGCTGCTGAGGTCGGGCAGCGAGGAGGCTGCAGAGAACAAACGCCCCATGCCCGGCCCTGCTGGGGATGGCCCCGAGCCCCAAAAACCCAAGGGGAAGGAGCCGCAGTCTCCGGGGAAGGCAAAAGCCACCAAGGCCCCAAAGGCAGGACAGGCCGGTGGCCCGGGCGTACGTGACTCTGTCCCCGCTGTCCCGGCAGGGCAGTGCCAGGACATGCCAGGGGAGCCTCTGCAGCCCGGGAGAGACGCGGCCTTTGCAGGGAATTCTGCACAGGGGGCTGGCGGGGAGCCTGCGGCTGAGAGCCCTGGGGTTCCTGCTGCTGAGATTCCCAGGAAAGCTTCAGACATCCCTGGAACTCCTGCTGCTGAGATCCCTGGAATTCCTGTTGTTGAGATCCCTGGAATTCCTGCAGCTGAGATCCCTACAATTCCTGCAGCTGAGATTCCCAGGAAAGCCTCAGAGATCCCTGCAGTTCCTGCTGCTAAAATTTGCAGGAAACCCTCAGAGATCCACGGAACTCCTGCAGTTGAGACCCCTGGAACTCCTGCAGCTGAGATCCCTGGAATTCCTGCAGCTGAGATTCTCAGGAAACCCTCAGAGACCCCTGGAACTCCTGCAGCTGAGATCCCTGGAATTCCTGCAGCTGTGATTCCCAGGAAAGCCCCAGAGATCCCTGAGGTTCCTTCAGCTGGGATCCCATGGGAGCCTGCAGCTGTGATTCCCAGGAAACCTGCAGCTGGCATCTCTTGGGAGCCTGCAGCTGGAATCCCCAGGATTCCTCCAGTGGAGATCCCCAGGATTCCTCCAGCTGGGATCCCCAGGAGCCCTGCCATTGAGATCCCCAGGATTCCTCCAGCTGGGATCCCCAGGATCCCTGCCATTGAGATCCCCACCATCCCTGCACTTGGGATCCCCACAATTGGGATCTCCACCATCCCTGATCCCCCCAGGGCCATCAGCCCCCTGTGTTTTCCTGATGGATCCTCGGCCAGGCCCAACTCCCTGGACGTGACCTGGCCCGAGATGTACGAGTACCTGTTCTGTGACTCCCAGGAGGAGGAGGACGAGCTGGGCAGCTCCCCGGAGGGCAGGAAATCCCCCCTGCAAAGGGAAATCTCCTGGCCAGAACTCTATGAGTATTTTTTCAACGAGCCCGAAGGAGGCAGGAAAAAAGGCAAAGCCAAAGAGAGGAGGAGGAGGAAGAAGCTGAGTGGTTTGGGCCACGCTGGGCTGCAGGAGGAGGGTCCCAGCTCGGTTTCAGGAGAGGACACCGTGGTTATCCCAGTCCCTGAGGTGTATGAACATTTCCACACACAGAGACCCCAAAACACCATGGGCTGGAGAGGGATTTTCTCTGTGCCTTCGGCCTCGGAGGTGAAGAGAGCTGTGAGGGCTCTGAGGGCTCTGCTGCAAAGGCAGGACCGGCTGGGAGGGGGACAAGGACAAGCCCCCCTGAGCCCCTCGCAGGCCCTGGTGGCCCGGAGGTCTGGGCAGGAGCTGGCCCTGGTCCCGCTGGGAGGAGCCCAGGGGTGGCCACAGGATGAGGACATGGCCATGGCACTGACAGGTGAGTGCTGGGGGCACCTGTGGGGACAGGTTGTGTCACCCTGGGGGGAGATGGCCTGGGCTGTGTCACCCTGGTGTCCCTTGGGATGATCCCTCAATCTCCTCGGCTGGGATGATCCCTCTGTCCCAGCAGGTTTCCCTTGGGATTCTCCCTTTGTCCCCTCGGGCTGTCCTTTGGGATGTCTCTTTGTCCCCTCGAGTTTTCCTTTGGGATGTCCCTGTGTCCCCTCGGGCTGTCCCTTGGGATGTCCCTCTGTCCCTTCAGGTTTCCATTGGGATGTCCCTCTGCCCCCTTTGACTGTCCCCTGGGAAGTCCCTCTGTCTCCTTGTGTCCATTGGGATGTCCCTCTGTCCCCTTGGGTTTCCCTTGGGATTCTCCCTCTGTTCCCTCAAGCTCCCCTTGGGATGTCCCTGTGTCCCTTCGGGCTGTCCCTTGGGATGTCCCTCTGTCCCCTCAGGTTTCCATTGGGATGTTCCCTCTGTCCCCCTGGGTTTCCCTTGGGATGTCCCTGTGTCCCCTCGGGTTTCCCTTGGGATTGTCTCTCCCTCTGTCCCCTGGGATGTTCCCTCTGTCCCCTCAAGCTTCCCCTGGGATGTCCCCCTGTCCCCTCAGGTTTCCCTTGGGATGCCCCCTGAGATGTCCCTGTGTTCCCTTGGGCTGTCCCTTGGGATGTCCCTCTGTCCCCTGGGCTGTCCCTGTGTCCCCTCGTGTCCCCTGGGCTGTCCCTGTGTCCCCGTGCCAAGGCAGTGCTCGTGGCCAGGGCTGGCCAGGGAACGTGGGACAGTAAAACCCACCCTGACCACAAAAAACACCCCCCAGAGACCTCAGAGGTCACCTGGGTGTCACCTGTTCCTGGGGACAGATGAGAAAAACGGGAATAAAGGGAGAAATTCCACCCGGGAGCACAGACAGGGGTTTGGCTTTGAGCCCAAACGATGCTCAGAGTTAACACCAAACCCAAACAATGAGGGAGCCATCCCACAGGGAGCCTCAAAACCCAATCTTCCATCCTGTTCGCACGGAGGAAAAAAACCCTTTGAGGTGGTCACAGCTAATTAATCAGCCAGCTTTAATTAAAAGCCTTATCAAAGCAATAGGAGGGAAAATAACCTGATGTTGAGATAGGGCTGGAAGAGCAGCAGGGCAGGGAATGCAGAGCACCCAGGGGTGTCCCTCATCCCTGGAGGAGGCAGGGGTGGGGTGGGATGTCCAGGGGGATGCTGAGCACTCTCGGGTGTTGTCCTGGAGCTGGGGACACTGGGGACACTGGGGACACTGGGGACAGGAAGGGGACCTTGCCGAGTCCCTGGGAATGTCTCTGTCCCAAATCTGGCCCCAGACAATTCCAGCCACCACAGAGACCTGGGAAGTTCCACAGGGTGAGGCAGCCTGGGGTAATTTAACAAACATTTTTTGGGGTTTTGAACAAAGCGTGAAGGTGAGGGTGGTGACAAACGTGCCACTGTCCTTTGGGGACTCACAGCCCCCTCTGGCCTCACCCCCAGTGCAAGAACAGGAATTGTTGTGTCCTAAATCTGCCCCCAGACCCGATTCCAGCCAATCTCCAACAGAGAGCTGGGAAGTTTCACAGGGTGAGGCAGCCTGGGGTGATCTAACAAACATTTCCATGGGATTTTGGACAAAGTGCAAGGCTGAGAGGGGTGACAAATGTGCCACTGTCCTTTGGAAAGGCATAGACCCCTCTGACTTCACCCCCAGTGCAAAACCAGGAATTGCTCTGTCCTGAATCTGCCCCCAGACCCAATTCCAGGCAGGACAGAAATTGCAGGCACCACAGAGGGCTGGGAAGGTCTGCAGGGAGGTGCTGAGGCAGCCTGGGGTGGTTTAACAAACATTTTTTGGGGTTTTGAACAAAGTGTGAAGGTGAGGGTGGTGACAAATGTGCCACTGTCCTTTGGGGACTCACAGCCCCCTCTGACTTCACTCCCAGTGCAAAAAAACCCTCAGGGACAATTTCCCCAGGAGCACCAGGGCTTTGCTGTGGCAGGGGGAGGGCAGGGGGTGGCAGGGGAGGTGGCACACACACCTGGGGCTGCTGGGGTGGCAGGGGAGGACAGGGGGTGGCAGGGGAGGACAGGGGGTGGCAGAGGGAGGGCAGAGGATGGCACAGGAGGTGACACACACACCTGGGGCTGCTGTCGTGGCAGGAGCAGCAGAGGACCCGCGGGTGCTGAGCCACAAGGACATGTGCCTGGTGTTCTGTGCCTTCGCCTCCTGGGCCGTGAAGACATCTGACCTGCAGGCTCCGGATGCCTGGAAAACCAGTACGTGCAGTGCCCGCCTGGGGAGGGCTGGGGAGGGCCCTGGGGGCACCTGGCAGGGAGAAAAAATGGGATATTTATACCTGCAGGGGGAAAAAACTGGGATATTTTTACCTGCAGGGGGAAAAAACCCGGATATTTTTACCTGCAGGGGGAAAAAACCGGGATATTTTTACCTGCAGGGAGAAAAAACCCAGATATTTTTACCTGCGGGGAGAAAAAACCGGGATATTTTTACCTGCAGGGGGAAAAAACCGGGATATTTTTACCTGCAGGGGGAAAAAACTGGGATATTTTTACCTGCAGGGGGAAAAAACCCGGATATTTTTACCTGCAGCTCCCTGGGGTGAAGCTCAGCCTTTTCCTGGTTTTGCAGGAAAATCTAATCCTGATCCCTTTTGTGCTTGTGACAGATCCGGCCCCTGGCAGGGAGCAGTTGGTCAGGACTTCTTTGGGATCTGGAGGGAGCAGGTTTAGATTCCCCCATCCCATTTGGGATAAAATTCCCGTGTTTTCCTGATGTTTATTCCTCTGCCCCCAAACGCAGGAAGAGGCATCATCATCATCCTCCTGCAATTCCCTGCAGATTTACAGGCCCCTCTCCTCTCCAACCCCTGGGGAGAGAGGAAAGTGAGGAAACCCAAATTCCCTGAACCCCACAGGACTGGGGTGAGCAGGGAATGTCTCAGGAAAAGCAACAACCCCAATTCCCGCCCTGGATGCAGGAAAAAACCCAAATTCCCTGAATCCCACAGGACTGGGATGAGCAGGGAATGTCTCAGGAAAAGCAACAACCCCAATTCCTGCCCTGGATGCAGGAAAAAACCCAAATTCCCTGAACCCCACAGGACTGGGGTGAGCAGGGAATGTCTCAGGAAAAGCAACAACCCCAATTCCTGCCCTGGATGCAGCAGCCCCAGCCCTGCAGAGCTCTCCCAGGGCCAGAATTCCTCATTCCACGGGAAGAAATAAATGCCAGGGCTGAGTCTTCCTGCTGCTTTTCCAGGCGAGGAGAGGAATGTTCCCTGCTAAGGTCACCAGGAAGGTGACACCCCCGGGGCTGGGAATAGCTCCTGAGCTCAGGCTGCTCCGTCACAAGCAGCTCTTGGCCTGTTCCCCCAGGGCTGAGGAGGATTTTTGGGATGGAGAACGTGGCCCTCGGAAAGGTGTGGAAAGAGGGAGAAGCTCCTCGTGCCCCTGGGGTGGAATAACCTGGGGAGGAGCAGCTCCATATCCCAGAGCAGTGATTCTCTCTGGGCATTTGGGGCTTCCAACAAGATGAATTTTGTGTTCCTCTAACGTGTAAATCAAAATCCAGTCTGGATTTGAAGCGTGGAGCCCGAAAAACACAACTTGGATTCTCGGTTTTGTTTGGGAATTGAGGGAATTTAAAATATCTTATGAACCAAATCAAAAATGTTGGGGGTGAGTGCAGAGCAGGGCTTGATTTGTCTTTCATCCCCGTTAGTTATTTCTTGTTTTTTGATTTGGGTTTTTGGATATTTTCTGCTTTTGGATGGGACCAGAAAATCCCCAGAAAATCCCCAAAATGGGATTTTTTTTTTCTTGGTGTCCTCCTGTTCCAAACAGAGGCAGGACATTCAGGTGCTGTCCTGAAGCCCTGGTGGGGATTTTGTAGTGTTTCCTTTCTCATCCAAGATCGAATCTCCAAATGAACCTGTGACTCCAAAAAATCCATGAAATCCCCCTCTGGATCTGTGTATCCATTAAATCTCCTTCTGGATCTGTGCATCCAACCAATCCATGAAAATCCCACCTGGATCTGTGACTCCTTAATTCTCCTTCTGGATCTTTGTATCCACCCAATCCATTTAATCTCCAACTCGATCTGTGAGTCCAACCAATCCATGAAATCTCCTCTGGATCTGTAACTCCACCCAATCCATGAAATCTCCTCTGGATCTGTGTATCCATTAAATCCCCTCTGGATCTCTGTATCCACTCAATCCATTAAATCTCCCTCTGGATCTGTAACTCCACCCAACCCATGAAATCTTTGGATCTGTGTAGCCATGAAATCTCCTTCTGGATCTCTGTATCCATCCATTCCATGAAATCTTCTTCTGAATCTGTGCATCCATTAAATCTCCTCTGGATTTGTGCATCCACCCAATCCATCAAATCCCCCTCTGGATTTGTCACTCCACCCAATCCATGAATTCTCCTTCTGGATCTCTGTATCCACCCAATCCATGAAATCTCCTCTGGATCTGTGCATCCGTTAAATTTCCCTCTGGATCTGTGTATCCAACCAATCCATGAAATCCTCATCTGGATCTGTGACTCCACCTAATCCATGAAATCTCCTTCTGGATCTGTGCATCCATTAAATCTCCTCTGGATCTGTGTATCCGCTCAATCCATTAAATCTCCCTCTGGATCTGTGCATCCACCTAGTCCATGAATTCTCCTTCTGGATCTCTGTGTCCACCCAACCCATGACATCCCCCTGTGGATCTCCATCCCAACCCCTGCCCACCCCGAGGGATCCTATAGAGCCTTTCCCTTTAACCCACCCATTTTTAACAGAACGGTGACATCTCCCTGAACCCAAACCTGGGACTGGACGTGTCCAGTCGGGTTTTGGGCAGCCGGGAACCCACTGGGAAGGGAAACCCAAAGGCAGGACGGGGCCGGGATGGGGACAGGAGCATTCTGTGACCCCTCCAAGGCTGGGGAAAGACCCCGAGGTGTGTGAGGAGCCCCTGGAGTCACTGTGGGAATGTGTGGGGTTGTTTTGCAGTGTTCCTGGCCAGCTTTGGCACCCTCTCGGCCATCCGCTACTTCCGACGGCAGGTCAGGGAAGGGCACCCCCGGACTTAACCCCTGACACGCCGGAGCTGCCTGCCCTGGGGGCCAGAGGGGCAGAGCCCAGGGGACTTTGCTGTGGACAGAGCTGGAGGAGCCTGGACAGAACACCCAGAACTTCTCCAGGGCCAGACGGGACCGCACAGAGAGAGCGAGACTGCCCTGGGGACAGGAGGGGACAGTGGGGACAGGATGGGACAGGACAGGACAGGACAGGACAAAGGGCTGGCACTGCCCTCCCCTGGGAATGTCCACCTTGCTGGATTCACAAGAAGACGCTGAGAGGCCCCATGAAACCGTGAAGGAGGATAAAGATGAGCTTTAGGCCGAGTTTGGCTGAACCCAGGCTGGGCACCGGCCCTGGGGGATGGAGGGGACCCTCCCCAGGCACAGCCCAGGATTTGATCCCTCCAGGAGCGCCCTGGGACTCTCATCCCCTTGGATTTCACTCCGAGAAAGTCCCAGCCTGGGATGAGGTTTGTGCTGTACGTGGAGTCCAAAGGCACCGATGGCTCTGGGGATGGGGTGGGGACAGAGGACATGTCCCCATCCATCCCTGGGGACAATTAAGACAGGGACATGTCCTCATCCCATCCCATCCCATCCATCCCTGGGGACAGCTGAGGTGGGGACATGTCCCCATTCCATCCCATCCCATCCCATCCCATCCCATCCCTGGGGACAGCTGAGACAGGGACATGTCCCCATCCATCCCTGGGGACAGGTGACACAGGGACATGTCCCCATGGGTCCCCCAGGGGAAGGGACAGCCCCAGGGACACACTCAGGGTGGGAAGGGTGGCATGAAAATGGTCTGGGAGCTCCGGGAAGTCTCAGGAAAGTTGGACAAGGAGGGAGAAGGACGTGGGAGGGTTTGGCGGCGCCAATCGGCAGGAAAAGGGGATTTGGTTATTTGATTTATTTCCTTTCGTGCCTCCCCGAGGGGCTGGGGGAGATGTGGGGTGAGCCCAGTGTGGGGCCGGGGAGGGCTCCAGGAATGGAAAATGAGGGGAAAGAATGAGATGGTTCTGAATTCCCTTCCAGGGTGGAGTTGGGATCCACCTCAGGCTCTGGGGGCTGTGCTGGGCTTTGTCTCCTGAATTAAAGAGGGGAATTTGAGTTCTTTCCTTGTGGTGGGGTTTGTCTCCTGAATGAGAGAGGGGAATCAATGTTCCTTCTATCGTGGTGGGCTTTTTCTCCTGAATTAAAGAGGGGAATTAAAGTTCCTTTCCTGGTGCTGAGGGTGCCCCGGAGTTTTGGTGTGTGCAGGACTGAGTTGGGATTTGTCTCCTGAATAAATCAGGATTCCTTCACTTGTGGTGGGGTTTGTCCCCTGAATTGGAGAGGAGAATCAAAGTTCTTTTCCTCATGGTGGAGTTTATTCCCTGAATGAGAGAAGAGAATGAAAGTTCTTTCCGTCATGGTGGGGTTTGTCTCCTGAATTGGAGAGAAGAATTAAAGTCCTTTCCTCGTGGTGGGATTTATCTTCTGATATACAGTGAGATGTGGGGCTGGGGGTCAGAGCTGGATGGGATGAGGAGGAGGAGGAGGAGGAGGAGGAGGAGGAGGAGGAGGAGGAGGAGGGCAGGTGGAATGTGCTGGAAGCTTCTAATAAAGTTCTGTCTCATTTACTACTCCTGTGTCCGTTCCCTCTGTGGGGAAAAACCCAAATCAGGCATAAAATTTGTGCAGAAGAGGTTTTATTGGGGATTTTTGGGGGTTTTATTGGGGATTTTTTGGGGTTTTATTGGGGATTTTTGGGGGGTTTTATTGGGGATTTTTGGGGGGTTTTATTGTGGATTTTGGGGGGTTTTATTGGGGATTTTTTGGGGGTTTTATTGGGGATTTTTGGGGGTTTTATTGTGGATTTTTGGGGGTTTTATTGAGGATTTTTTTGGGTTTTATTGGGGATTTTTGGGGGTTTTATTGTGGATTTTGGGGGGTTTTATTGGGGATTTTTGGGGGTTTTATTGTGGATTTTGGGGGGTTTTATTGGGGATTTTTGGGGGTTTTATTGTGGATTTTGGGGGGTTTTATTGGGGATTTTTTTGGGTTTTATTGGGGATTTTTGGGGGTTTTATTGTGGATTTTTGGGGGGTTTATTGGGGATTTTTTGGGGGTTTTATTGTGGAATTTTTGGGATTTTTTGGGGATGTTCTGGGGAGAATAAAAACTCTCTGACCTGCAGCTGATACATCTCAGGTGGATATTTAATATATTAATATTTAATATATTTATTGCATCTGAGGAGTTTTTACTCTTATATTTACTATTACTATTAAAGGATTAAAATAATAATACCAGTATTTTATTATTGATATAGTAAATATATAAATATATTCTATTTATATATAACAGAATAGTATACATAATTATTTATTTATATTTACTATTATATAATATAGTAAATATATAAATATAAGAATATAAAATATAAAAAAATATATAAATTCTTATATTTCCTTTAAGGAATAAGTGCTTATATTATATTTACAATTATATTTAAGGAGTAAATGTGTATATATATTCTTATATTTCCTTTAAGGAATAAATGTTTATACTATATTTACTATTATATTTAAGGAGTAAATGCTTATATATATTCTTATATTTCTTTTAAGGAATAAATGCTTATATTTACTATTATATTTAAGGAGTTAATTGCTTTGAGAGTGAATTGCTTGACACAAGAGATTCCCTTGACTTGAAAGTCAAGACCCCAGACCCCCCCGGGCAGACCCCAAACCCCCCTGGAGAGACCCCAGACCCCCTGGAGAGACCCCAGACCCCCTGGAGAGACCCCAGACCCCCCTGGGCAGACCCCAGACCCCCCTGGACTGACCCCAGACCCTCCTGGGCAGACCCCAGACCCCCCTGGACTGACCCCAGACCCCCCTGGGCAGACCCCAGACCCCCCTGGAGAGACCCCAGACCCCCCTGGAGACCCCAGACCCCCCTGGAGAGACCCCAGACCCCCTGGAGAGACTCCAGACCCCCTGAACACACCCCAGACCCCCTGGAGAGACCCCACACCCTCCTGGGCAGCCCCCAGACCCCCCTGGAGAGACCCCAGACCCCCCTGGGCAGACCCCAGACCCCCCTGGGCAGACCCCAGACCCTCCTGGGCAGACCCCAGACCCCCCTGGACTGACCCCAGACCCTCCTGGGCAGACCTCAGACCCTCTGGAGAGACCCCAGACCCCCCTGGGCAGACCCCAGACCCCCCTGGAGAGACCCCAGACCCCCTGAACACACCCCAGACCCCCTGGAGAGACCCCAGACCCCCTGGACTGACCCCAGACCCCCTGGAGAGACCCCAGACCCCCTGGACTGACCCCAGACCCTCCTCACAGACCCCAGACCCTCCTGGGCAGACCCCAGACCCCCCTGGAGAGACCCCAGACCCTTTTTCTCAGTTCCCAGACCCCTCTCCTGAGCTCTGTGACCCCCCAGGGATGCTCCGGACTCCACCACAGGAGTGAAAATGAATTATAAATGAATTATTAAAAGGTTCCAGGAGCTCTGGGAGCCTCTGCCACGCTCAGCCAGGGATCAGCAGCAGCAGGAGGAGAAGAGCAGCCTGAAATTTTAATGCTTTGTTTATTCTCTGACCTTTTCCTCTCACAGCGAGGCCGAGCGTGCCTGGGATTTTCTATTTCTATTTTTTTTTTTTTTTTTTTTTTTGGTTCACGGCCAAAACCAAGATCAAACCTCTCAAATTCAATAAAATTCAATATTTTCCCCCTCTTCTTTCACACACTAAAATCAGTAACCAAACACGGCGAACCTGAAAATTTTAGTTTGTTTACGATTTTTCTTTTTTCCTCTTTTTTTTTCCCCTTTTTCCTCCAGCACAAGGAATTTCAGATGGATCATTTGATCTCTTTTTATGCCATTTTTAAACCCGTTTGGGTTGAGAAACCCAAGGATTTGTCACGGATAAAAGGGGGTTTTATTTCCTGTGGGTATCCAGGATTTTTCACCTTTCCCAGGACAATCTGAGTGACCTTTGGTGCCTCATCTGACACCCCCCGGTGCCAGAGACGT
>NC_139782.1:6451650-6824150 GCF_965231275.1 Zosterops lateralis | reverse complement strand
ATCCAATCCCATCCCATGGAATGGAGAATGGAATGGAATGGAATGGACTCCAGGATGGTTTAGATTGGGTGGGACCTTCAGTCCCATCCCATCCCATGGAATGGAGTTTCCACTCCAGGGTGGTTTCGGTTGGAAGAGACATTCAATTCCATCTCATCCCATCCCATGGAATGGAGTTTCCATTCCAGGATGGTTTGGGTTGGAAGAGACCTTCAATCCTATCCCATCCCATTTCATTCCATCCCATCCCATCCCATCCCATCCCATCCCATCCCATCCCATCCCATCCCATCCCATCCCATCCCATCCCATCCCATCCCATCCCATTTCATTCTATCCCATCCCATCCCATTTCATTCCATCCCATCCCATCCCATTTCATTCCATCCCATCCCATCCCATTTCATTCCATCCCATCCCATCCCATCCCATCCCATCCCATCCCATCCCATCCTGTCCCGTCCCGTCCCGTCCCGTCCTATCCTATCCCATCCCATCTCATCCCATCTCATTCCATGGAATGGAGTTTCCTCTCCAGAGTGGTTTGGGTTTGGGACCTTCAATCCCATCCCATCCCATCCCATCCCACCCCATGGAATGGAGTTTCCATTCCAGGGTGGAATGGTTTGGGTTGGAAGGGACCTTCAATCCCATCCCATCTTATTCCGTGGAATGGAATGGAATGGAGTTTCCACTCCAGGGTGGTTTGGGTTGGAAAGGACCTTCAATCCCATCCCATCACATTCCATGGGGAGTTTCCTCTCCAGGGTGGTTTGGCTGGGAAAGGACCTTCAATCCCAACCTATTTCATCCCATCCCACCCCATGGAATGGAGTTTCCACTTGTCCTGGATTTGTGAGATAAGAATGTATTCTATTTGCCATCTGTTGGAGGTGGGGGGCAGTTATCTTATCTCTTCCAAGAACAATGTCTCCCTCCGGGGAGATGTCTCCTGCTAATGGGCCATTAAGTGACTCACTGCATGACTGATAAGGTACATCATCCCATTGTGAGATGCTCCACCCAGAAGGAGGAACCAAGCATTCCTACCTGCATAAAATAAGCTTGGTCTAAGCCATCGGCCCCAGTTTTCTTCACTGGATTCCCAGAGGAGCAGCCATCTTCGCTGGATTCCCAGAGAAGCAGCTTCTTCCCTGCTGGATTCCCAGAGGAGGACCAGGCCCATCTACTCTATCACCAGACCTTCACAGAGAACTATACCCTTCTACAGGATCTCTGCTTCAGCAGCATTTCATCTGCCACTGCAGGAGGCACAGCCACCATCCAACTGGACTTTTACCAACACCCTGACTCCTCAGGGTGTCAGGTTTTCTGACTGTATCAGTAGTTTTGTTTGTACTAATTACATTTGTTGTTTTTTTTTCTATTTTAGTTTTTTCTAGTAAATAACTATTATTCCCATTCCCATACCTTTGCCTGAGAGCTGTTTTTATTTTGAAATTGTGGTAATTCGGAGGGAGGGAGGGGGTTTACCTTTCCCACTTCACAGGAGGCTTTTGCCTTCCTTTACAGACTCCTGTCTTTTCAAACTAAGACAGATCTTGGCGCCCAACGTGGGGCTCGAGGGCATTGAAAGGAAAAAGGGAATAATAGTTCTTAAGTAATCTAATTGTGTGTACTGATATAGAAACATCTTTGAGTGTCACCATGTGGTCTAGCTTACCTTGGTTTGGGTGGCACGTGATCGTGGCTGTATTTCTCCCATTTGCAGGCCCTTATCTAGATATGGGTCCTATAACTAAGGCTACTGTGGCTGTTATCCAGTTTGGCTTATGGGTTAATAAGGTGAGGAATTCATGGATCTTTAACTTCCTCTGGAAGGCAGGTACATGGATTCAGAGCTATCATACACTAACTGTGTGTTTTTGGGGTTACCTTAATAATGGTACCTATTGTGAAGAAATGACACCAGGGGAGATTTTCTCCCAACCTTTTAACCATCTTTTTGGGTCTGCTCCACCAGTTTTTGAAGGGTTAAGATCCACTCTGAATGCTAATGATGTCATACAATGGGTGGTGTTGTTAATATGCCTGTTATATTTAGCACTCAGAGATAAGGGAAGATTAACATGGAGAACTACCCTGACACCTGCCCCAGAGACTAGAGATGCTGCTGTTCCAGAGCCTGACCCTGCCCCACAGTCTGTCTCAGAAATGAACCACCCAGATTGGGTGGGGGTTCTGGTTAAGGAGATACATGAGATGAGTCAGATGCTGAAGGAGTGCATTTCCCCAGCTATTGAGAAACTCTCACTTTGCCTTCAAGAGGGACAGCCAAATAGTACAGCAGTGGAACCCACAGGTGTTACAACTGTCCAGGGTCCAGCCGAACCACAAAGGCAGTCACAGCCAGCAGCAGTTGCCCCGGTAGAAACAAGGAGGTCTAAGATGAAAGCTGAGCACCCAGATAAGGATAGGAATGGAGGAACCTCACAACCCACAGGGGAGCCAGAGGTTGCAATCATCACCGAGTCCCTGAGGTACGAAAGTCTCCGTAACCTGCACAAAGACATTGTGCGACGGGGACGTGAGGCTTATACTACCTGGTTACTCCGGGTCTGGGATCTTATGGGTACAGGCGTGCAGCTGGATGGTGGTGAGGCAAGGAACTTGGGACCCTTGACCCAGGACTCAGGTATGAATCAGATTTTTGTAAGGGAGCCAGGGTCTCTTTCTCTCTGGGAGCGGCTTTTAATGAGTGTCAGAGAGAGGTTTGTCCACAGGGAAAGAATGCAGGAGCACCACCATAGGATGCGCTGGAAGACCCTTGAGGAAGGGATCCAACAGCTGAGGGAAGTAGCAATATTGGAGGTACTCTTCGGGAGGGATGGACAGCATGACAATGACCCCGACAAAGTCAGGTGCACAGGGCAAATGCTGTGGAGCCTAGCAAACCTTGGGCCATCTCAATACACCACTTTTATTGCAACAATTGATGCAGATACTAACCGAGAGACCGTGGGTTCTGTTGCCAACAAGCTGAGGAATTATGAGAGCATGATCAATGGCCCAATGCAGGCTCATATCTCAGCTGTGATTAAGGAGTTCAAAGAGGAGATGAGGGAGATGAGGGAGGAGATGAAGAAAGTTAATGCAGCCCCTGTGCAAGTTACAGGCCCCAAATTCAGTGCCCAACATTCCCCAGCTAGAGACAGAGGGTACACCCCAAGGGCCAATTTGTGGTTCTTCCTGCGTGACCATGGGGAAGACATGGGTAGGTGGGATGGGAAACCCACTTCTGTCCTGGCAGCACGGGTGCGTCAGCTCAAAGAGGGAAACTCTAACCGAGGAATTTCCACCAAGGTGAAGGTAGCCTCGACCTCCCATGACCGAGCTGCCGGGTATGATGTGTCAAATCCCCTTGAAGGAACCTCTAGTATGTATGCCCAGGAAGGGAATAATAACCAGTGTTAGAGGTGCCCTGTCTCTAGCCAGGGAGAGGCACGGGAAAACCGGATCTTCTGGACAGTGTGGATCCGATGGCCTGGCACATCAGAGCCACAAAAATATGATGCTTTAGTTGATACTGGTGCGCAGTGTACTTTAATACCATCGGGACAGGTGGGGGCAGAGGCTGTTTCCATTGCTGGTGTGACAGGGGGATCTCAGCAACTGACCCTGGTGGAGGCCGAGGTGAGCCTGACCGGGAAGGAGTGGAAGAAACATTCTATTGTGACCGGCCCAGATGCTCCATGTATTCTAGGCATAGACTTTCTCCGGAACGGCTATTACAAAGACCCAAAGGGACTCAGGTGGGCTTTTGGAATAGCTGCTGTAGAGGCAGAGAACATTAAGCAGTTGAACACCTTGCCTGGATTATCAGAGAACCCGTCTGCAGTAGGACTCCTGAGGGTGGAAGAGCAACGTGTGCCAATTGCGACCTCGACAGTGCACCGCCGGCAATATCGGACAGATCGAGATGCTGTGATCCCCATCCACCGGATGATTCGTGAGCTGGAGAGCCAAGGGGTGGTCAGCAAAACTCACTCACCCTTCAACAGCCCCATCTGGCCTGTGCGCAAATCCGACAGAGAATGGAGATTGACTGTGGACTACCGTGGCTTGAATGAAGTGACTCCACCGCTGAGCGCTGCCGTGCCGGACATGCTGGAACTCCAGTACGAGCTGGAGTCCAAAGCAGCAAAGTGGTATGCCACTATTGACATTGCTAACGCGTTTTTCTCCATTCCTCTGGCAGCAGAATGCAGGCCTCAGTTTGCTTTCACGTGGAGAGGTGTGCAGTACACCTGGAACCGACTGCCCCAGGGGTGGAAGCACAGCCCCACCATCTGCCATGGACTGATCCAGACTGCACTGGAAAAGGGTGAGGCTCCAGAACACCTGCAATACATCGATGACATCATTGTGTGGGGGAGCACAGTGGCAGAGGTGTTTGAGAAAGGAGAAAAAATCATCC
Organism: Zosterops lateralis; assembly: GCF_965231275.1. Classification (NCBI taxonomy): domain Eukaryota; kingdom Metazoa; phylum Chordata; class Aves; order Passeriformes; family Zosteropidae; genus Zosterops; species Zosterops lateralis. The sequence goes on along the minus strand of NC_139782.1, from coordinate 6,819,712 downwards.
AGATTCTCCTGAAAGCCGGTTTCGCCATTAAGAAGAGCAAAGTCAAAGGACCTGCCCGAGAGATCCAGTTCCTTGGAGTGAAATGGCAAGATGGACGCCGCCAGATTCCCACTGAGGTCATCAACAAGATCACGGCGATGTCTCCACCGACCAGCAAAAAGGAAACACAAGCTTTCCTGGGTGCCATAGGATTTTGGAGAATGCACATTCCCGAGTATAGCCAGATTGTGAGCCCTCTCTACCTGGTTACCCGCAAGAAGAACGATTTCCACTGGGGCCCTGAACAGCAGCAAGCCTTCACCCAGATCAAGCAGGAGATTGCTCATGCGGTAGCCCTTGGCCCAGTCAGGACCGGACCAGAGGTGAAGAACGTGCTCTACTCTGCAGCCGGGAACAATGGCTTGTCCTGGAGCCTTTGGCAGAAGGTGCCTGGTGAGACTCGAGGCCGACCCTTGGGATTCTGGAGCCGAGGTTACAGAGGGTCCGAAGCCAACTACACCCCAACAGAGAAAGAAATCTTGGCTGCCTATGAAGGAGTTCAAGCCGCCTCGGAGGTGATTGGCACGGAAGCACAACTCCTCCTGGCACCCCGACTCCCGGTGCTGGGCTGGATGTTCAAAGGAAAGGTTCCCACTACCCACCATGCCACTGATGCTACATGGAGCAAATGGATTGCCCTTATCACCCAGCGTGCCCGTATTGGAAATCCAAATCGCCCTGGGATTTTGGAGATAATTACGAACTGGCCGGAAGGTGAAAACTTCGGTCTCACTGATGATGAGGAACAGGAACAAGTGACAAGGGCTGAAGAAGCGCCACCATATAACCAACTACCAGCAGAGGAAACATGCTACGCTCTTTTCACTGACGGTTCTTGTCGCATCGTAGGGATAAACCGAAAGTGGAAAGCAGCCGTATGGAGCCCCACACGACAGGTTGCACAGGCTACCGAAGGAGAAGGTGGATCGAGCCAACTCGCTGAGCTCAAGGCTGTTCAGCTGGCCCTGGACATTGCTGAAAGGGAGAAGTGGCCAAGGCTCTACCTTTACACTGATTCGTGGATGGTAGCCAATGCTCTGTGGGGGTGGCTGGGAAGGTGGAGAAAGGCCAACTGGCAGCGCAGAGGAAAACCCATCTGGGCTGCTGATATATGGAAAGACATTGCCTCTCGGGTGGAGAAACTAACAGTGAAAGTCCGTCATGTAGATGCCCATGTCCCCAAAAGTCGGGCTGATGAGGAGCACCGAAACAACGAGCAAGTAGATCAGGCAGCAAGAATAGAGGTGTCAAAGATAGACCTAGATTGGCACCATAAGGGGGAGTTGTTCCTGGCTCGATGGGCCCATGATGCGTCAGGTCATCAGGGCAGAGATGCCACCTACAAGTGGGCACGAGACCGAGGGGTGGACCTAACCATGGACAGCATTTCTCAGGTTATCCATGACTGTGAGACGTGTGCTGCCATCAAACAGGCCAAGCGGGTGAAGCCCCTATGGTATGGTGGACGGTGGTCCAAGTACAAGTATGGGGAGGCCTGGCAGATAGACTACATCACACTGCCCCAGACATGCCAAGGCAAGCGCTACGTGCTGACCATGGTGGAAGCCACCACTGGATGGCTGGAGACCTACCCTGTGCCTCATGCCACCGCCCGGAACACCATCTTAGGCCTGGAAAAGCAAGTCCTGTGGAGACATGGCACCCCTGAGAGAATAGAGTCAGACAACGGAACCCATTTCAAGAACGGCCTTATCAACACCTGGGCCAGAGAACATGGTATCGAATGGATATATCATATTCCCTATCATGCTCCAGCTGCCGGCAAAGTTGAACGGTGCAACGGACTCCTTAAGACCACCCTGAAGGCACTTGGTGGTGGAACTTTTAGAAACTGGGAAATGAACCTGGCAAAAGCAACCTGGATGGTCAACACCCGAGGGTCCATCAATCGAGCTGGTCCTGCCCAGTCTGAACCCGTGCACACAGTAGATGGAGATAAAGTCCCTGTGGTACATATGAAAGGTATTTTAGGAAAAACTGTTTGGATTAATCCCACCTCAGGCAAAGACAAACCCATCCGTGGGATTGTTTTTGCTCAAGGACCTGGTTATACTTGGTGGGTAATGCAGAAAGATGGAGAAACCCGTTGTGTACCACAAGGAAACCTAGTCTTAAGTGAGAAATGGGTGTAAGATTTCATTGTGATGCAGATGGAAATAGAATAAGGGGTGGATAATGTCCTGGATTTGTGAGATAAGAATGTATTCTATTTGCCATCTGTTGGAGGTGGGGGGCAGTTATCTTATCTCTTCCAAGAACAATGTCTCCCTCCGGGGAGATGTCTCCTGCTAATGGGCCATTAAGTGACTCACTGCATGACTGATAAGGTACATCATCCCATTGTGAGATGCTCCACCCAGAAGGAGGAACCAAGCATTCCTACCTGCATAAAATAAGCTTGGTCTAAGCCATCGGCCCCAGTTTTCTTCACTGGATTCCCAGAGGAGCAGCCATCTTCGCTGGATTCCCAGAGAAGCAGCTTCTTCCCTGCTGGATTCCCAGAGGAGGACCAGGCCCATCTACTCTATCACCAGACCTTCACAGAGAACTATACCCTTCTACAGGATCTCTGCTTCAGCAGCATTTCATCTGCCACTGCAGGAGGCACAGCCACCATCCAACTGGACTTTTACCAACACCCTGACTCCTCAGGGTGTCAGGTTTTCTGACTGTATCAGTAGTTTTGTTTGTACTAATTACATTTGTTGTTTTTTTTTCTATTTTAGTTTTTTCTAGTAAATAACTATTATTCCCATTCCCATACCTTTGCCTGAGAGCTGTTTTTATTTTGAAATTGTGGTAATTCGGAGGGAGGGAGGGGGTTTACCTTTCCCACTTCACAGGAGGCTTTTGCCTTCCTTTACAGACTCCTGTCTTTTCAAACTAAGACACCACTCCAGGATGGTTTGGGTTGGGAAGGACCTTCAATCCCATCCCATCCCACCCCATGGAATGGAGTCTCCACCCCAGGGTGGTTTGAGTTGGAAAGGACCTTCAATCTCATCCCATTCCATGGGCAGGGAATTTCCACTCCACAATTCCAGAAGGATCTGGGCTCGATGTCCTGCAGGGTGAGCCTGCAGAGGGGTGAGGGTATTCCAGAGGGCTGGGGATATTCCTGAAGGGTGAGAATATTCCACAAGTGTGGGGATATTCCAAAGGAATGGGGATATTCCAGAGGGGTGAGGATATTCCCAAGGATTGGGGAGATATTCCAGAGGGGTGGGGACATTCCAGAGGATTGAGAATATTCCAGAAGAGGGGGGATATTCATATTCCAGAGGGATGGGAATATTCCAGAGGAATGGGGGGATATTCCTGAGGACTGGGGAGATATTCCAGAGGATTGAGAATATTCCAGAAGAGGGGGGATATTCATATTCCAGAGGGATGGGGATATTCCAGAGGGATGGGGATATTCCAGAGGGGTGAGGATATTCCCGAGGATTGGGGATATTCCAGAAGAGGGAGGATATTCCCGAGGATTGGGGATACTCCAGAAGGGTGAGGATATTCCACATCAGGGTTATCTGGTCTCACCCTCCTCATTCCTCCCCCTCTCCCTCCTCGCCCCAAACCCCCAATTTCCCCTTCCCCTCCAAAATCCCTCCATTCCCCCTCCCTCTGAGCCATCCTGGCTCTTCCTCACTCCCATCCCGACCTTTTATGGGATTCCATCCCCCTCTCCGTGCTCTGAGCCAGGAATTCCAGCCAAACCTCCACTTTAACTCCATTAAACCTCCTGGCTCAGCTGATCCTCTTTAATTGAACGTTCTCCTGGGCTCAGCTTTTAATTTGACGTTCCCTGCCTGGCTCCATCCCAGCCCTCTGGGCCCCTTCCAGCACTGCAGGGATGGGAAAAAATAAAAAGGGAAAAAAAAAGGATGGAGGTGGCACTGGGACAGAGCCGGGGACTGGGACACGCCCTGGGTGGGGTGAGGAATTCGGGGGGATTAATTAATTAATTAGGTGGGATTAATTAGGTGGGATTAATTAATATTCCAGAGGGGTGGGAATATTCTAGAGGATTGGGAATATTCCAGAGGGATGGGGATATTCCAGAGCATTGGGGATATTCCAGAGGATTGAGGATATTCCAGAGGGATGGGGATATTCCAGAGGGATTTGGGATATTCCAGAGGGATGGGGATATTCCAGAGCATTGGGGATATTCTAGATACCCCTGATTCCATTAAAAAAATTCAGAGGAATGTGGATATTCCAGAGGATTGAGGATATTCCAGAGGATTGGGACTATTCCAGAGAATTGGGGATATTCCAGAGGATTGAGGATATTCCAGATATCCCTGATTCTATGAAAACAATTCAGAGGAATGTGGATATTCCAGAGGGATGGGGATATTCCAGAGGATTTGGGTTATTCCAGAGGGATATTCCATTTCCCACCCTGGCCTGGGATCTCACCCCTGAGACCCCTCAGCCCCCTCTGGCACATCCCACTCCATCCCCTCTGATCCCAAACCCAGGCCCAGCTCCGGGATTGGATCCACCCTGAACCATCCCCTTGCCTTTGGCAGAATTTTGGGAGAAGGGGAAGGGGCAGAGATGTTTCTACCACGGCCTGGACCAGCCAAACTGGGAGAAAAACCAGCGCAGGAGGGACCAACCCAGCTTTAAACTGGTTTTTCACTGGGCTGGAGCAGGATGGGCAGAGGGAGGTGAAGGATTTCTCTGCCCAGGGCCCAGCACCAGCCGGCCTGGTTTGGCCACCTTGGCTTTAAAAAGCAGAAATATAATTAATATTTGTGTCCTGGCAGCCTTTCCCAGGGTGAGCCCAGGGCTGGGAGCAGCAGGAGCCGCCTGTCCCTTCCTGGGGAGATTCCTGGGGCAATCCTGGGCTCCAGCAGGGTTGGATTGACTCAGGGATGGGGCCAGGACAGAGAGAAGCTGCTGCAGCAAATCCTGCCTGACTGGACCTGGAGCGAGCCCTGGGCAAGGCTCTGCTGTCAGCCTGAGCTTTGATTTGAGCTCAGACAGGGTGGATTTATTTTCCTTTCCTTTCCTTTCCTTTCCTTTCCTTTCCTTTCCTTTCCTTTCCTTTCCTTTCCTTTCCTTTCCTTTCCTTTCCTTTCCTTTCCTTTCCTTTCCTTTCCTTTCCTTTCCTTTCCTTTCCTTTCCTTTCCTTTCCTTTCCCTTTCCCTTTCCCTTTCCCTTTCCCTTTCCCTTTCCCTTTCCCTTTCCCTTTCCCTTTCCCTTTCCCTTTCCCTTCCCTTTTTTCCCCATTTTTGACCATCCTGTGAATAGGATGGAGTCACTCCCAGACCCAACAGCTCTGCAGGACAAGGATCCCATTCCTGAAATGGTTTGGGGTGGAAGAGATTCGAAAAATCATCCCATTCCCACCATCCCAGGGTGCTCCAGCCTGGCCTTGGACACTCCCAGGGATGGGACAGCATCGATTTATCAAATAAATCTGTTCCAGTGCCTCTCCACCCTCACCTAAATCTCTTTTGGCCCTGAAATGGGAGAAAAAAAACACCCAGAAAAACCTTCCTGGGACTGGGAGCTCCACCACCCTCCAGATCCCCCCCAGTGCCCAAATCCCCCCATTTTTCCCCCTGGCAGAGGCACAGAGTGTCCCCAACCCAAATATTTTCCTTTATTTTTTTTCCCCCTTCTTGACCATGCCATGAATGGGATGGTGTCACCCCCAGACCCGACAGCTCTGCAGGACAAGGATCCCATTCCCAAAAGGGATTGGTGTTTAAGGGATTTTCACCTTAGTTTTCACCATTCCCATGGGCAGAACCATCCCATTCCCACCACCCCAGGCCTTGGACACTCCCAGGGATGGAACAGCATCGATTTATCAAATAAATCTTCTCCAGTGCCTCCCCACCCTCACCTAAAACTATTTTTTTTACACCAAATCCCCCCGTTTCCCCCTGGCAGGGGCACAGAGTGTCCCCAGGCCGGGCAGTCAATGGTGCCCCTGTCTCTGCCCGGGCTGAGCCAGAGGAGTTTCTCCCTTCCCAGCCCGGATTGTGTGTCTGGACAAGCCCTGGCAGCTGTTTTCCAGCTTTGCTTTAACAAAGAGCACTTTGATGGCTGCGGGGAAGGAGTGGGAGTTGGGGTTTGCAGCTGGGCCGGGGGGGCTCAGGGTGGGCTCAGGGGGGGCTCAGGGGGGCACTGGGGACAGGGACAGCTCTGTGCCCATGGAATTCCCCTTCCCTGGCTCTCTAAAAAATATCCTTGGGTTTGTTTTTGGTGTTAAAACTGAGCCCAGCCTGCCTGGGGCTGGGAAATTTGGGGTTTCCTGGTGGGTTCAGGTTTTCCTGGGGCTGGGAAATTCGGGTTTTCCTGGTGGGTTCAGCTTTTCCCCTGTGCCTGTTCCTCCTTTTTCCCAGCTGGGGAAAGAGGAGAAGAACTTCTGTCCCTCCCTGCCCACCCCAAAAAACATTCCTGGGCTCATTTTTGATATTAAAACTGAGCCCATCCTGCCTGGGGATGGGAAATTCGGGTTTTCCTGGTGGGTTCAGCTGGGGAAAGAGGAGAAGAACCTCTGCCCCTCCAGAATTCCCACCCCAAAACATTCCTGGCCTCATTTTTGATGTTAAACCCGAGCCCATCCTGCCTGGGGCTGGGAAATTTGGGTTTTCCTGACTTTCCCCTCCTCACCCTCCCTTTTCCCCTGCTCTTCCCCCTTTTTCCCAGCTAGGGAAAGAAAAGAGCCTCTGACCCCCCAAAATTCCCACCCCAAAACATTCCTGGGCTCATTTTTGCTGTTAAAACTGAGCCCATCCTGCCTGGGGTTGGGAAATTTGGTTTTTCCTGGTGGGTTCAGCTGGGGTTGGGTTTTCCTGGTGGGTTCAGCTTTTCCTGGGGCTGGAAAATTCAGGTTTTCCTGGTGGGTTCAGCTTTTCCCCTTCACTCTCTCCTCTCCCCTGTGTCTGTTCCCCTTTTTTTCAGCTGGGGAAAGAGGAGAAGAACTTCTGTCCCTCCTTGCCCACCCAAAAATATTTTTTTGCCCCATTTTTTTCTGCTAAACCCAAGCCCATCCTGCCTGGCGCTGGGAAATTTGGGTTTTCCTGGTGTGTTCAGCTCTTCCTGGGGCTGGGAAATTCAGTTTTTTCTGCTGTTTTCACCTCACCCCTCTCATTCCCCATTCCCGTTCCGGGCTGGGGCTGACTCAGCCTCACTGATGGATAAATCTGCAGAACACTTTGGATAATGAAAAGGTTTTGCCAGGAGGATGCGCTGCCCCAGGAGGAACCCAGAGCTCCTTTGGCTCCTCTCCCGCTCCCTGCAGCAAATTCAAAAGTGAAGAGATTCCATGGCTGAGGTGCTTTGGGATTTTTCTGAATTTTTTTTCTGATTTATTTTTTTTTTTTGGATTTTTTTTTTTTTTTTTTGGAATTTTTTTTAAACAGAAAAAAATATTTTTATAAGTAGTATTTATATTTTTTTATTCTTTTTTCCTAGGAGGGACTTCTTGCTGTCTTCCTTCCCCCTCCTTTAATGTCTTTTTTTATTCTTTTTTTTCCCTCCCCCTTCAATATTTTTTTATTCTTTTTTTTTTCCTCCCCCCTCCTTCAATATATTTTTTAATCTTTTTTTTTTCTCCTCCTTCAATGACTTTTTAAATTATTTTTTCTTCCCCCCTCCTTCAATGTCTTTTTTATTCTTTTTTTTCTCCCACCTCCTTTAATGTCTTTTTTTATTCTTTTTCCTCCTTCCCCCTCCTTTAATGTATTTTTTAATTCTTTTTTCCCCTCCTTTTAATGTCTTTTTTTATTGTTTTTTTTCCTCCCCCCCTCCTTCAATGTCTTTTTTATTTTGATTTTTTCCTCCCCCCTCCTTCTCCCTCCCCTTATTTTATTTTATTTTATTTATTTTATTTTTTTGTTTCTTTTTGCCCACGCAACAGCTGCATGAAAAGAATTTGGGATAAAAAAATTCCACACAAAAGCCTCAATCCCCTCCTGGGGGCCAATAAATCCTGGAAATGGATTTTTTTTTTAGTGGGAAAGAGTGTGAAACCCCAATTTGGGAGGGCTGTGCCCACCCCTGGCCCTCCCTGGGAGAGGCTCCAAAAAATCCAAAAACTCTCCCAGGGGTTGCCAAGAGCCCTCGGAGGGACTGGGAAAATCTTGGCTCCTTCAATCCTTAAAAAAAAAAACTTTAAAAAAGAAGGAGAAAAGGAAAAGCTGGATCTCTACATGCCCTGAATCTTAATTTTTTTTCTCTTTCAGGCTGTGATTTGTGTTTTCCTTCAGGGAGTTTTTTTGGGATTTTTTTTCCCCAAGGAATAAATGGGATTTTCCAGGAGGAGCTGTGGGAATTCCCAAATTTCTTTGGTTTTTAAGGAATAAATGGGATTTTCCAGGAGGAGCTGTGGGAATTCCCAAATTTCTTTGGTTTTTAGGGAATAAATGGGATTTCCAAGAGGAGCTGTGGGAATTCCCAAATTTCTTTGGTTTTTAAGGAATAAATGGGATTTCCAAGAGGAGCTGTGGGAATTCCCATATTTCTGTGGTTTTTAAGGAATAAATGGGATTTTCCAGGAGGAGCTGTGGGAATTCCCAATTTCCTGTGGTTTATTCCAAGGAATAAATGGGATTTGCCTGGAGGAGCTGTGGGAATTCCCAAATTCCAGTGGTTTATTCCAAGGAATAAATGGGATTTCCAAGAGGAGCTCTGGGAATTCACCCCCTGGGGTTGTCCAGAATTCCCAGCCCCTTACACTGAACACAGGAATTCCTCTGGAATTTAAACCAGGAAAGGTTTTGGGGTGTTTGATTCCAAATATTCTTCATTTCTGCACCCACAGTTCACGCATCAAATCCAGGGAATTCTGGAATTTAAACCAGGAAAAGGTTTTTGTGGTGTTTGATTCCAAATATTCTTCATTTCTGCATCCATGGATCCCACATCAAATCCTGGGAATTCTGTGCTGGGATGAGAGGAGAGACTGGGGATGTCCAGATCCATCTGGACAAAATTCCCAGGGCTCTTTACACAGAAAATGGGCTCAGAATTCCTCTGGAATTTAAACCAGGAAAGGTTTTTGGGGTGTTTGATGCTGAATATTCTTCATTTCTGCATCCATGGTTCACACATCAAATCCAGGGAATTCTGTGTGGGATGGGAGGAGAGACTGGGAATGTCCAGATCCATGTGGACAAAATTCCCTTACACTGAACGCAGGAATTCCTCTGGAATTTAAACCAGGAAAGGTTTTTGTGGTGTTTGATTCCGAATATTCTTAATTTCTGCCCCCCATGGCCCCACATCAAATCCAGGGAATTCTGTGTGGGATGAGAGGATTCAATTCCATCTGGACAGAATTCCCAGCCCATTACACCGAATTCCTCTGGAATTTAAACCATGAAAATCTCCACCTGTTCCCTCCCAAACACCCCCAGCCCCAGTGAGGACAAAATCCAGAATTCCCACCCCAAATCCTCCTCCCCATCCCCCCGGGCCTGGCAGAGCTGGATTTTCCCCTTGCTGGGAACAGCAGGAAAATAAAATAATAAAATAAATAAAATAAAATCAAACCTGCTGTGGCTGCACTTTCCCTGCCCAGCTAATCCCATTTGTCTCCCAAAAAAAGCCTTTTAAGGATTCCCAGCAATGCAGCAGCAGAAAAAAAAAAAAAAAAAAAAAAATCCATTTCTCCTGGCAGGAGAAAGGGGAATTTTGATTTCCTGCACTTATTAACCAGTGACACGGTGAAGATTGATGGTCTCCAGGGAAAAAAAGCTTTTTTTTTACTTCCCTCTAATTAATCCTGATTGATTTTAATCAATCCGGGAGAGGGAGGAATGAGGTGGGAACGTTTTTCCTTCTCCTCATTTTGGGGGGGATGGATGGAGATAGAAAAAAATAGAAAAAAATTGAAAAAAAAATTTTGTTTTTTTCTGCTGGAAGTCCAAGGAAAATCCACTTAGCTCAGGGATTTCTGGGAGAAAAAAAAATAAAAAATATGGATATCAGGGGCGAGGGGAGCAGCTCCAGGCCATCAATCCACATTAGGGAGGCTCCTGTGGCCACAGAGAATTCCAGCAGGAGGAATTCCAGCAGAGATTTGGGGTTTTGGGGGCTTTTTTGGTGGTTTTTTGGGGTGTTTTTTTGGGTGGGGTTTTTTTGGGGGTTTTTGTGTGTGTGGTTTTTTGTTGTTGTTGTTGTTGTTGTTGTTGTTTTGTTTTTGTGGGGTTTTTTGGTTTTTTTTTTTTTGGTTGGTTTGGTTTGGTTTTGATTTTTGGTTTTGTTTTTGTTTTTTTTTTTTTTTTTTTTTTGAGGGTGGGATTTGATCCTGGGGAAATCCTTTGCCTTCAAGTTCCCGCTGGGTTTTCCTTCCTTTTTTTTTTTTTTTTTTTTCCTTTATTTTCCCCCTTTTTCCCCCCTTTTGATTTTGGTTCAAAGACTCCTCGTGGTTCACCGGGTGCTCTGGGCCCTGAGCTGGGGTGAAGCCAAACCCCTCTGGAGGTTCAGGGATGATAAACCCACCCCTAAAACACTTGGGGTGATTTTAAAAGCCCCTTTTCCACCCCAAACCGTTTTGGGAATGGGATCCTTGTCCTGCAGAGCTGTCGGCTCTGGGGGTGATCCCATCCCATTCACAGGATGGGAAAAAAGGGGGGAAAAAATTAAAGGAAAATATTTCGAAATGGAAGAGGCAGAAGTTTGAATCCAGAGGGTTTGATGGGGAGGAGGGAAAAGGGAAAAGGGGAAAAGGGAAAAGGGAAAAGGGAAAAGGGAAAAGGGAAAAGGGAAAAGGGGAAAAGGGGAAAAGGGAAAAGGGGAAAGGGAAAAGGGGAAAAGGGAAAAGGGAAAAGGGAAGGGAAGGGAAGGGAAGGGAAGGGAAGGACACTGGAAATGAGGGATGGGGACCCAAAATCAGGGATGGGGACACTGGAAATAAATCAGGGATGGGGACACAAAATCAGGGATGGGGACACAGGAAATGTGGAATTGGGGACACTGGAAATAAATCAGGGATGGGAACATGGGAAATGAGGGATGGGGACACAAAATCAGGGATGGGGGACACAAAATCAGCGATGGGGACGGAGAAAATGAGGGATGGGGACATTGGAAATGGGAATTGGGGACAGGAAATGAGGATTGGGGACACTGGAAATAAATCAGGGATGGGGACACTGGAAATGAGGAACTGGGGACACAAAACCAGGGATGGGGACACTGGAAATGGGAATTGGGGACACAAAATGAGAGATGGGGACACTGAAATCAGGGATGGGGACACTGAAATGAGGAATTGGGGACACTGGAAATGGGAATTGGGGACACAAAACCAGGGATGGGGACAGAGGAAATGAGGGAAATGAGGGATGGGGACACTGGAAATAAATCAGGGATGGGGACACAAAATGAGGATTGGGGACACTGGAAATGGGAATTGGGGACACAAAATCAGGGATGGGACACTGGAAATGGGAATTGGGGACACTGGAAATGGGAATTGGGGACACAGGAAATGGGAATTGGGGACACAAAACCAGGGATGGGGACAAGAAACGAGGATTGGGGACAGGAAATGAGGGATTTGGACACTTTTATCCCCCCCAGGGCTGAATTTTCCACACTGGGACCTTTTATTTCCTTTAAGGCAAATATTTGGCTCAGAACTCTGAAGGAATTCCTGCCCTGACTCGTCCTGGGCTGTTCCAGTCCCTCCCTTCCCTTTTCTCCTTTTCTCCCTTCTCCACTCCCTCCCAAAAAAATCCAAAATTTCCACCCCAAATCCCACAGGAAGCGAATCCTGCTGAAAATTTTGACAATTTTTCCAAAATGTTTTAATTTTTCCTGCTGATTCACCTGCAAAATTCATTTCAGGAAGTTTTTTTTTCCAGTTCCAGGTTCACCAGGAAGAGCCTGGGAGAAATTCTGGGTGTTTATTTATTTTTATTTTTATTTTTTGGGCGTTGATTTGACAAAGAATTTGGTTCTTTTTTTTATTTTTTTTTTTTCCCCCACAGGAAACATCCCTTTGGTTTATTTTTGGTTTGTTTGTTTGTTTTTTATTTTTCTGGGGTTTTTGAGGGGTTTTTTGGGGGTTTTTTTTGTTGCTTTTTGTTTGTTTGTTTTGGGGTTTTTTGGGGCCATTTTTTGGGGTTTTTTTTGTGGGTTTTTTGGGGTTTTTTTGTGGTTTTTTTGTGGTTTTGTTCTTGTTGATTTGAGTGGGGGTTTTGGGGGGGTTGGGGTTTTTTTTCCAGGTTTTTGGGGGGGTTTTTTGTGGATTTTTTGGGGTTTGTTTTATTTTTGTTGTTGTTTTGGGATGGTTTTGGGTTTTGGGGTTTTTTTGGGGGTTTTTTTTGGGTTTTTTGTTGTTTTTTTTTGTTTGATTGTTTTAGGTTTTTTGGGTTTTTTTGGGGATTTTGGGGGGGGAGTTTGAGTTTTTTTGGGTTTTTTTGTTTGGTTGGTTTTGGGTTTGTTTTTTTTGTTTGTTTTTTTGGGGGGGGGTTTTGGGTGGTTTTATTGTTGTTGTTTGGGGATTTTTGGGGGGGATTGGGTTTTATTGTTGCTTGTTTGTTTGGTTTGAGGTTTTAGGGGGTTTTGTGGGTTTTTTTGGGGTTTTGTTGTTGTTGCTGTTGTTTTGGGGTGTTTTTTTGGGGTTTTGTGATTTTTTTTTGCATTTTTTCATCTGTTTCTCCTTTTATCACCTCAAGATCCCTCTGAGGACGTTCCATGACCCCTAAAAACATAATTATTTCCTTTTTTCCCTCCCTTTTGGAAACTCCTTTTCCTCCTAAACCCCCAAAAAACCTCCTCAAACACAACAATCCCCTCCCATCTCCCCCCACCAGAAAAACCCCTCGAGGCCAAAGAATTCCACACCAGATTGGGGCAAAAAATATTAAAAAAATCTGTAAAATCACTTTTTTTTTTTCCTCACCTCCGAGCTCTGAAAACAGATGGAGGGGTGGAGTTAAAAAAATTATTTAAATATAGAAAAAGTGGTTAAAATTCAGCAGAAATAATTAATTCAATATTAGTATATCTATATAAATAAAAATATATTTATATATAAAAATAAATATTATATATAAAAATAATTATTAAATTTAAATATAAATACAATTTTTATTCAATTTTAAATATTTATTTATTTTTATATTGATTCAAATAGAAAAATATTTATATAAATATAATAATAAAATTTTATATAGAATAAATATTAAATATTATATATAAATAAATATAAATATATTTTTATTTTGTAATATTTATTTATTTGTATATTGATTTAAATATAAAAATATTTATATTTTTATAATATAAATACATATAAATAAAATATAAATAAATATAAATAAGTGTATAATAAATATAAATATAAATAAGTATATAAATAAATAGAAAAATAAAATGAAATAAATCTAAATATAAAAAATAAAAAATAAATATAAAAATTATTAAAATAAATATAAAAATAAAAAGAGCATGTTGGGGGTGCAGGATGGAGAGGGGACAGGACTGGGGGTGACAGGGAGGGGCATTTCGGGGTGTCACCCCTCTTTGATCACCCCAGGGACACAGACTGGACCAGGCCAGCTCTGGGGACATTTTGGGGACATTTCGGGGTGTCACCCCTCTCTGAACACCCCAGGGTCACAGAATAGACCAGGCCAGCTCTGGGGACAAGGCTGGGGACAGGCTGGGGGTGACAAGGAGGGACATGTCACCTCTCTTTGATCACCCCAGGGACACAGGATGGACCAGGGCCAGCTCTGGGGACAAGGCTGGGGACACTCTAGGGGTGACAAGGAGGGACATTTCGGGGTGTCACCCCTCTTCTATCACCCCAGGGACACAGACTGGGCCAGGCCAGCTCTGGTGACATTTTGGGGACATTTTGGGGACATTTCGGGGTGTCACCCCTGTTGATCACCCCAGGGATGCAGACTGGACCAGGCCAGCTCTGGTGACATTTTGGGGACATTTTGGGGACATTTCGGGGTGTCACCCCTGTTTTATCACCCCAGGGACACAGAGTGGGCCAGGCCATGTCTGTGCCAGCCGGGCCCCTCCTCCCGCAGTCGCTGCACCTTTAACAATCTCCTCACGTTTGCGGCTGATTATCCATTAACCGGGCCCGGCTCCCTTTATTTATTTTATTTTTTTTTTTCTTCCTGGGGGCGGTGTTCCAGCAGGGCGGCTTTTCCTTTTCCCTTTTTTTTTTTTTTTTTTTTTTCCCTCCCCCCTTTTTTTTTTCCTCCCTTCCTTTTTTTTCTCCCTCCTTTTTTTTTTCTCCCTTTATTTTTTTCTCCCTCCCTTTTTTTTTTCTCCCTTTTTTTTCCTCCCTCCCTTTTTTTCTCCCTCCTTTTTTTTTCTCCCTCCCTTTTTTTTTCTCCCTCCCTTTATTTTTTCCCCTTTTTCTCTCTCTCTTTTTCCCTCCCTCCCTTTTTTTTCCTCCCTTTTTTTTCCTCCCTTTTTTTTCTCCCTTTTTTTTCTCCCTTTTTTTTCCCTTTTTTTTTCTCCTTTTTTTCTCCCTTTTTTTTTCTCCCTTTTTTTTCCTCCCTTTTTTTTCCTCCCTTTTTTTCCTCCCTTTTTTTCCTCCCTTTTTTTTCCCCTTTTTTTCTCCCTTTTTTTTTCTCCCTCCTTTTTTTTCCTCCCTTTTTTTTCCCACCCTCCCTTTATTTTTTCCCTTTTTTTTTCTCCCTCCTTTTTTTTCTCCCGTTTTTTCCTCCCTTTTTTTTCCCTCCCTTTTTTTTTCTCCCTCCTTTTTTTTCTCCCTTTTTTTTCCCTCCCTTTTTTTCCACCCTCCCTTTATTTTTTTCCCTTGTTTTTTCTCCCTTTTTTTTTCTCCGTCCCTTTCTTTTCTCCCTTTTTTTCCCTCCCTCCTTTTTTCCTCCCTTTTTTTTTCTCCATTTTCCCCCCCTTTTTTTTCCTCCCTCCCTTTTTTTTTCCCCTTTATTTTTTCTCCTTTTTTCCTCCCTTTTTTTTTCTCCCTTTTTTCCTCCCTTTTTTTCCCCTTTTCCCTTTTATTTTTTTCTCCTTTTTTTTTTTTCTCCCTCCTTTTTTTTTTTCTTCCCTCCCTTTTTTTCCTCCCTTTTTTTCCCACCCTCCCTTTATTTTTTTCCCTTTTTTTCCCTCCCTTTTTTCCTCCCTCCCTTATTTTTCATCCCTCCCCTTTCCCCCCCCTCCTCTTTCCCCCCTTTATCAGCAATTCAGATTTTATGCAAATCCGCTCTTTTCTCCCAGGCAAAAAAAAAAAAAAAAAAAAAAAAAAAAAGGCAGCAGCGCTTTTTTTCTCTCTCTCTCTCCGAGAATTCTCCTCCTCCTCCTCTTGGGATTTTCCTCCTTTTTCCCCTCCCCTGGTCCCTCCCTCTTTTCTCTTTCTTTCCTCCTTTTCACCTCCCGCAAACAAAAGTGTCTCTTTCGCCTTGAACAAAACGCTTCTCTTTTTTTTATTTTTATTTTATTTTATTTTTTTTTTAATTTAATTTATTTTTTTTTTTACAAAGAAGAAACGCTTTGTCCCAAAAAAATAACATTTTGGGGACACCCCCAAAAAAATAATTTTTTTTTTTGGGGGAGAGCCCAGGAATTTTTGGGCGGCCATGGGGGGCCGGGGGTGGGTGTTTTGGTGGGTTTTGGGGGTTTTTGGGGGGGATTTGGGCAGGACAAGCTGCCCCGAGAGGGATTTGGAGAGGAGGGAGGAGGAGGCCAACGTGGTGCTCACCGGGACGGTGGAGGAGATTCTCAATGTGGATCCCGTGCACCACACCTACTCCTGTAAGGTAAGAGAGAAAAATAATGAAATCATGGAATTTTTAAAAAAAAAAGGGTGGAAAAAAAGGAAAAAAAGGAAAAAAAAGGGAAAAAAAAGTAAAAAAAAAAAAAAAAGGAAAAAAAAGGTAAAGAAAAAGTAAAAAAAAAAAGTAAAAAAAAAAAAGGGAAAAAAAAGGTAAAGAAAAGGAAAAAAAAGTAAAAAAAAAAGGTAAAAAAAAAAAAGAAAAAAAGGGGAAAAAAAAAAAGAAAAAATAAAAATTAAGTGTAACTACTCCTGTAAGGTAAGACACAAAATGGGATAAAATAATAGAATTTAAAAAAAAAAAAAAAAAAAAAGATAAAAAAAAGTAAATAAAAAAGGTAAAGAAAAAGTAAAAAAAAAGTTAAAAAAAAGGGGAAAAAAAGGTAAAAAAAAAGTAAAAAAAAAAGGAAAAAAAAAGCAAAAAAAAAAGTTAAAAAAAAAAGGAAAAAAGGGAAAAAAAAGGTAAAAAAATAAAAGAAAAGAAGGAAAGAAAAAGAAAAAATAAAAATTAAGTGTAAAGTAAAATGAAGTCCACACCTACTCCTGTAAGGTAAGACACAAAATGGGAAAAAATGAAATAAAAATTAAAAAAATAATAATAAAAAAAATGGAATTAAATGAAATAAAATAAAGTAAAAAAAAAAAAGTAAAAAAAAAAGAAATAAAAATTAAATAAAATAAAAAATAAAATAAAATAAAAAAAAGAGAAAAAATAAAATAAAATTAAATTAAAATAAAGTAAAGTAAAATAAAATTAAACTAAAATGAAGTAGAAAATAAAATAAAAGTAAAATAAAATAATAAAATAAAATAAAATAAAGTAAAATATAAGTAAAATATAAATAAAGTAAAGTAAAATAAAATATGAAATAAAAGGAAATAAAAATAAAATAAAATATAAATAAGATAAAATAAAGTAAAATAAAATAAAGTAAAATAAAGTAAAATAAAAATAAAATAAAATAAAGTAAAATAAAGTAAAATAAAATAATAAAAGAAAAGAAAAGAAAATATAAATAAAATGAAATAAAAAATAAAATAAAATAAAATAGTAAAGTAAAATTAAAAAAAAAAAGGTGAGGGTGGAGGGGAACTTTTTTGGGCCCGTGCGGTTTTTTAATTAATTAATTTGGTTTTATTTATTTATTTTGGGGGGGTGGGAATGTGATTTTGAAAGCTGCAGGAGAGGAACTTTTGGCCCCGTCCGTGTTTCTTATTTATTTATTTATCTTATTTATTTATCTTATTTATTCATTTAATGGGGGGATGTGTGTGTGGAATGTGATTTTTGAAGCTGTGGAGAAAAACTTCTGGCCCTGTCTGTGTTTCTTATTTATTTATTTTTATTTATTTATTGATCTTATTTATTCATTTACTGGGGGAGGGTGTGTGGGAATGTGATTCTGAAGCTGCAGAGAGGAACTTTTTTCACCCTGTGCAGGTCTTTAATAATTAATCTATCCACCTATCTATCTATTTATCTATCTATCTATCTATTTATCTATCTATCTATCTATCTATCTATCTATCTACCTATTTATCTATTTATATATATATATATAATTATTATTATTATTATTATTTTGGGGGGTGGGATGTGATTTTGAAGCTGCAGAGAGGAACTTTTTTCACCCTGTGCAGGTCTTTAATAATTAATTTATCCACCTATCTATCTACCTATTTATCTATCTATCTATCTATCTATCTATCTATCTATCTACCTATTTATCTATCTATTTATATATATATTTATTATTATTATTATTATTATTATTATTATTATTATTATTATTATTATTTTGGGGGGTGGGATGTGATTTTGAAGCTGCAAAGAGGAACTTTTTTCACCCTGTGCGGGTCGTTAATAATTAATTTATCCATCTATCCATCTATTTTATCTATTATTTATCTATTTATTTTATATATTTATTTATATATATATATATATATTTATATATATATACTGGAGATGGGATGTGATTTTGAAGCTGCAGAGAGGAACTTTTTTCACCCTGTGCAGGTCTTTAATAATTAATTTATCCACCTATCTATCTATTTATTTATCTATTTATCTATCTATTTATCTATCTATCTACCTATTTATCTATCTATTTATATATATATATATATAATTATTATTATTATTATTATTTTGGGGAGGTGGGATGTGATTCTGAAGCTGCAAAAAGGAACTTTTTTCACCCTGTGCGGATCTTTAATTAATTAATTTATCCACCTATCCATCTATTTATTTATCTATCTATATCTATCTATCTATTTATCTATTTATACATTTATTTATTTATTAGGGGTGTGTGTGAAATGGGATTTTGAAGCTGCAAAGAGGAACTTTTTTCACCCTGTGCAGGTCTTTAATAATTAATTTATCCACCTATCTATCTATCTATCTATTTATTTATCTATTTATCTATCTATTTATCTATCTATCTACCTGTTTATCTATCTATTTATATATATTTTTTTTTAAAAAAAAAATTATTATTATTTTTTTTTGAGGGGTGGGATGTGATTTTGAAGCTACAGAAAGGAACTTTTTTCCCCCTGTGCGGATCTTTAATTAATTAATCTATCCACCTATTTATTTATCTATTTATTTATCTATTTATTTATCTATTTATACATTTATTTATTTATTGGGGGGGTGTGTGGAATGTGATTTTGAAGCTGCAAAAAGGAACTTTTTTCACCCTGTGCAGGTCTTTAATAATTAATTTATCCACCTATCTATCTATCTATCTATCTATTTATCTATTTATCTATTTATTTATCTATCTATCTACCTGTTTATCTATCTATTTATATATATTTTTTTTTTTTAATTATTATTTTTTTTTTGAGGGGTGGGATGTGATTTTGAAGCTACAGAAAGGAACTTTTTTCACCCTGTGCGGATCTTTAATTAATTAATCTATCCACCTATTTATTTATCTATTTTTTTTATCTATTTATTCACTGTGGGGGCCTGTAAAATCTAATTTAAACCCACCACAGAGAATCTCCCCCAGAGCTGAGGCCGAGCCCAGGAAAGCAAAGAGACAGAAACAAAAACAGAGAGAAAAAAAAAAAAAAGAAGAGAAGAAAAAAAATCTCCCAAGATTTCTTTCCTTTTTATGGCCATTTCCCTCCTGGGGGATCTGGGAGGTGCCTTTTCCCAACTTTTCTGTTGCTCCGGGGGAAGGTGGGAAAATTTCCAGATTTTTTGTTGATTTTTCAGCATCTCTTGAGTTCCTGGAGCCAAATCTGGGCTGTTGTTTAACCACCAACCTGCCCTGGGGCTCTGGTTTTTTTCTTTTTTTTCCTTTTTTTTCTTTTTTTTTCTTTCTTTTTTATCTTTATCCCCTTTAAGAGAAGTCCCGAGTAAACCTGAAATCTCATCCGGCCTCTTGTCAGAAAATGTGCCGGGTGATTTAACCCTTGACGGGACAGGGACTCCCTCAAAAAATCTTGATTTTTCTGTTTGTTGGGGCAGGAATCTCGTTCTTGCTTTGCTTTTTTCTCTTCTCCCCTTTTCTCTTTTCCTCTTCTCCCCTTTCCCTTTTCCCCTTTTTCCCTTTTCCCCTTTTTCTCTTTTCCTTTTCTCCCCTTTCCCTTCTCCCTTTTCCCTTCTCCCTTTTCCTCTTTTCTCTTTTCTCCCCTTTTTTCTTTTCCATCCCAAAAATCCTCCTTTTTTTCTGTCTGCTGGGGCAGGAATCTCCCTCTTCCTTTTCCTCTTCTCCCCTTTCCCCTTTTTCCCTTTTCCCCTTTTCTTCTTCTCCCCTTTCCCCTTTTCCCCTTTTCCCTTTTTCTCTTCTCCCCTTATTTCTTTTCATCCCCCCCAAAAAATCTCGTTTTTTCTTGCCCACCAAGGCCAAGGACGATGTTTTTTGTGACAGAGGAGGGTGAACTTTCCCCAAGTATCCCCTGAGCATCCCCTGAGCATCCCCTGAGTATCCCCTGAGTATCCCCTGAGCATCCCCTGAGTATCCCCTGAGTATCCCCTGAGCATCCCCTGAGCATCCCCTGAGTATCCCCTGAGTAACCCCTGAGTATCCCCTGAGCATCCCCTGAGTATCCCCTGAGCATCCCCTGAGTATCCCCTGAGTAACCCCTGAGTATCCCCTGAGTATCCCCTGAGCATCCCCTGAGTATCCCCCGAGTATCCCCTGAGTATCCCCTGAGCATCCCCTGAATATCCCCTGAGTATCCCCTGAGCATCCCCTGAGTATCCCCTGAGTAACCCCTGAGCATCCCCTGAGCATCCCCTGAGTATCCCCAGCACCTGTGGGGGCTGGAGGTGTTGGGGGGTGAGGAGGGGATGGGAGAGTGAGGAATTAAAATATTAAATTAAATTATTATTTTTTTATTCTTGCACATTGTTGAGGGAGTTACGGAGGGAGGGGGGAGAGAAATTGTCCCACGGCAGCAGCAGGGCCTGGGTGGGGGAAAGTGGGATGGGAAAAGTGGGATGGGAAATTCTGGGATAGGAAAAGTCAGATGGGAAAAGTGGGATGGGGAAACTGGGATGGGAAAATTCAGATGGGAAAACTTGGATGGGAAAACTGGGATGGAAAAAGGTGGGATAGAGAGAGCTGGGATGGGGAAACTGGGATGGGGAAACTGGGATGGAAAAAGGTGGGATAGAGAGAGCTGGGATGGGGAAACTGGGATGGGGAAAGGTGGGACGGAGAAAACTCAGATGGGAAAACTGGGATGGGGAAACTGGGATGGGAAAATTGGGATGGGGAAACTGGGATGGGGAAACTGGGACAGGAAAAGTCAGATGGGAAATGTGGGATGGGGAAAGGTGGGACGGAAAATGCTGGGATAGGAAAAACTGGGATGGGGAAAACTGAGACAGGAAAACTGGGATGGGGAAAGGTGGGATGGGAAATTCTGGGATGGGGAAAGTGGAATAGAGAGAGCTGGGATAGGAAAACTGGGTGGGGAAAGGTGGGAAAAGAAAAGCTGAGATGGGGAAACTGGGATGGGGAAAGGTGGGACGGGAAAAGCTGGGATAGGAAATGCTGGGATGGAGAAATGCTGGAATGGGGAAAAGATGGGATGGGGAAAAGCTGAGATGGGAAAAGCTGGGATAAGCAAAACTGGGATGGAGAAAACTGGGTCAGGAAAAGCTGGGACAGGAAAACCGGGATGGAAAAGCCGGGGTAGGAAAAGCCGGGATGGGGAAACTGGGATGGAAAAACTGGGATGGGGAAAAGCTGGGATGGGAAAAGATGGGATAGAGAGAGCTGGGATGGGGAAAACTGGGATAGGAAATGCTGGGACAGGAAAAGCTGGGACAGGAAAAGCCGGGACAGGGAAAGCTGGGATAGGAAAAGCTGAGATGGGAAAAAACGGGATGGAAAAGCTGGGATGGGGAAACTGGGATGGAAAAACTGGGATGGGAAAAGCTGGGATAAGCAAAACTGGGATGGAGAAAACTGGGACAGGAAAAGCTGGGACGGGGAAAACCGAGATGGAAAAGCCGGGGTAGGAAAAGCTGGGATGCGGAAACTGGGATGGAAAAACTGGGATGGGGAAACTGGGATAGGGAATGCTGGGATGGGGAAAAGCTGGAACAGGAAAAGCTGAGACGGGAAAAGCTGAAATGGGGAAATGCTGGGATGGGAAAACTCAGGTGGGAAAAGGTGGGACGGGGAAAACTCAGATGGAAAAACTGGGATGGGGAAAAGTGCGATAGAAAAACTCAGATGGAGAAACTGGGATGAGAAAAGCTGGGATGGGGAAAACTCAGATGGGAAAACTGGGATAGGAAATGCTGGGATGGCATTTTTTTTCTTCTTGCTGACTTGGCCACAGAGTTAATTCCAACCTTGGAGTCGTGTAAAAGTGAAATCAGGAGAATTTTTATCCCATTATCCCATTATCCCATCCAGGAATTCTCACAGTTCCCTGTTCCCTTTTCCTGCCCCTCAGCCCGTCCTGGATCATTTGTTTTTGGTGGAATTTGTGGTGTTTTCTGCAGGGAAACAGAACTTTAGGGTGGAATTTGTGGTGTTTCTGCAGGGAAAAGGAGATTTATGGGATTTGTGACAGGGATAAATCCCTGCGGTGACTCAGGGGATGTTTTGGCTCCTCAGCCCTTCCAAAGTCTTGGAATTGTCTGGATTTTTTTTTATTATTATTTATTTAATTTTTTTGCTGGCTTGGCCATAGAGATAATTCCAACCTTGGAGTCGTGTAAAAGTGAAATCAGGAGAATTTTTATCCCATTATCCCATTATCCCATCCAGGAATTCTCACAATTCCCTGTTCCCTTTTCCTGCCCCTCAGCCCGTCCTGGATCATTTATTTTGGTGGAATTTGTGGTGTTTTCTGCAGGGAAAAGGAGATTTATGGGATTTGTGACAGGGATAAATCCCTGCGGTGACTCAGGGGATGTTTTGGCTCCTCAGCCCTTCCAAAGTCTTGGAATTGTCTGGATTTTTAATTTATTTTTTGCTGGATTTTTTTTTTTTTAATTTATTTTTTTTGCTGACTTGGCCACAGAGTTAATTCCAACCTTGGAGTTGTGTAAAAGTGAAATCAGGAGAATTTTTATCCCATTATCCCATTATCCCATCCAGGAGTTCTCACAGTTCCCTGTTCCCTTTTCCTGCCCCTCAGCCCATCCTGGGTCATTTATATTTTTGGCATTTCATGGTGTTTCTGCAGGGAAAAGGAACTTTAGGGTGGGATTTGTGGTGTCTTTGGGGGGAAAAGGAGATTTATGGGATTTGTGACAGGGATAAATCCCTGCAGTGACTCAGGGGATGTTTTGGCTCCTCAGCCCTTCCAAAGTCTTGGAATTGTGTGGATTTTTTATTATTATTATTTATTTAATTTTTTTGCTGGCTTGGCCACAGAGTTAATTCCAACCTTGGAGTTGTGTAAAAGTGAAATCAGGAGAATTTTTATCCCATTATCCCATTATCCCACCCCATTATCCCATCCAGGAGTTCTCACAGTTCCCTGTTCCCTTTTCCTGCCCCTCAGCCCATCCTGGGTCATTTATATTTTTGGTATTTCATGGTGTTTCTGCAGGGAAAAGGAGATTTGGGGTGGAATTTGTGATGTCTTTGGGGGGAAAAGGAGATTTATGGGATTTGTGACAGGGATAAATCCCTGCGGTGACTCAGGGGATGTTTTGGCTCCTCAGCCCTTCCAAAGTCTTGGAATTGTCTGGATTTTTAATTTTTTTTTTTTTTTTTTTTTTTTGCTGGCTTGGCCATAGAGATAATTCCAACTTTGGAGTCGTGTAAAAGTGAAATCAGGAGAATTTTTATCCCATTATCCCATCCAGGAGTTCTCACAATTCCCTGTTCCCTTTTCCTGCCCCTCAGCCCGTCCTGGATCATTTATTTTTGGTGGAATTTGTGGTGTTTCTGCAGGGAAAAGGAACTTTAGGGTGGGATTTGTGGTGTCTCTGCAGGGAAAAGGAGATTTATGGGATTTGTGACAGGGATAAATCCCTGCGGTGACTCAGGGGATGTTTTGGCTCCTCAGCCCTTCCAAAGTCTTGGAATTGTCTGGATTTTTAATTTATTTTTTGCTGGATTTTATTTTTTTTAATTTATTTTTTTTTTGCTGACTTGGCCACAGAGTTAATTCCAACCTTGGAGTCGTGTAAAAGTGAAATCAGGAGAATTTTTATCCCATTATCCCATCCAGGAATTCTCACAGTTCCCTGTTCCCTTTTCCTGCCCCTCAGCCCATCCTGGGTCATTTATTTTTTGGCATTTCATGGTGTTTCTGCAGGGAAAAGGAACTTTAGGGTGGGATTTGTGGTGTTTTCTGCAGGGAAAAGGAGATTTATGGGATTTGTGACAGGGATAAATCCCTGCGGTGACTCAGGGGATGTTTTGGCTCCTCAGCCCTTCCAAAGTCTTGGAATTGTCTGGATTTTTAATTTATTTTTTGCTGGTTTTTTTTTTTTTTTAATTTATTTTTTTTTGCTGGCTTGGCCACAGAGTTAATTCCAACCTTGGAGTCGTGTAAAAGTGAAATCAGGAGAATTTTTATCCCATTATCCCATTATCCCATCCAGGAATTCTCACAATTCCCTGTTCCCTTTTCCTGCCCCTCAGCCCATCCTGGCTCATTTATATTTTTGGTATTTCATGGTGTTTCTGCAGGGAAAAGGAGATTTGGGGTGGAATTTGTGGTGTCTTTGGGGGGAAAAGGAGATTTATGGGATTTGTGACAGGGATAAATCCCTGCAGTGACTCAGGGGTTGTGCAGCAGCAGCTTTTGGCTCCTCAGCCCTTCCAGAGTCTTGAATTGTTGGCTGGGCCATCACTGCGGTTTATTTTTATTATTTATTTCCTTATTTTAGTCAAAAACACCTAAATTTCATCAGCAATTGGGGATTGAACGTGACCTCAGTTCTCCCAAAGTCTTGGATTTGTTGGATTTGTTGGATTTGTTGGATTTGTTGGATTTGTTGGATTTGCTGGCTGGGCCATCCCTGCAGTTTATTTTTATTATTTATTTCTTTATTTTAATCTAAAATAAAGAAATTCCAGCAGCAATTTGAGATTAAACCTGATCTCAGCTCCCTCAAAGTCTTGGATTTGTTGGATTTGTTGGCTGGGCCATCACTGTGGTTAATTTTTATTATTTATTTCTTTATTTTAGTCTAAAATGCCAAAATTTCATCAGCAATTTGGGGTTAAACCTGATTTCCTCAGTTCTCTCAAAGTCTTGGGGTTGTGTGAAATATTTTTTTTTTTTTGCTGGCTTGACCATCCCTTGGCAGTTTTATTTTATTTTATTTTACTTTATTTTATTTTATTTTACTTTTACTTTTACTTTTACTATTTTATTTTTACTATTTTTTTAATTTTTTATTTTAATTTTTTATTTTATTATTTATTTTAGTTTTTAATTTATTTTATTTTTATTTATTTTATTTTTATTTTATTATATTATCCTATATTTTATTTTATTTTATTTTATTTTACTTTATATTTTTTAATATTTATTTTATATATTATTTTAATTTGATTTTATTATTTACTTTATTTTCCTTTATTTTATTTTTTCCTTTATTTATTTATTAATTTAGTTATTTATTTTATTTTATATTATTTTTATTTAATTTATTTAATTTTTTGTTTTACTTATTTCAACCTGAACTCCACCACCAATTTTGGATGAACCCTCCCCCTTTTTTTCCTCCCATCGCCCCCAGGGCTGGGAGAAACTGCGAAAAATCCTGAATTTTCCTGAGGAAATTCCTCCCCCAATCCCCTTTATCTCCTGCCAGACCCCAAAAAATCCCAAATATTTCCATATTCCTGGGGCTGGGTGGGCCCTGAGGGGAAAAAATAAAATTCCGTGAATTCCTCCCTTGAGGGAATTAAAAAATCCCTCCTCAAGTTCACATTTCTTCCCTTTTTTGGGGTTTTTCTCCCTTTTTTGGGGGGTTTTCCTCCCTTTTTGGGGTTGTCCTCCTTTATTTGGGGTTTTCCTCCTTGTTTGGGGCGTTTTCCTCCCTTTTTTGGGGGATTAGACTCCCTTTTTGGGGATTTTCCTCCCTTTTTTTGGGCCTTTCCTCCCTTTTTTTGGGGTTGTCCTGTTTTTTTCGGGATTGTCCTCCTTTTTTTGGGGTCGTCCTCTCTTTTTTGGGGTTTTTCTCCCTTTTTTTGGGTTTTTAGGAAGGCAGATGTTGTTTTATAGGACCAATCCAGATTTCTGTGGGGAAAGGATGTGGATCCTGTGCAGGACAATAGGACACGGATTTATTTTTATTTTATTTTATTCTCTTTCTCTCTTCCTTTCCTTTCCTTTCCTTTCCTTTCCTTTCCTTTCCTTTCCTTTCCTTTCCTTTCCTTTCCTTTCCTTTCCTTTCCTTTCCTTTCCTTTCCTTTCCTTCCTTTCCTTTCCTTTCCTTTCCTTTCCTTTCCTTTCCTTTCCTTTCCTTTCCTTTCCTTTCCTTTCCTTTCCTTTCCTTTCCTTTCCTTTCCTTTCCTTTCCTTTCCTTTCCTTTCCTTTCCTTTCCTTTCCTTTCCTTTCCTTTCCTTTCCTTTCCTTTCCTTTCCTTTCCTTTCCTTTCCTTTCCTTTCCTTTCCTTTCCTTTCCTTTCCTTTCCTTTCCTTTCCTTTCCTTTCCTTTCCTTTCCTTTCCTTTCCTTTCCTTTCCTTTCCTTTCCTTCCTTTCCTTTCCTTTCCTTTCCTTTCTTTCCTTTCCTTTCCTTTCCTTTCCTTTCCTTTCCTTTTCCTTTCCTTTCCTTTCCTTTCCTTTCCTTTCCTTTCCTTTCCTTTCCTTTCCTTTCCTTTCCTTTCCTTTCCTTTCCTTTCCTTTCCTTTCCTTTCCTTTCCTTTCCTTTCCTTTCCTCCCCAGCTCTTCACTCCAAGGCAGGATCCTCCTCCAAACAAGTCCCAACCCATTTTTATTTTATTTTATTGTATTTATTTTATTTATTTCTCTCTCTGCCTTTCCTTTTCTCCCGGATCCTCCTGGCTGGATCCTCCTCCAGTCAAGTCCCAGCCCACTTTTATTGTATTTTATTTATTTTTATTTTATTTTATTCTATTTTATTTTTTTATATTTTATTCTATTTTATTTTACTTTATTTTTTATTTTATTTTATTTTTATTTTTATATTCTATTTTATTTTACTTTATTTTATATGTTATTTTATTTTATTTTTATTTTTATATTCTATTTTATTTTACTTTATTTTATATGTAATTTTATTTTATTTTATTTTATTTTTTATGTATTTTATTTTATTTTAATTTTATTTTTTATATTCTATTTTATTTTATTTTACTTTATATTTTATTTTATTTTTAATTTATTTTTATTTTTTATATTCTATTTTATTTTATATTTTATTTTTTTATTTTTATTCTTTTATATTCTATTTTATTTTACTTTACTTTTGTTTTACTTTATTTTATTTTATTTTTTTTTTATTTTTATTTAATTTTTATTTAATTTTATTTTATTTTATTTCTCCCTTTCCTCCCGGCTCCTCCTGTGTGTGCCCCATGAGTCAGCGGTGCCAAAGTCTTCATTAGAAAGGGAGGCCCCGCAGTCATTAATTAACCTTCACCAGCCTTGGGGGACTTTTTTTTTTTTCAGATTTTTTTTCAGATTTTCAGAAATTTTTTTCTGATTTTTTTCTCAAATTTTCTGAATTTTTTTTTTTCAGATTTTTTTCTGATTTTCTGGGATTTTTTTCTGACTTTTTTTTTCCAGATTTTCCAAATTTTTTTTTTTTTTTTAGTTTTTTTAAATTGTTATTTATTTTTTCATTTTGTTATTTTTATACTTATTTTTATACTTTTTTTATACTTTTTAAAAATTTTTTTATTTTTTTATTTTTACTTTTATATAGTTATATTTTTATATAGAGACATATATCACATACTATATATGTTATAGTTATATTTTATTTATCTATCTATCTATCTATCTATCTATATATTTATACATTTATGTATCTATTTATATAAATAGAAATATAAACGTATAAAAATAAATATAAAAATAAATATATAAATAAATAGAAAATAAATATAATTAAATATAAAATAAATATAATTAAATATAATTAAACATATAAATAAATATAAAATAGATATATAAATAAATATATAAATAAATATAAATTAGATATATAAATAAATATAAAATAAATATAAAATAAATATAAAATAAATATAATTAAATATAATTAAACATATAAATAAATATAAAATAGATATATAAATAAATATATAAATAAATATAAAATAGATATATAAATAAATATAAAATAAATATAAATATAAATATAAATATAAATATATAAATAAATATAAAATAAATATAAAATAAATATAAATATAAATATATAAATAAATATAAAAATATATAAAAATAAATATAAAAATATATAAAATAAATATAGAAATAAATATAGAAATATATATAAATAAATATGTAAATAAATATATAAAGAAATATAAACTAAATATAAAATAAATACATAAATATATATAAAAATATATATAAAAATATATATAAAAATAAATATATTTTTACATAACAAATTTAAACCTACATCCCCCAAACCAACTAAACCCCCCCCGCCTTTTCACCCCATTTTTATCTCCTCCAAAACCCCAAAAAAACCCTTTAAACTTTCCCTCAAACCACTTTTAAACCCTAAAAAAACCACCCCAACCCTCCCCAGGCTGGAGCAGCCGAGGCTTGTCCGGGCCCTTCAGCACCTCAGGAATGCACAGGGCAGGGCAGGGCCTTGAAAAATTAAAATAATTTACATTTAAATTAAAATAAATTATTATTTTTATCATGGTGGAGATGAACTCCCAGCCCCAAGTGGGGAGGGGGGAAAGGAGGGGAAAGAGGGAGGAAAATGGGAGAGAAAATCGTAATTTTGGGGTTGAGGTTTGGGTTTGTGTCCGCGGGGCATGGGCGGGGCTGGGTTATTTGGGATTTGTTTCCTTTTTTTCTGCTGGGTTTATTTCCTTTTTCATGTTGGATTTATTCCCTTTTTC
This sequence comes from Zosterops lateralis, assembly GCF_965231275.1. Lineage (NCBI taxonomy): Eukaryota > Metazoa > Chordata > Aves > Passeriformes > Zosteropidae > Zosterops > Zosterops lateralis. The sequence goes on along the minus strand of NC_139782.1, from coordinate 6,791,395 downwards.
TCTTGGGTTTATTCTCTTTTTCCTCTTGGGTTTATTCCCTTTTCCTGTTGGGTTTATTCCCTTTTTCCTGCTGGATTTATTCCCTTTTCCTATTGAATTTATTCACTTTTCCTGTTGGGTTTATTCCCTTTTTCCTGCTGGGTTTATTCCCTTTTTCTATTGAATTTATTCCCTTTTCCTGTTGGATTTATTCCCTTTTTCTGTTGGGTTTATTCTCTTTTTCCTGTTGGATTCTTTCCCTTTTCCTGATGGATTTATTCCCTTTTCCTGCTGGATTTAATCCCTTTTTCTGTTGGGTTTATTCCCTTTTTCTGTTGGGTTTATTCCCTTTTTCCTGCTGGATTTATTCCCTTTTCCTATTGAATTTATTCACTTTTCCTGTTGGGTTTATTCCCTTTTTCCTGCTGGGTTTATTCCCTTTTTCTATTGAATTTATTCCCTTTTCCTGTTGGGTTTATTCCCTTTTTCTGTTGGGTTTATTCTCTTTTTCCTCCTGGATTTATTTCCTTTTCCTGTTGGGTTTATTCCCTTTTTTTCTGCTGGATTTATTCCCTTTTCCTCCTGGGTTTATTCCCTTTTTCCTATTGAATTTATTCCCTTTTCCTGTTGGGTTTATTCTCTTTTCCCTGCTGGGTTTATTTCCCTTTTTCCTTGCTGGATTTATTCTCTTTTTCCTGCTGGATTTATTTCCTTTTCCTGATGGATTCCTTCCCTTTTCTTGATGGATTTATTTCCTTTTCCTGCTGGATTTATTCCCTTTTTCCTCCTGTGTTTATTCCCTTTTTCCTGCTTGGCAGTTGAGGCTGGAATTTGGGAATGACCCCATTCCTGTCCTTCCAGCCCTGCAGGGAATTTGGGAATTCCCTCAGGGAATTTGGGAATGACCCTGTTCTTGTCCTCCCAGTCCCACAGGGAATTTGGGAATGACTCCATTCCCATCATTCCAGCCCTGCAGGGAATTTGGGAATTTGGGAATGACCCCATTCCCATCATTCCAGCCCTGCAGGGAATTTGGGAATTTGGGAATGACTCCATTCCCATCCTCCTGGTCTCACAGGGAATTTGGGAATTTGGGAATGACCCCGTTCCCATCATTCCAGTCCCAGAGGGAGTTTGAGAATTACCCTGTTCCCGTCATTCCAGCCCTGCAGGGAATTTGGGAATGACCCCATTCCCAAAGGAAATTTGGGAATTACCCTGTTCCTGTCCTCCCAGTCCTGCAGGGAATTTGGGAATTTGGGAATGACCCTGTTCCCATCATTCCAGTCCTGCAGGGAATTTGGGAATGACCCCATTCCCATCCTCCTGGTCTCACAGGGAATTTGGGAATTTGGGAATGACCCCATTCCTGTCCTCCCAGTCCTGGCAGGGAATTCGGGAATGACCCTTTTCCCATAATCCCAGTCCCTCATGGAATTTGGGGAGCCCAGAGAGGGAAAAGACAAACCCAAGGAGGGAATTGAGGAGCCCAGAGAGGAAAAAGAGAAGCCCAGAATGGGAAAGACAAACTCAGGGAGGAAAAAAAGGAGCCCAGAATGGGAAAGATGAGCCCAGGGAGGGAACTGAGGAGCCCAGAAGGGGAAAAAGAGGAGCCCAGAGTGGGAAATACAAACTCAGGAAGGGAATTGAGGACCCAGAGATGGAAAAGAGAAGCCCAGAATGGGAAAGACAAACCCAGAGAGGAAAAAAAAGGAGCCCAGAATGGGAAAGAGGAGCTCAGGGATGGAATTGAGGAGCCCAGAGAGGGAAAAGACAAACCCAGGGATGGAATTGAAGACCCCAGAGATTGAAAAGACAACCCCAGAGATGGAATTTAGGACCCCAGAGAAGAATTGAGGAGCCCAGAAATTGAAAAGACGAACCCAGGGATGGAATTGAGGAACCAGAGAGGGAATTGAGGAGCCCAGAGATGGAAAAGAGGATCCCAAAAAGGGAATTGAGAAGCCCAGAATGGAAAAGAGGAACCCAGGGAGGGAATTGAGGAGCCCAGAGATGGAAAAGAGGATCCCAAAAAGGGAATTGAGGAGCCCAGAGAGGAATTGAGGAGCTCAGAATGGGAAAGACGAACCCAGGGAGGGAATTGAGGACAGAGATTAAAAAGATGAGTCCAGAGAGGAATTGAGGACCCCAGAGATGGAAAAGACAAACCCAGGGAGGGAATTGAGGAGCCCAGAGAGGAAAAAGAGGAGCCCAGAGAAGAAATTGAGGAGCCCAGAATGTGAAAGACAAACCCAGGAAGGGAATTGAGGAGGCCAGAGATTGAAAAGACGAACCCAGGGATGGAATTGAGGAACCAGAGAGGGAATTGAGAAGCCCAGAATGAGAAAGACGAACCCAGGGAGGATAAAAAGGACCCCAGAAAAGGAATTGAGGACCTCAGAGATGGAAAAGACGAACCTAGAGAAGGAATTGAGGAGCCCAGAATGGGAAAGACAAACCCAGGGAGGAAAAAAAGGAGCCCAGAATGGGAAAGACAAACCCAGGAAGGGAATTGAGGAGGCCAGAATGGGAAAGAGGAACCCAGGGAGGGAATTGAGGAGCCCAGAGATAGAAAAGAGGAGCCCAGAATGGGAAAGACAAACCCAAGGAGGGAATTGAGGAGCCCAGAATGGAAAAGAGGAACCCAGGAAGGGAATTTAGGACCCCAGAGAAGAATTGAGGAGCCCAGAAATTGAAAAGACGAACTCAGGGATGGAATTGAGGAACCAGAGAGGGAATTGAGGAGCCCAGAGATGGAAAAAACGAACCTAGAGAGGGAAAAGAGGAGCCCAGAGAGGAATTGAGGAGCCCTGGGAGGAAAAAAAGGAGCCCAGAATGGGAAAGACAAACCCAGGGAGGGACTTGAGGGGCCCAGAGATGGAAAAGACGAACCCAGAGAAGGAATTGAGGAGCTCAGAATGAGAAAGACAAACCCAGGGAGGGAATTCAGGACAGAGATTATAAAGACGAGCCCAGAGAGGAATTGAGGAGATCAGAGAAGGAATTGAGGAGCCCGGAATGGGAAAGAGGAGCCCAGGGAGGGAATTGAGGAGCCCAGAGAGGAATTGAGAAGCCCAGAGAGGAAAAAGAGAAGCCCAGAATGGGAAAGACAAACTCAGGGAGGAAAAAACAGGAGCCCAGAATGGGAAAGAGGAGACCAGAGGTGGAAAAGACGAACCCAGGGAGGGAATTGAGGAACCCAGACATTGAAAAGAAGAGCCCAGAGAGGAATTGAGGAGCCCAGAGATGGAAAAGACGAACCCAGGGATGGAATTGAGGAGCCCAGGGAGGAAAAAAGAGGAGCCCAGAATGGAAAAGAGTAACCCAGAGGGGGAATTGAGGAACCCAGAGAAGGAACTGAGGAGCCCAGAGAGGGAAAAGACAAACCTAGGGAGGAAATTGAGGACCCCAGAGAGGAATTGAGGAACCCAGAGAGGAATTGAGGAACCCAGAGAGGAATTGAGGAGCCCAGAATGGGAAATACGAACTCAGGAAGGGAATTGAGGAGCCCAGAATGGAAAAGACGAACCCAGGGAGGAAAAAAAGGAGCCCAGAATGGGAAAGACAAACCCAGGGATGGAATTGAGGAGCCCAGAGATTGAAAAAAGGAACCCAGGGAGGAAAAAGAGGAGCCCAGAATGGGAAAGACAAACCCAGAGAGGGAACTGAAGACCCCAGATAGAAAAGACAAACCCAGGGATGAAACTGAAAATCCCAAAGATTGAAAAGATGACCCCAAAGAACCAAACCAAGAACCTCCCAACCCTCACCCACCTTTCCATCTCCCCCCTCCCCAGGTGCGCGTGTGGCGTTACCTGAAGGGCCGCGACGTCGTCACCCACGAGATCCTGCTGGACGGGGGCAACAAGGTGGTCATCGGGGGCTTCGGGGACCCCCTGATCTGTGACAACCAGGTGGCCACGGGGGACACGCGCATCTTCTTCGTCAACCCCGCGCCGCGGGCGCTGTGGCCGGCGCACCGCAACGAGCTCATGCTCAACTCCAGCCTCATGCGCATCACCCTGAGGAACCTGGAGGAGGTGGAGCACTGTGTGGAAGGTGAGGTTGGGGATTTTGGTTTTTATGAGGGTTTTTTTGGTGTTTTTAGGGGTTTTACGGGGTTTTTATGGGATTTTTTTTGGAGTTTTGTGAGCGTGAGCACCGCAACGAGCTCACGCTCAACTCCAGCCTCGTGCACATCACCCTGAGAAACCTGGAGGAGGTGGAGCACTGTGTGGAAGGTGAGAATGGGTTTTGTTTTTTGGGGTTTTTTTGGTGTTTTTAGGGGTTTTACAGGTTTTGTTTAGGGGTTTTTAGGGGTTTTTATGGGGTTTTATGGGATTTTTTTTGGAGTTTTGTGAGCGTGAGCACCGCAACGAGCTCACGCTCAACTCCAGCCTCGTGCGCATCACCCTGAGAAACCTGGAGGAGGTGGAGCACTGTGTGGAAGGTGAGGTTGGGGTTTTTGTTTTTTACGAGGTTTTTTAGGGGTTTTTATGGGGGTTTTGTGGGATTTTTTTGGGAGTTTTGTGAGCGTGAGCACCGCAACGAGCTCACGCTCAACTCCAGCCTCGTATGCGTCACCCTGAGGAACCTGGAGGAGGTGGAGCACTGTGTGGAAGGTGAGGTTGGGGTTTTTGGTTTTTATGAGGGTTTTTTTGGTGTTTTTAGGGGTTTTACGGGTTTTGTTTAGGGGTTTTTAGGGGTTTTAGGGGGTTTTTATGGGATTTTTTTTGGAGTTTTGTGAGCGTGAGCACCGCAACGAGCTCGTGCTCAACTCCAGCCTCGTGCGCATCACCCTGAGAAACCTGGAGGAGGTGGAGCACTGTGTGGAAGGTGAGGTTGGGGTTTTTGTTTTTTACGAGGTTTTTTTGGTGTTTTTAGGGGTTTTACGGGTTTTGTTTAGGGGTTTTTAGGGGTTTTGTGGGGGTTTTGCGGGATTTTTTTTGGAGTTTTGTGAGCATGAGCACCGCAACGAGCTCGTGCTCAACTCCAGCCTCGTGCGCGTCACCCTGAGAAACCTGGAGGAGGTGGAGCACTGTGTGGAAGGTGAGGTTGGGTTTTGTTTTTTGGGGTTTTTTTTGGGGTTTTTTTAGGGGTTTTACTGGAGTTTTGTGGGATTTTTTTTGGAGTTTTGTGAGCGTGAGCACCGCAACGAGCTCACGCTCAACTCCAGCCTCGTGCACATCACCCTGAGGAACCTGGAGGAGGTGGAGCACTGTGTGGAAGGTGAGGTTGGGTTTTGTTTTTTGGTGTTTTTAGGGGTTTTATGGGGGTTTTGTGGGATTTTTTTTGGAGTTTTGTGAGCATGAGCACCGCAACGAGCTCACGCTCAACTCCAGCCTCATGCGCATCACCCTGAGAAACCTGGAGGAGGTGGAGCACTGTGTGGAAGGTGAGGTTGGGGTTTTTGGTTTTTATGAGGGTTTTTTTGGTGTTTTTAGGGGTTTTACGGGTTTTGTTTAGGGGTTTTTAGGGGTTTTTATGGGGGTTTTATGGGATTTTTTTTGGAGTTTTGTGAGCGTGAGCACCGCAACGAGCTCGTGCTCAACTCCAGCCTCGTATGCGTCACCCTGAGAAACCTGGAGGAGGTGGAGCATTGTGTGGAAGGTGAGGTTGGGGTTTTTGGTTTTTATGAGGTTTTTTTGGTGTTTTTAGGGGTTTTACGGGTTTTGTTTAGGGGTTTTTAGGGGTTTTGTGGGGGTTTTATGGGATTTTTTTTGGAGTTTTGTGAGCATGAGCACCGCAACGAGCTCACGCTCAACTCCAGCCTCGTGCACATCACCCTGAGAAACCTGAAGGAGGTGGAGCATTGTGTGGAAGGTGAGGTTGGGTTTTTTGGTTTTTACGAGGTTTTTTAGGGGTTTTAGGGGGTTTTTATGGGATTTTTTTTGGAGTTTTGTGAGCGTGAGCACCGCAACGAGCTCGTGCTCAACTCCAGCCTCGTGCGCATCACCCTGAGAAACCTGGAGGAGGTGGAGCACTGTGTGGAAGGTGAGGTTGGGGTTTTTGTTTTTTACGAGGTTTTTTTGGTGTTTTTAGGGGTTTTACGGGTTTTGTTTAGGGGTTTTTAGGGGTTTTGTGGGGGTTTTGCGGGATTTTTTTTGGAGTTTTGTGAGCATGAGCACCGCAACGAGCTCGTGCTCAACTCCAGCCTCGTGCGCGTCACCCTGAGAAACCTGGAGGAGGTGGAGCACTGTGTGGAAGGTGAGGTTGGGTTTTGTTTTTTGGGGTTTTTTTTGGGGTTTTTTTAGGGGTTTTACTGGAGTTTTATGGGATTTTTTTTGGAGTTTTGTGAGCGTGAGCACCGCAACGAGCTCACGCTCAACTCCAGCCTCGTGCACATCACCCTGAGGAACCTGGAGGAGGTGGAGCACTGTGTGGAAGGTGAGGTTGGGTTTTGTTTTTTGGTGTTTTTAGGGGTTTTATGGGGGTTTTGTGGGATTTTTTTTGGAGTTTTGTGAGCATGAGCACCGCAACGAGCTCACGCTCAACTCCAGCCTCATGCGCATCACCCTGAGAAACCTGGAGGAGGTGGAGCACTGTGTGGAAGGTGAGGTTGGGGTTTTTGGTTTTTATGAGGGTTTTTTTGGTGTTTTTAGGGGTTTTACGGGTTTTGTTTAGGGGTTTTTAGGGGTTTTTATGGGGGTTTTATGGGATTTTTTTTGGAGTTTTGTGAGCGTGAGCACCGCAACGAGCTCGTGCTCAACTCCAGCCTCGTATGCGTCACCCTGAGAAACCTGGAGGAGGTGGAGCACTGTGTGGAAGGTGAGGTTGGGTTTTTTGTTTTTTATGAGGTTTTTTTGGTGTTTTTAGGGGTTTTATGGGGTTTTTTAATGGGATTTTTATGGGGAATTTTGTGGGGATCTATGGGATTTTTATGGGATTTTTTTTTTTTTTTAGAGTTTTGTGAGGGTTCTATGGGATTTTAATGGGATTTTTATGAGATTTTTTTTCGTGGGATTTTGACAGGATTTTTTACAGGGGGCAGTTCTGGAACTTTCTGGGGACACCAGGGGCTGATCTGGGACTTTTTGGGGACACCAGGAGCAGCTCTGGGGCTGATCTGGGGACACCAGGAGCTGATTTGGGACACCAGGAACTGATCTGGGGGTGACTGGGGTCACCAAGAGCTGTTTTGGGACTTTTTGGGGACACCAGGAGCTGTTTTGGGGCTGATTTAGGACATGAGGAACAGCTCTGGGGGTGATTTGGGGACACCAGGAGCAGCTTTGGGGGTGATTTGGGACATGAAGAGCAGCTCTGGGACTGTTTGGGGACACCAGGAGCTGATTTGGGACACCAGGAACAAGTTTGGGACTTTCTGGGGACACCAGGAGCAGCTCTGGGACTTTTTGGGGACACCAGGGGCTGTTTTGGGACTTTCTGGGGACACCAGGAGCAGCTCTGGGGCTGATTTGGGACATCCCTGTCCCATCCCTGTCCCCCCTGGAGTCCCTCCCTCCCTCCCAGAACATTCCAGAACATTCCTGGGCTGTGGCAGGAGCTGAGAGTCTCTGTTTGTTCATTTGTTCAGTAAATTCCTGTGGAATTTTAAATTCCTGTGGAATTTTGATCCCAACTGGGGTTAAATCCTTCTGGGAAGGCTCCCATGGACCCGAGCTCCACCTCAGGGGATGGAAGGCCGGATTCCCCTTTTCCAGCATCCCTGGATTGCCCAGGATCCCCAAATTTCCCTTTCCCAGGATCCCTGGATTCCCATTTTATCCCTTCCCAGTATCCCTGGATTCCCAGTTTTCTCCTGTCCAGTATCCCTGAATTTTCCATTTTTTCCTTTCCCAGTTTCCCTCAATGTCCCAGTTCCCCCATTCCCACTATCCCAGAATTCCCAATTTTTTCCTTTCCCAGTATCCCTGGATGTCCCAGTTTTTCCCTGGATTTAGATTCCTGGTTTCTCCCTGCCCAGGACCCATGGATTGCTCACAATCCCTGAATTCCCAATTCCTCCTGTCCAGGGATCTCTGGAATCCCAATTTCCCCTTTCCCAATATCCCTGAATTCCCAATTTCCCCCATCCCAGTATCCCTGAATTTCCCAGTTTCCCCTTTCCCAATATCCCTGAATTTCCCAGTATCCCTGGATTCCCAATTCCCCCATTCCCAGTTTCCCTGGATTTCCCAGTTCCCCTTTCCCAGTTTCCCTGGATTTCCCAATTTCCCTGGATTTCCCAGTATCCCTCAAATTCCTAGTATCCCCTTTCCTATTACTCCTGGATTTCCCAGTTTCCCCTTTCCCATTACCCCTGAATTCCCAGTTTTTTCCTTTCCCAGTATCCCTGAATTTCCCAGTTCCCCTTTCCCAGTTTCCCTGGATTCCCAATTTCCCTGAATTTCCCAGTATCCCGTTTCCCAGTATCCCTGAATTTCCCAATCTCCCCTTTCCCATTACCCCTGGATTTCCCAGTTCCCCCTTCCCACTATCCCTGGATTTCCCAGTATCTCCTTTCCCACTATCCCTGAATTCCCAATTTCCCCCTTCCCAGTTTCCCTGAATTTCCCAGTATCCGCCTTCCCAGTATCCCTAAAATTCCCAGTATCCCCTTTCCTATTACTCCTGGATTTCCCAGTTCCCCTTTCCCAGTATTTCTGAATTTCCCAGTTTCCCCTTTCCAAGTCTCCCTGAATTCCCAGTTCCCCATTCCCAGTTTCCCTGGATTCTGAGTTTCCCTGGATGTCCCAGTTCCCTGGAATCCCAATTTCCCCTTTCCCAGTATCCCTGGATTTCCCAATTTCCCCCTTCCAAGTCTCCCTGAATTCTCAGTTCCCCCTTTCCCAATATCCCTGAATTTCCCAGCTCCCCCTTTCCCAGTCTCCCTGAATTCCCAGTTTTTCCCATTCCCAGTTCCCCTGGCTGCCCCATGTCCCCTCTCTCCCTGTCCCTGTCCCTGTCCCTGTCCCTGTCCCAGTGTCAGGAATGTGGCTGTCGGGGCTGGAATTCCAGCAATGCTCCCCTGGGATCCCGCCAGGACCTCCCGGGGCCCTCCCAGGGAACTCGGGCAATGCTGGAACTCCCCTGCTCCAGGGGATTTGGGCATTTTCTGGGAGTGTGAGGGAAAAAAATCAGGAATTTCAGGGAATTTGGGCATTGCTGGAACTCCCCTGCTCCAGGGGATTTGGGCATTTTCTGGGAGTGTGAGGGAAAAAAATCAGGAATTTCAGGGAATTTGGACAATGCTGGAACTCCTCTGCTCCAGGGAATTTGGGGAGTTTCCAGAGGTGTGAGGGGATTATCAGGATATTCTGAATTTCAGGGAATTTGGGGAATTTCCAGAGGTGTGTGAGAATTATCAGGAATTCCAGGGAATTTGGGCATTTTCCAGGTGTGTGGGGATTATCAGGATATTCTGAATTTCAGGGAATTTGGGCAATGCCAGGGCTTGTCTGTTCTGGGGAATTTAGGCAATTTCCAGGGGTGTGAGAGATTTATCAGGAATTCCAGGGAATTTGGGCAAGGCTGGAGCTCCTCTGCTCCAGGGAATTTGGGCATTTTCCAGGGGTGGGAGATTTATCAGGAATTCCAGAGAATTTGGGCATTTTCTGGGAGTGTGAGGGAAAAAAATCAGGAATTTCAGGGAATTTGGACAATGCTGGAGCTCCTCTGCTCCAGGGAATTTGGGGAGTTTCCAGAGGTGTGAGGGGATTATCAGGATATTCTGAATTTCAGGGAATTTGGGGAATTTCCAGAGGTGTGTGAGAATTATCAGGAATTCCAGGGAATTTGGGCATTTTCCAGGTGTGTGGGGATTATCAGGATATTCTGAATTTCAGGGAATTTGGGGAATTTCCAGAGGTGTGTGAGAATTATCAGGAATTCCAGGGAATTTGGGCATTTTCCAGGTGTGTGGGGATTATCAGGATATTCTGAATTTCAGGGAATTTGGGCAATGCCAGGGCTTGTCTGTTCTGGGGAATTTAGGCAATTTCCAGGGGTGTGAGAGATTTATCAGGAATTCCAGAGAATTGGAGGAATTTCCAGAGGTGGAATAGGAATTTTGGGGAGCCCCACTGGTGCCTGTTCCGGGGAATTTGGGCAATGCCAGGGGGGTGTGAGGGATTTATCAGGAATTCCAGGGAATTTGGGCAATGCTGGAACTCCTCTGCTCCAGGGAATTTGGGCATTTTCCAGGGGTGGGAGATTTATCAGGAATTCCAGGGAATTTGGGCATTTTCTGGGAGTGTGAGGAAAAAAAAAAAAATCAGGAATTTCAGGGAATTTGGGCATTTTCCAGGGGTGGGAGATTTATCAGGAATTCCAGAGAATTTGGGCATTTTCTGGGAGTGTGAGGAAAAAAAAATCAGGAATTTCAGGGAATTTGGGCATTTTCCAGGGGTGGAATAGGAATTTTGGGGAGCCCCACTGGTGCCTGTTCCGGGGAATTTGGGCAATTTCCAGGGGTGTGTGGGAATTATCAGGAATTCCAGGGAATTTGGGCAATGCTGGAGCTCCTCTGCTCCAGGGAATTTGGGCAATTTCCAGGTGTGTGAAGGGATTATCAGGATATTCTGAATTCCAGGGAATTTGAGCATTTTCTGGGAGTGTGAGGTAAAAAAATCAGGAATTTCAGGGAATTTGGGCAATGCTGGAGCTCCTCTGCTCCAGGGAATTTGGGTATTTTCCAGGGGTGTGAGGGGAAAAAAATCAGGAATTCCAGGGAATTTGGGCAATGCCAGAACTTGTCTGTTCCAGGGAATTTGGGCAGTTTCCAGGGGTGTGAGGGATATTCTGAATTCCAGGGAATTTGGGCAATGCCAGGGGTGAGAGAGATTTATCAGGAATTCCAGGGAATTGGGGCAATGCTGGAGCTCCTCTGCTCCAGGGAATTTGGGGAATTTCCAGGGATGTGTATGGGAATTATCAGGATATTCTGAATTTCAGGGAATTTGGGCAATGCCAGAGCTGGATCTGCTCCCTCCAGGGAATTTGGGCAATTTCCAGGGATATGACTGGATTATCAGGAATTCCAGAGAATTTGGGAATTTCCAGGGGTGTGAGAATGATCAGGAATTCCAGGGAATTTATAAATTCAATTTCAAGCGATTCAAGAGCAATTTTGGAGATCCCACTGATGCCTTTTCCAGGGAATTTATAACACAACAACAAACCCTGAGGAATTATCCCACAACACCATTTTTTAAAGCCAATTTTCCCCCCTGAAAATCCCAATTTTTTGTGCTCTGGGTGTTGTTAAACAGCTGCTCCTGTGGTTTTTTTCCGTGGGAAATGGAATTATTTTCCCAGCCCAGCTCCAGGATGTGTCCCGTGGTGAGGTTTGGGAGGTTTGTTTGGTTTTTTTTTTAAATTTTTTTTTATCTCCCGTGGCTCAGCTTTTTGTCCTGGAAACATCAAAGGATGGATTTTCCCACCCACTGAGGGGGGAAAATGTGAGGCTGAGATGGGGTTGGGTCCAGGGATGTTGTTTTGGTTCAGGGTTTGTTTTTAATTCAGGCTGGTTTTAGTCTAGTGATGTTTTTTGGGGTCCAGGGCTGAGTTTGGGTCCAGAGATGTTGTTTTGGTTCAGGGCTGTTTTTAAATCCAGGGCTGGTTTTTGTGTCCAAAGATATTTTATTTTATTTTATTTTATTTTATTTTATTTTATTTTATTTTATTTTATTTTATTTTTATTTATTTTATTTTATTTTATTTTATTTTTATTTTATTTTATTTTATTTTATTTTATTTTATTTTATTTGATCCAGGGCTATTTTTTAATCCAGGGCTGTTTTTAGTCTAGTGCTGTTTTTGGGGTCCAGGGATGTTGTTTTGGTTCAGGGTTTGTTTTTAATTCAGGCTGTTTTTAGTCTAGTGATGTTTTTGGGGGTCCAGGGCTGAGTTTGGGGTTCTGGGCTATTTTTTAGTCCAGGGCTGTTTTTAAATCCAGGGCTGGTTTTTGGGTCCAGAGATTTTTTTTATTATTATTATTTTTATTATATATATATTTATTATTATTATTATTATTATTATTATTATTATTATTATTATTATTATTGGTCCAGGGCTGTTCTTAAATCCAGAGCTGTTTTTAGGGTCCAGAGATATTTTTGGGGGGTCCAGGGCTGGTTTTGGGTCCAGAGATATTGTTTTGGTCCAGTGTTATTTTTTAATCCAGAGCTGTTTTTTAGGGTCCAGGGCTACTTTTTCACTCCAGGTTTTTTTGGGTCCAGGGCTGGTTTGGGTCCAGAGATGTTTTTTTGGTTCAGGGATGTTTTTTAATGCAAAGCTGTTTTTAGTCCAGAGCTGTTTTTAGGGTCCAGAGATATTTTTTGGAGGTCCAGAGCTCATTTTTAGTCCGGGGCTGTTTTTTAGTCCAGAGATGTTTTTTGGGTCCAGGGTTGTTTCTTTAGGATCCAGGGCTGTTATTTGGGGGTCCAGGGCTGCTTTTTCATTTTTCTTTCCCTTTCTCTTTCCATTTCCTTTTTCCTCCTCCTCCTCTCCAGGACCATCCCACTCTCCATGTCACTGGGAGCACTGGGAGCACTGGGAGCACTGGGAGGGCACTGGGAGCACTGGGAGGGCACTGGGAGGGCACTGGGAGCACTGGGAGCACTGGGAGCACTGGGAGGGCACTGGGAGGGCACTGGGAGGGCACTGGGAGCACTGGGAGGGCACTGGGAGGGCACTGGGAGGGCACTGGGAGCACTGGGAGGGCACTGGGAGCACTGGGAGGGCACTGGGAGGGCACTGGGAGCACTGGGAGGGCACTGGGAGGGCACTGGGAGCACTGGGAGGGCACTGGGAGCACTGGGAGGGCACTGGGAGGGCACTGGGAGCACTGGGAGCACTGGGAGGGCACTGGGAGCACTGGGAGAGCACTGGGAGCACTGGGAGCACTGGGAGAGCACTGGGAGCACTGGGAGGGCACTGGGAGGGCATTGGGAGAGCACTGGGAGGGCACTGGGAGCACTGGGAGGGCACTGGGAGCACTGGGAGGGCACTGGGAGCACTGGGAGCACTGGGAGCACTGGGAGGGCACTGGGAGCACTGGGAGCACTGGGAGGGCACTGGGAGGGCACTGGGAGCACTGGGAGCACTGGGAGGGCACTGGGAGCACTGGGAGGGCACTGGGAGCACTGGGAGCACTGGGAAGGCACTGGGAGCACTGGGAGCACTGGGAGGGCACTGGGAGCACTGGGAGGGCACTGGGAGCACTGGGAGCACTGGGAGCACTGGGAGGGCACTGGGAGCACTGGGAGCACTGGGAGGGCACTGGGAGCACTGGGAGCACTGGGAGGGCACTGGGAGCACTGGGAGGGCACTGGGAGCACTGGGAGGGCACTGGGAGGGCACTGGGAGCACCGGGCTGTGCTGTCCCCACTGTCCCCAGAGTGTCCCCAGAGTGTCCCCAGCCCTGGGGGAGGATGTTGGACATTCCAGAGCCGTGGGAAACCTTTTGGAAAAAAAAAAATAAAGATAAAAAAAAATAATTCCTCTGGAATCCATCCCAGAGCAGAGGCTGAGAGGGGCTGGAGCTGCTCCTGCCACCAAATCTGTCCTGATAAGGGGAAAAAAAAATAAATTATCTTTTTTTCAGGGAGTTTGGGCAGTTTTTGGGGTGTGACAGGAATTCCAGGGGATTTGGGGAATTTTCAGGGGTGGAAAAGGAATTTTAGGGGGTCACACTGGAGACTGTTCCAGGGAATTTGGGGAATTTCCAGGGGTGTGAGGGGATTATCAGGAATTCCAGGGAAATTGGGGAATTTCCAGGGATTCAAGAGGAATTTTGGGGAGGCACCACTGGTGCCTCTTTTAGGGAATTTCAGCAATTTTTTGGGATGTGAGGGGAATTTTGGGGAGCCCCACTGGTGCCTCTTTTAGGGAATTTGGGGAATTTCAAGGGCTGTGAGGGGAAAATTCCTTTTCCAGAGAATTTCAGCAATTTCCAGGGATTCAATAGGAATTTTAGGGAGATGCCACTGTTGCCAATTCCAGGGAATTTGGGGAATTTCCTGGGATGTGAGAGGGATATTGGGGGGCACCACCAAATCCAGGGAATTTGGGGAATTTCAAGGGATTCAAGAGGAATTTTGGGGAGTCACACTGGTGCCTCTTTTAGGGAATTTCAGCAATTTTTTGGGATGTGAGGGGAATTTTGGGGAGTCCCACTGGTGCCTCTTTTAAAGAATTTGGGGAAATTCCAGGAAATTCCAGAGAATTTGGGCAATTTCCAAGGGTGGAAAAGGAATTTTGGGGAGCCACACTGGTGCCTCTTTTAGGGAATTTGGGGAATTTCAAGGGGTCTAATGGGAAAATTCCTTTTCCAGGGAATTTGGGGAATTTCCAGGTATTCCCTATCAATTTTTGGGACCCCACTGACACCTTTTCCATACAGAAAAAAATCCCTCCAGCTCCAAACCCTTTTTCCCTCAGTTTTTTGCCACTCCTTTTGTGCCTTTTGCTCCATTTTTCCAGCTGGGATTTGTTTTATTTATTTATTATTTTTTTTTTTTCCTGAGTTTTTATTTCCTGAGAGCTCTGATCCCACGGCCTGAGAGCTGCAGGATGGACACGTCCCAGCTGTCCCTCTGTCCGTCCATCTGTCCGTCTGTCCGTGTGTCCAGCCAGGGGGTGGCCCTGTCAGGGAAGGGATGGAATGTCCAGCTGGAGCTGCGGGAGGTCATTGTCCATCCTGTCCTGAGGTCACACATTGAGTGATGTGTCCGGTCTGGGGTGGACATTGAGTGCTGTGTCCAGTTTGGGATCTCAGCTTAGGATGGACACTGAGTGCTGTGTCCAGTTCTGGGTGGACACTGAGTGCTGTGTCCAGTTTAGGGATGGACACTGAGTGCTGTGTCCAGTTCAGGATGGACACTGAGTGCTGTGTCCAGTTCAGGATGGACACTGAGTGCTGTGTCCAGTTCGGGATGGACATTGAGTGCTGTGTCCAGTTCAGGATGGACACTGAGTGCTGTGTCCAGTTCGGGATGGACACTGAGTGCTGTGTCCAGTTCAGGATGGACACTGAGTGCTGTGTCCAGTTCTGGGTGGACACTGAGTGCTGTGTCCAGTTCAGGATGGACACTGAGTGCTGTGTCCAGTTCAGGATGGACACTGAGTGCTGTGTCCAGTTTAGGGTGGACACTGAGTGCTGTGTCCAGTTCAGGATGGACACTGAGTGCTGTGTCCAGTTCGGGATGGACACTGAGTGCTGTGTCCAGTTCAGGATGGACACTGAGTGCTGTGTCCAGCTCTGGGTGGACATTGAGTGCTGTGTCCAGTTTAGGATGGACACTGAGTGCTGTGTCCAGTTCGGGATGGACATTGAGTGCTGTGTCCAGTTCGGGATGGACACTGAGTGCTGTGTCCAGTTCAGGATGGACACTGAGTGCTGTGTCCAGTTCTGGGTGTCCAGTTTAGGGTGGACACTGAGTGCTGTGTCAACTGCAGGTTTTTTGGGGGGAATTTCAGGTTTTTTGGGATGAATCTCTAGGGGAAAATTCAGGTTTTTTGGGGTGAATCTTTGGAGGAATTACAGGGGTTTTAGGATGAATTTCTAGGGGAAAATTCAGGATTTTTGGGGTGAATATGTGAGGGGAAATTCAGGTTTTTTGGGGGAATTTCAGGGGGTTTTGGGATGAATCTTTGGAGGAAATTTCAGGGTTTTTTGGGTTGATCTCTGGAGGAAATTTCAGGGTTTTTAGGGTGAATTTCTAGGGGAAATATCAGATTTTTTTGGGTGAATCTTTGGAGGAAATTTCAGGTTTTTTGAGGCGAATCTCTGGAGGAAATTCAGGTTTTTTGGGGGAATTTCAGGGTTTTTGGGGTGAATCTCTGGAGGAATTGTAGATTTTTTGGGATGAATTTCGGGGGGGACTGCAGGTTTTTGGGGTGAATATCTGGGGGGAAATTCAGTTTTTTTGGGGGGGAATTTCAGGTTTTTTAGGATGAATCTATAGGGGAAATTCAGGTTTTTTTGGGGTTGATCTCTGGAGGGAATTTCAGGGTTTTTATGGTGAATTTCTAGGGGAAATATCAGATTTTTTGGGTGAATCTTTGGAGGAAATTTCAGTTTTTTTGGGGTGAATCTTTGGAGGAATTTCAGATTTTTTGGGGTGAATATCTGGGGGGAAATTCAGTTTTTTGGGGGAATTTCAGTTTTTTTGGGATGAATCTCTGGGAGGAATTTCAGGGTTTTTGGGGTGAATTTCTAGGGGAAAATTCAGGATTTTTTGGGTGAATATCTGGGGGGAAATTCAGGTTTTTTGGGGGAATTTCAGGTTTTTTTGGGATGAATCTCTAGGGGAAATTTCAGGTTTTTTGGGGTGAATCTCTGGAGGAAATTTCAGGGGTTTTAGGGTGAATTTCTCGGGGAAAATTCAGGTTTTTTGGGGTGAATTTCTGGAGGAAAATTCAGATTTTATGGGGGGAATTTCACCTTTTTTTGGGTGAAACTCCCTCTCCTGCCCAACCCCTTTCCCTCAGCAGGATTTTCCCTTTTCTCACCATCCCTTTTCCTGTTTATTTTTATTTTCCATGTGCCGCCCTTTGTGTCCTCCCCTGCGGAATTTTGGATTATTTATCAGGTAAGAACATCATTCCTCTTATTTTTGGGGATGGAAATTGGGGCAGGGCAGGAATTCTGTGTCTGATTAATGAGATTGGAGGAGAATTCCTTGGAATTTTCCTTTTCCTTGGAGTTTCCCCTGGGCAGGTGGCACAGAGGGGACAAAAACTCCTCTGTCCTGGATTAAAAAATATTCCCTGGAGCTCAGGGATGGTGAGGAAGGTGGGGAAAAAAAGGAGGTGACAAATTCCCATTTTTTTCCTGTCGAGGATCCCTGGATTTTCCAGTTTTTTCCTTTCCCATCCCTGGATTTTGCAGTTTCTCCTGTCCCAATATCCCTGGATTTCCCAATTCCCACCATCCCTGGATTTTCCAGTTTTTCCTTTCCCAGTATTCCTGAATTTTCCAGTTAATCCTTTCCCAGTATTCCTGGATTTCCCAGTTTTTCCCTTCCCAGTATCCCTGGATTTTCCAATTTCCCTTTCCCATCCCTGATTTTCCCAGTTTTTACCTTTCCCAGTATCCCTGAATTTCCCATTTTTCCCAGGATCCCTGAATTTTCCAATTTTCCCTTTCCCATCCCTGGATTCCCAGATTCTCTTGTTCACTTTCCCTGAATTTCCCATTTTTTCCCTTCCCAATATCCCTGAATTTCCCTTTTTTTTCCTTTCCCATTATCCCTGAATTTCCCACTTTCCCCTTTTCCAGTTTCCCTGGATTTCCCAGTTTTTTTCTGCCCAATTTCCCCAAATTTCCCAGTTTCCCCTTTCCCAGGATCCGCAAATTCCCAGTTCCCCCTTTCCCGATATCCCTGATTTTCCCACTTTCCCCTTTTCCAGTTTCCCTGGATTTTCCAGTTCCCCCTTTCCCATTATCCCTGAATTTCCCAATTTCCCTTTCCCAATATCCCTGAATTTCCCAGTTTCTCCAGCCCAGGATCTTTGAATTCCCAGTTTCTCCTGTCCAAGATCCCTGAATTTCCCATTTTTTTCCCTTCCCAATATCTCTGAATTTTCCACTTCCCCCTTTCCCAGTATCCCCATATTTCCAGGTTTTTTTTTTCCTTTCCCAGGATCCCTGGATTTCTCAGTTTTTCCCTTTCCCAATATCCCTGAATTTCCCAATTCCCCCTTTCCCACTATCCCTGAATTTTTCATTTTTTCCCTTCCCATTATCCCTGGATTTCCCAATTTCTCCTTTCCCTATATCCCCAAATTTCCCAATTTTCCCTTTCCCAGTTTCCCTGTATTTCCCTTTTTTTTCCTTTCCCAATTCCCTGAATTCCCCATTTTCCCTCTCTATTTTCCTGCCCATCATTCCCTGACAATTTTCCCTCCTGGAAAACAAACCCCTCCCCATCCCACATGCGGCTTTTGGGAATTTATGGATCCAAACAAACCCTCGGGGTCACTCGGGGTCACTCGGGGTCACTCGGGGTCACTCGGGGTCAAGGGGAGGGAACTGGGAGAGTTTTGCCCGAGGTCGGGAATTCATTAAACTCCAGGAATTCCCTGGGAAACCTGAGAACTCCAGGAATTCCCTGGGAAACCTGAGCCCGTCCCGGCAGCCTCTGAAGAGATGGGAATGGGCTGGGAATGTGAGCTGGGAATGAACAGGAATGGACTGGAATGAACTGGAAATATGAGCTGGGAATGGGCTGGGAATGAGCTGGGAATTATTTGGGAAGGGGTTGGGAATTGACTGGGAATATGAGCTGGAATGAGCTGGGAAGGGGCTGGGAATGAGCTGGAATTAGTTGGGAATGAGCTGGAATATGAAGTGGGAATTAGTTGGGAATGAGCTGGGAAAATGAGCTGGGAAGGGGCTGGGAGTGGGTTGGGAATTATTTGGGAATGAGTTGGGAATGAGCTGGGAATTGACTGGGAATGAGCTGGGAATCAGCTGGAATCAGCTGGGAATAAACTGAGAATGAGCTGGGACTATGAGCTGGGAATTAGTTGGGAATGAGCTGGGAATATGAGCTGGGAATTATTTGGGAAGGGGTTGGGAATTAGATGGAATGAGCTGGGAATCAGCTGGAATCAGCTGGGAATTAGTTTGGAATGAGCTGGGAATGAGCTGGAATCAACTGGGAATAAACTGAGAATGAGCTGGGAATATGAGCTGGGAATTAGTTGGGAAGAGGTTGGGAATTAGATGGAATGAGCTGGGAAGGGGCTGGGAAGGGACTGGGAATTAACTGGGAAGGGGCTGGGAATGGGCTGGAAATATGAGCTGGGAATTAGTTGGGAAGGGGTTGGGAATTAGATGGAATAAGCTGGGAAGGGGCTGGGAATTGACTGGGAATGAGCTGGGAATTAGTTGGGAATGAGCTGGGAATGAGTTGGGAATTGATTGAGAATGAGCTGGGATTATGAGCTGGGAATGGGCTGGGAATCAAGTATGAGTTGGGAATGAGCTGGGAATTGACTGGGAATATGAGCTGGAATGAGCTGGGAATTATTTGGGAAGGGATTGGGAATTGACTGGGAATGAGCTGGAAATTAGTTGGGAATGAGCTGGAATCAGCTGGGAATCAGTTGGGAATGAGCCGGGAATATGAGCTGGGAATTGTTTGGGAAGGGGTTGGGAATTAGATGGAATGACCTGGGAATGAGCTGGGAATTAGTTGGGAATGAGCTGGGAATGGGCTGGGAATTGACTGGGGCATATGAGCTGGAAAAAGCTGGGAATATGAGCTGGAAATTAGTTGGGAATGAGCTGGGAATATGAGCTGGGAATTATTTGGGAAGAGGTTGGGAATTGACTGGGAATGAGTTGGGAATGATCTGGAATCAACTGGGAATAAACTGAGAATGAGCTGGGAATATGAGCTGGGAATTAGTTGGGAAGGGGTTGGGAATTAGATGGAATGAGCTGGGAATTGACTGGGAATGAACTGGGAATATGGGCTGGGAATGAGCTGGAATTGACTGGGAATTGGCTAGGAATGAGCTGGGAATTTACTGAGGATGAGCTGGGATGAGCTGGGAATGAGGTGGAATCAACTGGGAAGAGGTTGGGAATGAACTTTGGGATTCCTGCTGGAATCAGGAGAGAACGGGATGATGGAGAAGGATCCAGGATGTTATTTTAGGCTCTCCAATAAACAATTCCAAGGAAATCTCCTCTGGAGTTTAAAAATCCCAGGAAAAGCTGGGAAAATCTGGGAAATGCAGGGAAATTCTGGGAAAATCTTGGCTGGAGGAGGCAAAACTGCAGAATTTCTGCTGGAATCAGGAGGGAACAGGATGAGCAGGATGATGGAGAGGGATCCAGGATGTTATTTTAGGCTCTCCAATAAACAATTCCAAGGGAATCTCCTCTGGAGCTTTAAAATCCTGGGAAAATCTGGGAAAACCTGGGAAAATCTGGGCTGGAAGAGGCAGAACTACAGAATTTCTGCTGGAATCAGGAGGGAACGGGATGAGCAGCTGACGGAGAAAAACTCAGGATTTAATTTTGGGCTCTCCATGAAACAATTCCAAAGGGAATCTCCTCCAGAGTTTTAAAATCCCTGAGTTTAAAAAATCCCAGAGTTTTAAAAAGGAAAAAGGAGGCAGCTCTGCCCTGGATGAGCAGCAAACAGCAATTCCCAGAAGGAGAAAAGAGAATGAATTTTAATGGAAAAATCTTGAAAGGCTTTAAATATTTCATGTTTCCCCCGTCAATTATTCAGGACGACGGGAGGAAAAAGCGACTTTAAAGAGCAAAAGGGAAAAGGAGAGAGAACACTCGGCTTCCCCTGCAGGGGATTTATTTGCATTTTGCTCCTGCTCAGGAGGGAAAAAAAAAAAGGAGTTTTGGAGAGGAGGAGGGATTTGGGGAATTTGGGTAAAGGGGTGGAGTCTGTGCTGTGGAATGTGGGCTGGCAAAATTCCCCCTGGAGCTGATCCCAGGAGGGATTTGGGGCTCTCCCAGAATGGAATGGGGGAGGCAGGGATGGATCCTGGCCTGGGACACCATTCCCAGTTCCTGAAGGAAGGGAATGGTTTTTTTTCCCTGGCAAGGGGAGGGTTTTTAGGGTTTCTGTCCCTGTGGGATCAGGGCTGGGAATGTGAGCTCACGGAATTCCCAGTGGGAGCTGATCCCAGGGGGAATTTGGGGTGGAGACAGGGATGGATCCTGGCCTGGGACATAATTCCCAACTCCTGAAGGAAGGGGGAATGTTTTTTTTCCCTGGCAAGGGAAGGGTTTTTAGGGTTTCTGTCCCTGTGGAATAATCTGGCTCCTTTCATCCTCCAGCCTGTGGAATGTGGGCTGGGAAAATTCCCCCTGGAGCTGATCCCAGGAGGGGTTTGGGAGGGAGGCAGGGATGAATCCAGGCCTGGGACATCATTCCCAATTCCTGGCCTGGGAAGGGAAGGGATTTTAGGGATCCTGGACCCGTCCTGGCTCTGTCCCTGTGGGATAACCTGGCTCCCTTCATCCTGTGGGATCAGAATTCCCAGTGGGAGCTGATCCCAGGAGGGATTTGGGGAGGAGACAGGGATGGATCCTGGTCTGGGACACCATTCCCAGCTCCTGAAGGAAGGGAAGAGTTTTTCACTTGGGAAGGGATTTTAGGGATCCTGGAGCCCGTCCTGGCTCTGTCCTTGTGGGATACTCTGGCTCCCTTCAGCCTGTGGAATGTGGGTTGGCAAAATTCCCCCTGGAGCTGATCCCAGGAGGGATTTGGGGTGGAGACAGGGATGGATCCTGGCCTGGGACACCATTCCCAACTCCTGAAGGAAGGGAATGTTTTTTTCCCTGGCAAGGGAAGGGTTTTTAGGGTTTCTGCCCCTGTGGAATAATCTGGCTCCTTTCATCCTCCAGCCTGTGGAATGTGGGCTGGGAAAATTCCCCCTGGAGCTGATCCCAGGAGGGATTTGGGGCTCTCCCAGAATGGAATGGGGGAGGCAGGGATGGATCCTGGCCTGGGACACCATTCCCAGTTCCTGGCCTGGCAAGGGAAGGGATTTTAGGGATCCTGGAGCCCGTCCTGGCTCTGTCCCTGTGTGATAACCTCCCTCCCTTCATCCTCCAGCCTGTGGGATCAGAATTCCCAGTGGGAGCTGATCCCAGGAGAGATTTGGGGAGGAGACAGGGATGGATCCTGGCCTGGGACACCATTCCCAGTTCCTGAAGGAAGGAAATGTTTTTTCCTCTGGTAGGGAAGGGGTTTTAGGGTTTCTGTCCCTGTGGGATAATCTGGCTCCTTTCATCCTCCAGCCTGTGGAATGTGGGCTGGGAAAATTCCCCCTGGAGCTGATCCCAGGAGGGGTTTGGGAGGGAGGCAGGGATGAATCCAGGCCTGGGACACCATTCCCAATTCCTGGCCTGGGAAGGGAAGGGATTTTAGGGATCCTGGACCCGTCCTGGCTCTGTCCCTGTGGGATAATCTGGCTCCCTTCATCCTGTGGGATCAGAATTCCCAGTGGGAGCTGATCCCAGGAGGGATTTGGGGAGGAGACAGGGATGGATCCTGGTCTGGGACGCCATTCCCAGCTCCTGAAGGAAGGGAAGAGTTTTTCACTTGGGAAGGGATTTTAGGGATCCTGGAGCCCGTCCTGGCCCTGTCCTTGTGGGATACTCTGGCTCCCTTCAGCCTGTGGAATGTGGGTTGGCAAAATTCCCCCTGGAGCTGATCCCAGGAGGGATTTGGGGTGGAGACAGGGATGGATCCTGGCCTGGGACATAATTCCCAACTCCTGAAGGAAGGGGGAATGTTTTTTTTCCCTGGCAAGGGAAGGGTTTTTAGGGTTTCTGTCCCTGTGGAATAATCTGGCTCCTTTCATCCTCCAGCCTGTGGAATGTGGGCTGGGAAAATTCCCCCTGGAGCTGATCCCAGGAGGGATTTGGGAGGGAGGCAGGGACGGATCCTGGTCTGGGACACCATTCCCAATTCCTGGCCTGGGTAGGGAAGGGATTTTCCCTGGGAAGGGAAGGGATTTTAGGGATCCTGGACCCGTCCTGGCTCTGTCCCTGTGGGATAATCTGGCTCCCTTCATCCTCCAGCCTGTGGGATCAGAATTCCCAGTGGGAGCTGATCCCAGGAGGGGTTTGGGGAGGAGACAGGGATGGATCCTGGCCTGGGCCATTATTCCCAACTCCTGAAGGAAGGAAATGTTTTTTCCTCTGGTAGGGAAGGGGTTTTAGGATTTCTGTCCCTGTGGAATGTGGGTTGGCAAAATTCCCCCTGGAGCTGATCCCAGGAGGGATTTGGGGCTCTCCCAGAATGGAATGGGGGAGGCAGGGATGGATCCTGGCCTGGGACACCATTCCCAGTTCCTGGCCTGGCAAGGGAAGGGGTTTTAGGGATCCTGGAGCCCGTCCTGGCTCTGTCCCTGTGGGATAACCTCCCTCCCTTGATCCTCCAGCCTGTGGGATCAGAATTCCCAGTGGGAGCTGATCCCAGGAGAGATTTGGGGAGGAGGCAGGGATGGATCCTGGCCTGGGACATCATTCCCAGTTCCTGAAGGAAGGAAATGTTTTTTCCTCTGGTAGGGAAGGGTTTTTAGGGTTTCTGTCCCTGTGGAATAATCTGGCTCCTTTCATCCTCCAGCCTGTGGAATGTGGGCTGGCAAAATTCCCCCTGGAGCTGATCCCAGGAGGGGTTTGGGAGGGAGGCAGGGATGAATCCAGGCCTGGGACACCATTCCTAGTTCCTGGCCTGGGAAGGGAAGGGATTTTCCCTGGGAAGGGAAGGGATTTTAGGGATCCTGGACCCGTCCTGGCTCTGTCCCTGTGGGATAATCTGGCTCCCTTCATCCTGTGGGATCAGAATTCCCAGTGGGAGCTGATCCCAGGAGGGATTTGGGGAGGAGACAGGGATGGATCCTGGCCTGGGCCATTATTCCCAACTCCTGAAGGAAGGAAATGTTTTTTCCTCTGGTAGGGAAGGGGTTTTAGGGTTTCTGTCCCTGTGGAATGTGGGTTGGCAAAATTCCCCCTGGAGCTGATCCCAGGAGGGATTTGGGGCTCTCCCAAAATGGAATGGGGGAGGCAGGGACGGATCCTGGCCTGGGACATCATTCCCAATTCCTGGCCTGGGAAGGGAAGGGATTTTCCCTGGGAAGGGAAGGGATTTTCCCTGGGAAGGGAAGGGATTTTAGGGATCCTGGAGCCTGTCCTGGCTCTGTCCCTGTGTGATAACCTCCCTCCCTTCATCCTGTGGGATCAGAATTCCCAGTGGGAGCTGATCCCAGGAGGAATTTAGGACTCTCCATTCTGGAGTGGTGGATCAGGAATCCATCCTGGATCCATCCCCAATTCCTGACCTGACAAAGGAAGGGATTTTAGGGATCCTGGAACCCGTCTTGACTCTGTCCCTGGCTCCATCCAGCCTGTGGGATCAGAATTCCCTGTGGGAGCTGATCCCAGGAGGGATTTCGGGGGGAGGCAGGGATGAATCCTGGTCTGGGACATCATTCCCAGTTCCTGATCTGGGAAGGGAATAGGTTTTTCCCTGGCAAGGGAAGGGTTTTTAGGGTTTCTGTCCCTGTGGAATAATCTGGCTCCTTTCATCCTCCAGCCTGTGGAATGTGGGCTGGGAAAATTCCCCCTGGAGCTGATCCCAGGAGGGGTTTGGGGCTCTCCCAGAATGGAATGGGGGAGGCAGGGACGGATCCTGGCCTGGGACACCATTCCCAGTTCCTGGCCTGGGAAGGGAAGGGATTTTCCCTGGGAAGGGAAGGGATTTTCCCTGGGAAGGGAAGGGGTTTTAGGGATCCTGGACCCGTCCTGGCTCTGTCCCTGTGTGATAACCTCCCTCCCTTCATCCTCCAGCCTGTGGGATCAGAATTCCCAGTGGGAGCTGATCCCAGGAGGAATTCAGGACTCTCCATTCTGGAGTGGTGGATCAGGAATCCATCCTGGATCCATCCCCAATTCCTGACCTGACAAAGGAAGGGATTTTAGGGATCCTGGAACCCGTCTTGACTCTGTCCCTGGCTCCATCCAGCCTGTGGGATCAGAATTCCTGGTGGGAGCTGATCCCAGGAGGGATTCAGGACTCTCCATGGTGCAGCAGAGATCCATCCCCAATTCCTGGCCTGGCAAAGGAAGGGATTTTAGGGATCCCAGAGCTCACCCATGGCTCTGTCCTGTGGGATAACCTGCCCCCCTTGATCCTCCAGCCTGTGGGATCAGAATTCCCAGTGGGAGCTGATCCCAAGAAGAATTTAGGGACTCTCCATTCTGGAGTGGTGGATCAGGGCTCCATCCTGAATCCATCCCCAATTCCTGACCTGACAAAGGACGGATTTATGGGGATATTTTGCACTCCCAACACTCCGCTGTCCCCACACTGTCCCCACACTGTCCCCGCTCTGTCTCTGTCCCCGCTCTGTCGCTGTCCCCATCGTGTCCCCCTCGGGGTGGCCCCAGCTCTGCCGGGGGAGGCACAATGGGGGCTTTGATTCGGGGCCGGAGCTGCCAGCGCTGGCTCCTGGCCCAGGAGCAGATCCCGACACAAGCGGCTCTTTGTGTGCCGGGAGAGACGGGGCTGGGACAGGCCTGGGGGACACGGGGGGACACAGCTCTGCGGGCTTGGGTTGTGCTGAAAATAAAGTAAAATAAAATAAAATAACATAAAATAAAATAACATAAAATAAAATAAAATAAAAGAAAAGAAAAGAAAATAACATGAAATAGCATAAAATAAATAACATAAAATAACATAAAATAAAATAACATAAAATAAAATAAAATAAAATAAAATAAAATAAAATAACATAACATAAAATAACATAATAAAATAACATAAAATAACATAAAATAACATAAAATAACATAAAATAGAATAAAATAAAATAACATAAAATAACATAAAATAAAACAAAATAAAATAAAATAACATAAAATAAAATAAAATAGAATAAACCAAAACAAAATAAAATAAAATAAAATAAAATAAAATGAAGAGGACGTGGTTCATCCTCGGAGCCGCCGTTGCTCTGTCCCCACCCCAAGGGAGGTTGTGGCCACCAAAGGTCACTTTTTGTCCCCAAGGGCTGTGGGGGGACAGGGGGACCCCCCACCCACAGCTTGGGTTCTGCTCCTGGGATTGGGGTCCCTGGGGGTGTCCTGGAGCTTGGGGACAAGGGACAAGGGTGACAAAGTGATGGTGACAAAGTGATGGTGACAAAAGGCTTTGTGTCCTCCCTGTCCCTGAAGGATTCCTGGAGGGGTTTAGGATGCAGGAGCTGCTTCCCAGGATTTTCTGGGTTCCCCAGTCCATGGGGATTGGTGTCCTTGGTGTTGTCCCCAGTGTCGGGAGTGACACTTGGGGACAAGGGACAAGGGTAACAAAGCCATGGTGACAAAGCCATGGTGACAAAGCCATGGTGACAAAAGGCTTTGTGTCCTCTCCCTGTCCCTAAGGGATTCCTGGAGGGATTTAGGATGCAGGAGCTGCTTTCCAGGATTTTCTGGCTTTCCCGGGATTTTCTGGCTTTCCTGGGGTTGTCCCCGGTGTCAGGAGTGGCACCTGGGGACACGGGATGGTGACAAAGTGATGGTGACAAAAGGCTTTGTGTCCTCCCTGTCCCTGGAAAGGGATTCTGGAGGGGTTTAGGATCCTTCATCCTTCAGCCTGTGGGATTCCACATCCCACAGAATTCCACATCCCTGAGCAGCCCCGAGTCTCTGTTCCCTGCAAGGACCTGCCTGTTCTGATCTGTCTGATCCAGCCCTGAAATCCAGGGAAAACCATCTGGGAACTCAGGGATGGGAATCCTGGAGTCTGTTCCCTGCAAGGACCTGCCTGTTCTGATTGCCCTGAAATCCAAGGAAAACTGGTTGGGAACTCATGGATCAGTCAGGAAATCCTGGAGCCACATCCCTGAGCAGCCCCAAACCTGTTTTCCCTGCAAGGACCTGCCTATTCTTATCTCCCTGATCCAACCCTAAAATCCAGGGAAAACTGGTTGGGAACACAGGGATGGGTCAGGAAAACCTGGAGCCACATCCCTGAGCAGCCTCAAACCTGTTTTCCCTGCAAGGACCTGCCTGCTCTGATTGCCCTGAAATCCAGGGAAAACCCAGTGGGAACACAGGGATGGGGATCCTGGAGTCTGTTCCCTGCAAGGACCTGCCTGCTCTGATTGCCCAGATCTGTCCAATCCAGCCCTAAAATCCAAGGAAAACTGGTTGGGAACTCATGGATGGGTCAGGAAAACTTGGAGCCACATCCCTGAGCAGCCCCAAACCTGTTTTCCCTGCAAGGACCTGCCTGCTCTGATTCCTTGGATCTGCCTGATCCAAGCCTGAAATCCAGGGAAAACCAGGTGGGAACTCAGGGATGGGAATCCTGGAGTCTGTTCCCTGCAAGGACCTGCCTGTTCTGATCTCCCTGATCCAACCCTGAAATCCAGGGAAAACCAGGTGGGAACTCAGGGATGGGGATCCTGGAGTCTGTTCCCTGCAAGGACCTGCCTGCTCTGATTGCCCTGAAATCCAGGGAAAATTGAGTGGGAATTCATGGATCAGTCAGGAAATCCTGGAGCCACATCCCTGAGCAGCCTCAAACCTGTTTTCCCTGCAAGGACCTGCCTGCTCTGATCTGTCAAATCCAGCCCTAAAATCCAAGGAAAACCCAGTGGGAACACAGGGATGGGGATCCTGGAGTCTGTTCCCTGCAAGGACCTGCCTGCTCTGATTGCCCAGATCTGTCAAATCCAACCCTAAAATCCAAGGAAAACTGGCTGGGAACTCATGGATCAGTCAGGAAAACCTGGAAAAGAAATTCCCAAAGTGTTTCCTGCTTGTTTTTCCCCCTCTGGAAGCCGGGAAGGTGCCAAGGAATGAACTAAAAACTCATTTCACGCCTGGTTGGGCCTCGGTGAGGCAGGAAAATGGGATTTGGGAGGAGTTTTTTCAGTTTAATCTCCCAGAGTGGTTTGGGATCCCTGAACCTGCCGCCAGCCCCGGCTGAACAAACTTTGCCTTTTCCTGAAATCCCAAATGTTTGTGCAGAAAAAATTCTGTATTGAGGATTTTTTATTTTGTTTTGGTTTGGTTTTGGTGGCTTGGGGTTTTTTTTTTATTATTATTATTATTTTATTTTATTTTATTTTACTTTATTTTATTTTATTTTATGTTATTTTTTGGGGTTTTTTTGGGGTTTTTTTGGGGGTTTTTTTGGGTTTGTTTTGTTTTGTTTTGTTTTGTTTTTGGGTTTTTTCAGGGATATTTTTTGGGTTTTTTGGTTTTTTTTTTTTTTTGTTGTTGTTGTTGTTGTTGGTTTTGGATTTTTAGTTTTGGGCTTTTTTTTTAATTTTTGGGGTGTTTTTTTGGTGGGGGTTTTTTTTGTGTTTTGGGGGGGGGGTTGTGGGGTTTTTGTGGTTATTTTTTTGTTTGTTTTTTGGTTTTGGTTTGGGTTTTTTTAGGTTTTGTTTGTTCGCTTGAGGTTATTTTGGGGGTTTTTTTTTAGGCCTTTGGGTTTTTTGTGTTTGTTTGGTTTTTTGGGGTTTTTGTGTTTGTTTGGTTTTTGGGTTTTGGGTTTTTTTGTGCTTGTTTGGTTTTTGGGGTTTTTTTTGTGTTTTATTGTTGGAGGTTTTTGTGGGATTTTTTGGGGGTTTTTTTGTTTGTTTGGTTGGTTGGTTTTGGTTTTGTTGTTTGGTTTGGGGTTTTTTTTGTTTGTTTTGTTTTGTTTTTTCCCTTGTTCCCAACCCCCTTCCAAGCATTTTTTTATTTTGCCAGTGGCAGAAAAAAAGTGAAAAACCTCAAATCCTGGTGAAGCAATTCCCGCTAATGAGACACTTCCCACACATCTGGTTCCAATCCTTGGCAGCCTTTTGGGAACTTGGAGAACTCGGGGAAGGGAGGAAAGTCAGGGAAATCCTGTTTTTTTCTTCTCGAGGCTCTGGGGATATTCCTGAGTTCCCAAATTCCGTCTCCTCATCCCAAAATTTGGGTTCTGTGGGGTGAATTAATTCCCGCTAATGAGACACTTCCCACACATCTGGTTCCAATCCTTGACGGCGTTTTGGGAATTGAAGAAGGGAGGAAAGTGAGGGAAATCCTGGTATTTTTCTCTCCCTTTTCCTCTCGAGGCTCTGGGGATGTTCCCGAGTTCCCAAATTCCGTCTCCTCATCCCAAAATTTGGGTTCTGTAGGGTGAAGCAATTCCTGCTAATGAGACACTTCCCACACATCTGGTTTCAATCCTTGGCGGCGTTTTGGGAATTTGAAAAAGGGAGGCAAGTGAGGAAAATCCTGGTTTTTTCCTCTCGAGGCTCTGGGGATGTTCCTGAGTTCCCAAATTCCGTCTCCTCATCCCAAAATTTGGGTTCTGTAGGATGAAGCAATTCCCGCTAATGAGACACTTCCAACAGATTTGGTTTCAATCCTTGGTGCTGTTTTGGGAACTTGAAGAACTCAGGGAGGAGAGGAAAGTCAGGGAAATCCTGGTCTCTCCCTCTTCCTCTCGTTCCCAAATCCCATCTCCCCAACCCAAAATTTGGGTTCTGTGGGGGCGAAGCAATTCCCGCTAATGAGACACTTCCCACACATCTGGTTTCAATCCTTGGCGCCGTTTCGGTAACTTGAAGAAGGGAGGAAAGTGAGGAAAATCCTGGTTTCTTCTTCTCGAGGCTCTGGGGATGTTCCTGAGTTCCCAAATTCCGTCTCCCCATCCCAAAATTTGGGTTCTGTAGGGTGAATTAATTCCCGCTAATGAGACACTTCCCACACATCTGGTTCCGATCCTTGGCGCCGTTTTGGGAATTTGAAAAAGGGAGGAAAGTGAGGAAAATCCTGGTTTTTTCCTCTCGAGGCTCTGGGGATGTTCCCCAATTCCCAAATTCCGTCTCCTCATCCCAAATTTTGGGTTCTGTAGGGAGGGTGGGGTCGTTTATTCAGTGCTGGTTTAATCAATCTGTGACTCGCCTAATTAGGGTGTAATTAACACAAACTTTCCCCAAACTTCAGGAAAAAACAATATTTAAAATATCACTGAATTTATTGCCAGACTCGAGAAACTCTGGAACAAGATGAAATTGTGGATATTCTGATTTTTCCCAGCTCCTCTTTCTGGTTCCTGGACATTCCCAGGTCCTCAATATCCACCCTCATCCCATTCCTTGGGATTTCTGAGGTTTTTCTCCTGGGGAAACCTGGGAAAGGCCCTTCCTACCCTGCCCAGCTTTAAATCCACTTCCCAGAGCCTTTTTTCCAGGCTCAGGATCTCCAGGCTGGGTTTGTTTTTATTTTCCAGGCCAAGCCTGAGCTTTGCCCTGGGATAAAAATCCGGGAATTACTCAGGAGCCCAATATTTGCTTTAAATCCGCTTCCAAGAGCCTTTTTTCCAGGCTCAGGATCTCCAGGCTGGATTTTTTTGTATTTTTTTTATTCCAGGCCAAGGCTGAGCTTTACCCCATCATTTAGCCTGGGATAAAACCCAGGAGTGACTCAGGAGCCAATATTTCCTTTAAATCCACTTCCCAGAGCCTCATTTCCAGGCTGAGGATCTCCGGGCTGGGTTTGTTTTTATTTTCCAGGCCAAGGCTGGACTTTGTCCCGGGATAAAACCCCGGCAGTGACTCAGGAGCAGCTCCAGGGGTGGCCACACGTGGCTTTCCCAGCCAGTGTCACTTGTCCCAGTCACGGGCAGCGAGTCAAAGTCACCTCAGGAGGGGAGGGGAAGGGAAAAGGAGGGGAAGGGCAGCTTTTTATTACCCCAGCACCGCCTTTCCCAGGAATATTCCTTGTTCCCATTGAGGAGGAAAAACTTTGCTGACCTTGGAACGGAGCCTCCCTTTCACTCTCCTTTTGAGTTTTTTTTTTTGTTTTATCAAATCTGGACTAAAACAAACTCCTTTTTTTTTTTTTTTTTTTTTTTCCTCCTTTATCTCTCCTCGATGTTCTCAGCTGCCCCAGGGAGCTGCAGGGAAAAATCAAAGCCAGAGGGAGGGAATTGTGGAGGAGTTTCAGCTCAATGGGATTTTTGTTCTGGGAATGGGAGGGGAATGTGTGAGCCCTGCTGGGCTGGGGAGGGGTGGGAATTGTGTGGGAAGGGGCTGGAGTGTCCATCCAGAGTGGAACATCAGGATTTGGCTGAGCACAGGAGGTTCTGGAGTCCCCATGAGTGACCCTTGGCCTGTGGTTCCATGGGGTCAAGTGTCCAGTGTGGCTTTGGGATGTCCCGAGGGACAGGGAGCTGTGGGAGGGATGGGAATTGTGTGGGAAGGGGCTGGAGTGTCCATCCTGGGCTGTGGGTGGACAGAGGAGTGGTCTGGCGTCCCCATGAGTGACCCTTGGCCTGTGGCTCCATGGGGTCAAGTGTCCATTGTGGCTTGACCCCTTTGGGGTCTCCCCAGGGACAGGGATGGATGTGGGAAGGATGGGAATTGTGTGGGAAGGGGCTGGAGTGTCCAGGAGTCATCCAGGAGTCATCCTTGGCCTGTGGCTCCATGGGGTCAAGTGTCCAGTGTGGCTGTGGGATGTCCCGAGGGACAGGGAGCTGTGGGATGGACGGGAATTGTGTGGGAAGGGGCTGGAGTGTCCATCCTGAGCTGTGGATGGATTTGGCCAAGCACAGGAGGTTCTGGGGTCCCCATGAGTGACCCTTGGCCTGTGGTTCTATGGGGTCAAGTGTCCAGTCTGGCTGTGGAGTCTCCCGAGGGACAGGGATGGATGTGGGATGGACGGGAATTGTGTGGGAAGGGGCTGGAGTGTCCATCCAGAGCTGTGAGTGGACTTGGATGAGCACAGGAGGGGTCTGGAGTCACCCTTGGCCTGTGGTTCCGTGGGGTCAAGTGTCCAGTGTGGCTTGACCCCTTTGGGGTCTCCCGAGGGACAGGGATGGATGTGGGAAGGATGGGAATTGTGTGGGAAGGGGCTGGAGTGTCCATCCAGAGTGGAACATCAGGATTTGGCTGAGCACAGGAGGTTCTGGAGTCCCCATGAGTGACCCTTGGCCTGTGGTTCCGTGGGGTCAAGTGTCCAGTGTGGCTTGACCCCTTTGGGGTCTCCCCAGGGACAGGGATGGATGTGGGAAGGATGGGAATTGTGTGGGAAGGGGCTGGAGTGTCCAGGAGTCATCCAGGACTCATCCTTGGCCTGTGGCTCCATGGGGTCAAGTGTCCAGTGTGGCTTTGGGATGTCCCGAGGGACAGGGAGCTGTGGGATGGATGGGAATGGTGTGGGAAGGGGCTGGAGTGTCCATCCTGAGCTGTGGATGGATTTGGCCAAGCACAGGAGGTTCTGGAGTCCCCATGAGTGACCCTTGGCCTGTGGCTCCATGGGGTCAAGTGTCCAGTCTGGCTGTGGAGTCTCCCAAGGGACAGGGATGGATGTGGGATGGACGGGAATTGTGTGGGAAGGGGCTGGAGTGTCCATCCAGAGCTGTGGATGGATGTGGCCAAGCACAGGAGGTTCTGGTGTCCCCATGAGTGACCCTTGGCCTGTGGTTCCATGGGGTCAAGTGTCCAGTGTGGCTTTGGGATGTCCCGAGGGACAGGGAGCTGTGGGAAGGATGGGAATTGTGTGGGAAGGGACTGGAGTGTCCATCCAGAGCTGTGAGTGGACTTGGATGAGCACAGGAGGGGTCTGGAGTCACCCTTGGCCTGTGGTTCCGTGGGGTCAAGTGTCCAGTCTGGCTTGACCCTTTGGGGTCTCCCGAGAGACAGAGATGGATGTGGGATGGATGGGAATTGTGTGGGAAGGGGCTTGGAGTGTCCATGCAGAGTGGAATATCAGGATTTGGCCGAGCACAGGAGAGGTCTGGACTCACCCTTGGCCTGTGGTTCCGTGGGGTCAAGTGTCCAGTGTGGCTTGACCCCTTTGGGGTCTCCCAAGGGACAGGGAGCTGTGGGATGGACGGGAATTGTGTGGGAAGGGGCTGGAGTGTCCATCCCGAGCCGTGGATGGATTTGGCCAAGCACAGGAGATTTTGATGTCCCCATGAGTGACCCTTGGCCTGTGGGTCCATGGGGTCAAGTGTCCAGTGTGGCTTTGGGACACTGGACAAAGAATTCCTGTCCCGTTTGTGGGGCAGGATCCAGCCTGGAAAAAGAGCTGGGAGAAAAAGGACATGAAAAGGACATAAAAAAACTCACATTTTCCCTGTTGGGAAGTGAAAGTGAAAGTTTGTTTTGGTTTGGTGTTTAAATAGCGTTTGGAATTTGATCAGGGAATGAGGTGAACACGTCTCTGGCCCCAGTGGTGGATTTAGAAATCTGTCAGTTTGTCCAGTTTCTCCATGGAAGGAATTTAATTTGTTGTTTGACAAATATCAGGGTTTGGTTGCTTTTTTTTTTTTTTTTTTTTTTTTTTTTGGTGGGTTTTTTTTTACAGTTTGTGAAAAAGTGCTGGTTCAAAAATGGAAAATAAAGATAACTTTAAAAAAAAATCTCAACCACCCCAAAAAAACCAACCAAAAAAAAAAAAAAAAAAAAAAAAAACCAAAAAAAACCCCCCAAAAAAACAACAAAAAAAAGAAACCAAAAACCAAAACAAAAAACACAAACAAAACAAAACAAAACAAAAAAAAAAAAAATCACAAAAAAACCCACA
Source organism: Zosterops lateralis (assembly GCF_965231275.1). Lineage (NCBI taxonomy): Eukaryota > Metazoa > Chordata > Aves > Passeriformes > Zosteropidae > Zosterops > Zosterops lateralis. The sequence continues at coordinate 6,758,400 of NC_139782.1, read as the reverse complement.
AAAAACCACAAAAAAAACAACCAACCAAACAAAAAAACACAACCCCCCCCCAAAAAAAAACCACAAAAACAAAACAAAAACCACCCAACCCCCCCAAAAAACAAAAAACAACAACAACAAAACACCCAAAAGACAAAAAAAAAAAACCAAAAAAAAAAACCCAAAAACAAAACCCCAAAAAAACCCAAACCACCCTCCAAAATCAACCCCCCAAAAAACCCCAAAATAACCCAAAAAAACAAAACAAAAACCTCCCAAACCCCCTGAAAAAAAACAAAAACAAAAACAAAAAAGACAAAAAAACTCACAAAAATACCCAAAAACAAAACCCCAAAAAACCCCAAACCACCCTCCAAAATCAACCCCCCACAAAAAACCCCAAAAAAACCCAAAAAAACAAAACAAAACAAAAATCACCCAAAACCCCCCCAAAAAACACCCCCCCAAAAAAAAACCCACAAAAAACCCCACCCCAACAACAACAAAAAAACCGCCAAAAAACCCTAAAAAAAATCCCCAAAAAATCCCCCCAAAAAACCCACCTCAACAACAACAAAAAACCGCCAAAAAAACCCTTAAAAATCCCCAAAAAAACCCTTAAAAATCCCCCAAAAACCCCACCTCAACAACAACAAAAAAACCCCAAAACCCTCAAAATAAAAAACCCCAAAAAACCCAAAAAATTCCCCCAAAAAACCCACCTCAACAACAACAAAAAAATCCCAAAAAAACCCTTAAAAAATCCCCAAAAAACCCCTTAAAAATCCCAAAAAACCCCTTAAAATATCCCCAAAAAACCCTAAAAAATCCCCAAAAGCCCCAAAAAACACCCAAAAAAACCCCAAAAAAATCCCCAAAAAACCCTAAAAAATCCCCAAAAAAACCCCTAAAAATCCCAAAAAACCCCCTAAACCCAAAAAAAACCTAAAAAACCCTCAAACCAACACCCCAGGAAGTGGCTGAAGGGACTCGGGGAGGAAAAGGAAATAAAAATCTTTGTGATGGGGCTGCTCCTTTTTTATTTTTTCCTGCTTCTAACCTGATTTCTTCTCTCCTTTTTCCTCCTCTGCTTTCTAAAGAACATAGGAAACTTCTCGCCGGTAAGTGGTGGGGAATCATCACACCAAAAAATAACCCAAAAAAACCCAAAATAATTCCATTTTTTCCCAAAAAATCTCATTTTTTTTCCATCCATCATCAGCCTGGTTGGTTTAATCTTTGTCATCCTCATCCCCTGGGGATGTGACGGAGCAATGGGAGCCTTTGGAGGTTTTTGTGTCACCTCTGAGGTCACCATTGGTGTTAGATCACAGGTTTTGGGTGTCCCCTGGATGTCCCTGGATGTCCCTGGATGTCCCCTGGATGTCCCCTGGATGTCCCCTGGTTGTCCCTGGATGTCCCCTGGATGTCCCCTGGTTGTCCCCTGGTTGTCCCCTGGTTGTCCCCTGGATGTCCCCAGGTGTCCCCTGGATGTCCCTGGATGTCCCCTGGATGTCCCTGGTTGTCCCTGTGTGTCCCCTGGATGTCCCCTGGATGTCCCCTGGGTGTCCCCTGGATGTCCCTGGATGTCCCCAGGTGTCCCCTGGTTGTCCCCTGGATGTCCCCTGGATGTCCCTGGATGTCCCCTGTGTGTCCCCTGGTTGTCCCCTGGTTGTCCCCTGGATGTCCCTGGATGTCCCCTGTGTGTCCCCTGGTTGTCCCCTGGATGTCCCCTGGTTGTCCTCTGGATGTCCCCCTGGATGTCCCTGGGTGTCCCCTGGATGTCCCCTGTGTGTCCCCTGGTTGTCCCCTGGGTATCCCCTGGTTGTCCCCTGTGTGTCCCCTGGTTGTCCCTTGATGTCCCCTGGATGTCCCCTGGTTGTCCCCTGGTTGTCCCCTGGATGTCCCTTGTTGTCCCCTGGATGTCCCCTGGATGTCCCCTGGTTGTCCCCTGGTTGTCCCCTGGACGTCCCCTGGATGTCCCTTGTTGTCCCCTGGATGTCCCCTGGATGTCCCCTGGATGTCCCTGGTTGTCTCTGGATATCCCCTGGTTGTCCCTTGTTGTCCCCTGGATGTCCCTTGATGTCCCCTGGATGTCCCCTGGTTGTCCCTGGATGTCCCCTGTGTGTCCCCTGGTTGTCCTCTGGATGTCCCCTGGTTGTCCCCTGGATGTCCCCCTGGATGTCCCTGGATGTCCCCGGGATGTCCCCTGTGTGTCCTCTGGATGTCCCCTTGATGTCCCCTGGTTGTCCCCTGGATGTCCCCTGGATGTCCCCTGGATGTCCCTGGTTGTCCCTTGATGTCCCCTGGGTGTCCCCTGGATGTCCCCTGGATGTCCCTGGATGTCCCCTGGATGTCCCTGGTTGTCCCTTGATGTCCCCTGGGTGTCCCCTGGATGTCCCCTGGATGTCCCTGGATGTCCCCTGGATGTCCCTGGTTGTCCCTTGATGTCCCCTGGATGTCCCCTGGATGTCCCCTGGATGTCCCCTGGGTGTCCCCTGGTTGTCCCCTGGTTGTCCCCTGGTTGTCCCCTGTGTGTCCCCTGGATGTCCCCTGGATGTCCCCTGGTTGTCCCTTGTTGTCCCCTGGTTGTCCCCTGGTTGTCCCCTGGATGTCCCCTGTGTGTCCCCTGGGTATCCCCTGGATGTCCCCTGGTTGTCCCCTGGTTGTCCCTGGTTGTCCCTTGATGTCCCCTGGATGTCCCCTGGATGTCCCCTGGATGTCCCCTGGATGTCCCCTTGTTGTCCCCTGGTTGTCCCTTGATGTCCCCTGGATGTCCCCTGGGTGTCCCCTGGTTGTCCCCTGGGTATCCCCTGGATGTCCCCTGGATGTCCCTGGTTGTCCCTGGTTGTCCCCTGGATGTCCCTGGTTGTCCCTTGTTGTCCCCTGGTTGTCCCCTGGTTGTCCCTGGTTGTCCCCTGGATGTCCCCTGGTTGTCCCCTGGATGTCCCCTGGATGTCCCCTGGATGTCCCCTGGTTGTCCCCTGGATGTCCCTGGTTGTCCCCTGGATGTCCCTGGATGTCCCCTGGATGTCCCCTGGATGTCCCCTGGATGTCCCTGGTTGTCCCTGGATGTCCCCTGGTTGTCCCTGGATGTCCCTGGATGTCCCTGGTTGTCCCTGGTTGTCCCCTGGATGTCCCTGGATGTCCCCGGGATGTCCCCTGTGTGTCCTCTGGATGTCCCCTGGTTGTCCCCTGGGTGTCCCCTGGTTGTCCCCTGGTTGTCCCCTGGATGTCCCCTGGTTGTCCCTGGTTGTCCCCTGGATGTCCCTGGTTGTCCAAGGATGTCCCCTGGATGTCCCTGGTTGTCCAAGGATGTCCCCTGGGTATCCCCTGGTTGTCCCCTGGATGTCCCCTGGTTGTCCCTGGTTGTCCCTGGATGTCCCCTTGTTGTCCCCTTGTTGTCCCCTGTCTGTCCCTTGATGTCCCCTGGGTGTCCCCTGGTTGTCCCCTGGGTATCCCCTGGATGTCCCCTGGATGTCCCTGGTTGTCCCTTGATGTCCCCTTGTTGTCCCCTGGTTGTCCCTTGATGTCCCCTGGATGTCCCCTTGTTGTCCCCTGGTTGTCCCCTGGGTATCCCCTGGATGTCCCCTGGTTGTCCCTGGATGTCCCCTGGTTGTCCCTTGTTGTCCCCTGGATGTCCCTGGATGTCCCCTGTCTGTCCCTTGATGTCCCCTGGATGTCCCCTGGGTGTCCCCTGGTTGTCCCCAGGTGTCCCCTGGATGTCCCCTGGTTGTCCCCTGGTTGTCCCCTGGATGTCCCCTGGATGTCCCTGGATGTCCCCTGGATGTCCCTGGTTGTCCCTGGATGTCCCCTGGTTGTCCCCTGGTTGTCCCCTGGATGTCCCCTGGTTGTCCCTGGTTGTCCCCTGGATGTCCCTGGTTGTCCAAGGATGTCCCCTGGGTGTCCCCTGGTTGTCCCCTGGGTATCCCCTGGTTGTCCCCTGGTTGTCCCCTGGTTGTCCCTGGTTGTCCCTGGATGTCCCCTTGTTGTCCCCTTGTTGTCCCCTGTCTGTCCCTTGATGTCCCCTGGGTGTCCCCTGGTTGTCCCCTGGGTATCCCCTGGGTATCCCCTGGTTGTCCCCTGGTTGTCCCCTCCCTCCCTCTGGGTTTTGTCCCCACCCTTGGGGTGATGCCACTGTGATCTAAAGGTTCCTCATGTAGTGCTTGTCTCATTTTCCTCATTATTTTCCTCATTTTCCTCATTATTTTCCTCATTTTCCTCATTTTCTCCATCTTCCTCTCCATCCTCAGACTCTCATCACCATCTGGGGAGGGTGGACAGAACTGTCCAAGCTCAAACTGGGGCAAACTGGGAGGACTGGGAAGGGTTTGGGGTTTGTGTTTTCACATCCAGAAAATTCCTGGTTGAACTGGGGAGGGTGGGCAGAGCTGTCTGAGCTCAAACTGGGACAAACTGGGAGGACTGGGATGTTTTGGGAAGGGGTTTGGGGTTTGGGGTTTGTGTTTTCACATCCAGGGGATTCCTGGGCAAACTGGGAGAACTGGGATGTTTTGAGAAGAATTTGGAGTTTGTGTTTTCACATCCAGAAAATTCCTGTCCTGTGGAGGGCAGGCAGAGCTCTGTGAGCTCAAACTGGGACAAACTGGGAGGACTGGGAGGGGTTTGGGATTTGTGTTTTCACATCCAGAAAATTCCTGTCCTGGCTGAGCTGGGGAGGACTGGTGGAGCTCTTTGAGCTCGAACTGGGGCAAACTGGGAGGACTGGGATGGGTTTGGGGTTTGTGTTTTCACATCCAGGGGATTCCTGGGCAAGCTGGGAGGACTGGGATGTTTTGGGAAGGATTTGGGGTTTGTGTTTTCACATCCAGAAAATTCCTGTCCTGGCTGAGCTGGGAAAGGCTGGTGGAGATCTCTGAGCTCATACTGGGGCAAACTGGGAGAACTGGGAAGGGTTTGGGATTGTGTTTTCACATCCAGAAAATTCCTGGGCAAACTGGGAGGACTGGGATGTTCCGGGAGCGGTTTGGAGTTTGTAGGGATTCCTGTCCTGTCCTGGCTGAGCTCTCTGAGCTCATACTGGGGCAAACTGGGAGGACTGGGATGTTTTCTGCTCACCCCTTTTAGAGTTTCTATGATCACAGCCGACCCCAAATCAGCTTTTAGGGGTGATTTGAGGTGGGACAAAGCTGTCCCAGCCCTGCCCTCGGTGCCAGAGGAGCTGAGGAGCAGGGATTGAACCAGGAATGTCACAAAATTGAGGTTGGAGCTGCTCCTCTTCCCACTTTTCTCCTCATCCCAAGACTTTTCTGACCCCAAAACAACTTTTGAGGTGATTTGAGTTGTGACAAAGCTGTCCCAGCTCTGCCCTCGGTGCCAGAGGAGCCGGGATTGAATCAAGAGTGTCCCAGATTTGGGATTGAGGCTCTTCCTCTTCCCACTCTGGAGCTCCTGTGCTCACCCCAAGACTTTTATGATCAGAGCCGACCCCAAAACAGTTTTTAGGGGTGATTTGAAGTGGGACAAAGCTGTCCCAGCCCTGCCCTCGGTGCCAGAGGAGCAGGGATTGAACCAGGAATGTCCCAAATTTGGTGTTGGAGCTGCTCCTTTTCCCACTTTTCTGCTCACCCCAAGACTTTTCTGACCTCAAAACAACTTTTGGGGTGATTTGAGTTGTGACAAAGCTGTCCCAGCCCTGCCCTCGGTGCCAGAGGAGCCGGGATTGAACCAGGAGTGCCCCAAATTTGGGATTGAGGCTCTTCCTCTTCCCACTCTGGAGCTCCTGTGCTCACCCCAAGACTTTTATGATCAGAGCCGACCCCAAAACAGTTTTTAGGGGTGATTTGAAGTGGGACAAAGCTGTGCCAGCTCTGCCCTCGGTGCCAGAGGAGCAGGGATTGAACCAGGAATGTCCCAAATTTTTTGTTGGAGCTGCTCCTTTTCCCACTTTTCTGCTCACCCCAAGACTTTTCTGACCTCAAAACAACTTTTGGGGTGATTTTAGGTGTGACAAAGCTGTCCCAGCCCTGCCCTCGGTGCCAGAGGAGCCGGGATTGAACCAGGAGTGCCCCAAATTTGGGATTGAGGCTCTTCCTCTTCCCACTCTGGAGCTCCTGTGCTCACCCCAAGACTTTGTTGACCCCAAAACAACTTTTGGGGTGATTTGAGTTGGGACAAAGCCGTGCCAGCCCTGCCCTTGGTACCAGAGGAGCAGGAATTGAACCAGGAGCGCCCCAAATTTGGGATTGAGGCTCTTCCTCTTCCCACTCTGGAGCTCCTGTGCTCACCCCAAGAATTTTATGATCACAGCCGACCTCAAAACAGCTTTTTGGGGTGACAAAGCTGTCCCAGCCCTGCCCTCGGTGCCCTCAGAGCAGGAATTTCACCCAGAGGTGTCCAGCCCTCTGGACAAACCCACAGCTCCCGGATTTCCTCCCTCCCCGTTAATTCCCCAGGCTGGGAACAATCCCGGGGGTGGCACTGGGAATGTGTCCCGCTGCCAGGGACACGGGGACAGGAATTCCCCGGGAATTCCACACGCTCCAGGATTATTTTCCGAGCTCACAGCATCCTCTGCTGGCTGCCTGATGCTTCCTGGCCTCCTCAGAAATCCAGGGAATTCTGATTTCCAGGGAATCCCAATTCCCGAGGATGAAATCCTGGACACCCCAATGGTGACACAGCACAGGGACATCCCAATGGTGGATTTTGGCTCTCCCAGAGCTGGAAAAAAAAAGAGTTTGGATTCCTGGGAATGTTTTTGTTGTGCCCCATTCAGCCCCTAAACTTCTCCGGGTGCGATTTTGAGGCGTCGGAAATGTCCCGTTTGTCCCCATTTGTCGCCGTTTTTTGTCGCCGTTTTTTTGTCGCCGTTTTTGTCGCCGTTTTTCGCCGTTTTTTGTTGCCGTTTGTCACCATTTTTTGCTTTTTATTCCCCATTTGTTGCAGTTTTTTGTCATTTTTTGTCCCTGTTTGTCGCCATTTTTTGTCACCGTTTGTTGCCCTTTTTTGTTGCCGTTTGTCACCGTTTTTTGACCCCATTTGTTGTCGTTTTTTGTCCCCGTTTGTTGCCGTTTTTTGCCCCCATTTGTCGCCAATTTTTGCTCCCATTTGTCGCCGTTTGTCGCCGTTTTTCGCCATTTTTGGTCCCATTTGTCACCAGTTTTGGTCCCCATTTGTCACTGGTTTTTGTCCTTTTTTGTCCCTGTTTGTCGCCGTTTTTTGTCGCCGTTTTTTGTCGCTGTTTTTGTCGCCATTTTTCGCCGTTTTTTGTTGCCGTTTGTCACCAGTTTTTGCCTTTTATTCCCCTTTTGTTGCCGGTTTTTTTGTCACCGTTTTTCGTCATTTTTTGTCCCTGTTTGTCGCCATTTTTTGTCACCGTTTGTTGCCATTTTTTGTCCCCGTTTGTCACCGTTTTTTGACCCCATTTGTTGCCGTTTTTTGTCCCCGTTTGTCGCCGTTTTTTGTCGCCGTTTGTCACTGTTTGTCACCGTTTTTTGCCCCTATTTGTCCCCATTTTTTGTCCCCATTTGTCCCCGTTTGTCACCGTTTTTTGCCTCTGTTTGTCACTGTTTGTCACCGTTTTTTGCCCCTATTTGTCCCCATTTTTTGTCCCTTTTTGTCCCCGTTTTTTGCCATTTTTTGTCCCTGTTTGTCGCTGGTTTTTTGCCATTTTTTGTCCCCATTTTTTGCCATTTTTTGTCCCCGTTTGTCGCCGTTTTTTGCCCCCATTTGTCACCATTTTTTGCCCCCATTTGTCACCATTTTTTGTCCCCATTTGTCCCTTTTTTTTTTTTTTTTTCTGTCCCTTCCTCCCTGGCTGTTCTCCCCTCCCTTTGGAATTCATCTGGAATTGTGGAATTCCCAGCAGCAGGAGAGGCTGGGGAAGGGCGGCAGGTGGCGGTGCGAGCCCGCGACACGCTCGATTGTCACCGCCCTGAGCATCGGGACAAGGGGACACTCAGGGGTTTGTCACCGTCACTGTCCTGCTGTGGGCAGGGGACACTTGGGGGTTTGTCACTGTCACTGTCCTGCTGTGGGCAGGGGACACTCAGGGGTTTGTCACTGTCACTGTCCTGCTGTGGGCAGGGGACACTCAGGGGTTTGTCACTGTCACTGTCCTGCTGTGGGCAGGGGACACTCAGGGGTTTGTCACTGTCACTGTCCTGCTGTGGGCAGGGGACACTCAGGGGTTTGTCACTGTCACTGTCCTGCTATGGGCAGGGGACACTCTGGGGTTTGTCACTGTCCTGCTGTGGGCAGGGGACACTCTGGGGTTTGTCACTGTCCTGCTGTGGGCAGGGGACACTCAGGGGTTTGTCACTGTCACTGTCCTGCTTTGGGCAGGGGACACTCAGGGGTTTGTCACTGTCACTGTCCTGCTGTGGGCAGGGGACACTCAGGGGTTTGTCACTGTCACTGTCCTGCTTTGGGCAGGGGACACTCTGGGGTTTGTCACTGTCACTGCAGTGCCTCTCTCCTGGTTGTGGGCAGGGGACACTCAGGGGTTTGTCACCGTCACTGTCCTGCTGTGGGCAGGGGACACTCTGGGGTTTGTCACTGTCCTGCTGTGGGCAGGGGACACTCTGGGGTTTGTCACTGTCCTGCTGTGGGCAGGGAACACTCAGGGGTTTGTCACTGTCACTGTCCTGCTGTGGGCAGGGGACACTCAGGGGTTTGTCACTGTCACTGTCCTGCTGTGGGCAGGGGACACTCAGGGGTTTGTCACTGTCACTGTCCTGCTGGGGGCAGGGGACACTCAGGGGTTTGTCACTGTCACTGTCCTGCTGTGGGCAGGGGACACTCAGGGGGTTTGTCACTGTCACTGTCCTGCTGTGGGCAGGGGACACTCAGGGGTTTGTCACTGTCCTGCTGTGGGCAGGGGACACTCAGGGGGTTTGTCACTGTCCTGCTGTGGGCAGGGGACACTCAGGGGTTTGTCACTGTCACTGTCCTGCTGGGGGCAGGGGACACTCAGGGGTTTGTCACTGTCACTGCCCTGCTGTGGGCAGGGGACACTCAGGGGGTTTGTCACCATCACTGTCCTGCTGGGGGCAGGGGACACTCAGGGGTTTGTCACTGTCACTGTCCTGCTGTGGGCAGGGGACACTTAGGGGTTTGTCACTGTCACTGCCCTGCTGTGGGCAGGGGACACAGGGGTTGTCACTGTCACTGTCCTGCTGGGGGCAGGGGACACAGGGGTTGTCACTGTCACTGTCCTGCTGGGGGCAGGGGACACTCAGAGGTTTGTCACCATCCCTGCTGTGCCTCTCCTGGCTCTGGACAGGGGACACTGGGGCTTTGTCACCATCACTGCTGTGTCTCTCTCCTGGCTCTGGACAGGGGACATTCTGGGGTTTGTCACTGTCACCATCACTGCTGTGTCTCTCCTGGTTCCAGGCAGGGGACACTCAGGGAAATTGTCACCGTCATTGTCCTGCTGTGGGCAGGGGACACTTTGGGGTTGGTCTATCAGGGACGTCTATTGGGAATGTTTATTGGGAATGTCCATTGGGAATAGTTATCAGGAATGTTTGTGGGGAATGTCTATCGGGAATGGTTATCAGGAATGTTTATCAGAAATGTTTATCAGGAATGTTTATCGGGAATATTTTTTGGGAATGTCTATCAGGAATATATATCAGGAATGGTTATTGGGAATGTTTATCAGGAATGTTTATTGGGAATATTTTTTGGGAATGTTGATTAGGAATATATATCAGGAATGGTTATTGGGAATGTTTATCGGGAATGTTTATCAGGAATGTTTATTGGGAATATTTTTTGGGAATGTTGATTAGGAATGGTAATTGGGAATGTCTATCAGGAATATATATCGGGGATGATTATTGGGAATGTCTATTAGGAATGGTTGTCAGGAATGGTTATCGGGAATGATTATCGGGAATATATATCGGGAATGTCTATTGGGAATGTTTATTGGGAATGTTTATCGGGAATATTTTTGGGGAATGTTGATTAGGAATGGTAATTGGGAATGTATCGGGAATATTTATCGGGAATGGTTATTGGGAATGGTTATTGGGAATGTCTATAGGGAATGTCTATTGGGAATATTTATTGGGAATGTTTATCGGGAATGATTATTGGGAATGGTTATTGGGAATGGCTATTGGGGACGTTTATTGGGAATGTCTATCGGGAATGGTTGTCAGGAATGTTTATCAGGAATGGTTATTGAGAAGGTTTATTGGGAATGTTTATTGGGAATGGTTGTCGGGGACGTTTATTGGGAATATTTATCAGGAATGTTTATCGGGGACGTTTATTGGAAATTGTGAAAAACAGGAATGTTTTTCGGGAATGGTTATCAGGAATGATTATTGGGAGTGTTTATCGGGGACATTTATTGGGAATATTTATTGGGAATGTCTACTGGGAATGTCTATTAAGAACAATTATCGGGAATAATTATCAGGGACGTTTATTGGGAATGTGTCGGGAATGATTATCAGGAATGTTTATGGGGAATGGTGACAAACCACACAAATCCCTCCCATCCCGACCACCCCAGCCCCTCTCCCTCCCCTCCCGCAGCGAGGCTTTAAAACCTTTCAAATCTCTCCATTTCCCAGCGCTTTGCTCTGCTCTGCTCTGCTCGGCGGGGAGTCGAGCTGGGCCCTGCCAAGTGTTAAACAGAATAATTAAAACTCTGATTTTCCCTTTTTTCTCCTCCCCCCTTTCCTTTCCCCCTCCTGTCTCCGGGGAAAAACTGCTGGGAGGGGATGGGGAAAAGGGGGAAGGAGAGAAAGGCTTTTACAGGCTCTGAAATCAAACTCCTCCTCCTCCTCCATCCCCATTTGGGGGGGCTAAAGAAGGGCTGAGCCTTCCCCATCCCCTCCCACCTCCCTCCCCATCCCTGGGGGTCTCCTGGGATGATCCCACTCGCTCTTTGCGACCCCCGCCCCCTTTTTTCCTCCCTTTTCTTTGTCCTGGCCGCGCCCCTGCGCCCCCCACTCCCCTTTGTTGGCCACCGACCCCTCGGGAGGGGCTCAAAAATCTCGGGAAAAGGCTCAAAAATCTCAGGAAAAGGCTCAAAAATCTCAGGAAAAGGCTCAAAAATCTCAGGAGGGGCTCAAAGCCCACCCACCCTCCGCCGGGGGTCGATCCGAGTGGGCGGAGAGGAGGGAGGAGATGGAAGGATGGCAAGAGAAGGAGGAGGAGGGAAGAAAAAGAAGAAAAAGCAGCAGAAGCGGCTCCAGGGCGTGGGAAGAGCTGGCTCCGCTCTCCCTCTCCTTTTTCTGATGCTTCTCCCTTTTTTCCCGGCTCGGGGGGCGCGCGGAGACCACGGAAATTAAGGATTTTTAAATTTTATCTCGTCGTTATCCATCCATCCGTCCCTCTGTCTGTCCGTCCGTCCATCCATCCCTCTGTCCATCCGTCCATCCATCCATCCATCCATCCATCCATCCATCCCTCCATCTGTCCGTCCATCCATCCATCCATCCCTCCGTCCGTCCGTCCGTCCGTCCATCCATCCATCCATCCCTCCATCCATCCATCCATCCATCCATCCATCCATCCCTCCATCCATCCATCCATCCATCCATCCATCCATCCCTCCATCCATCCGTCCGTCCGTCCGTCCATCCATCCATCCATCCATCCATCCATCCGTCCGTCCGTCCATCCATCCATCCATCCATCCATCCATCCATCCGTCCGTCCGTCCATCCTTCCATCCATCCATCCCTCTGTCCATCCGAGCTCCGGGCGGGGCTGGAATGTCCCAGCGGTTTGAGAAAATCTCTCCGGGGTCTGTCCCCGTTGGAACCCACCGGTCCCGGGTTTGGGAAGAGCAGGAGGAGGAGGAGGAGGAGGGGATGGAGCTGCCCAGGAGCTGAAAAGGAGCTGCTGAGGGAGAGAGAAGAGAGAGCAGTTCTGCCTCCGGAACGACGGAGACGCACTTGGGGCTGTTCCTGGGGGTTTGGGGCTGTTCCTGGGATTTTGGGGCTGTTCCTGGGATTTTGGGGTTGTTCCTGGGATTTTGGAGCTGTTCCTGGGATTTTGGGGCTGCTCCTGGAATCCTCAGGTTGCTCCCGGAATTTTTGGTTTTACCCAGAATTTGGGGTTTCTCCCAGAGTCGTTGGGATTTTGGGCTGCTCCTGGAATTTTGGGCTGCTACCGGAATCCTCGGGCTGCTCCCGGGGTTTTGGGGCTGTTCCCGGGATTTTGGGGCTGTTCCTGAGATTTTGGGGTTGTTCCTGGGATTTTGGGGCTGCCCTCGGGATTTTGGGGTTCTCTTGGAATCCTCAGGCTGTTCCTGGGACTTTGGGGCTGCTATTGGAATTTTGGGCTGCTCCTGAAATCTTGGCTGCTCCCAGGATTTTGGGCTTATCCCAGAGCCTTTAAGCTGCTCCTGGAATTTTGGGGCTGTTCCCAGGATTTTGGGGCTGTTACTGGAATTTTTCCGACTGTTCTCGGGAATTTTGGGGGGCTGCTCCCAGAACCCTCGAGCTGCTGCTGGAATTTCGGGTTTTTCCCAGAATTTGGGGTTTCTCCTGGAGTTGTTGGGCTGCTCCTGAAATCTTGGCTGCTCCCAGGATTTTGGAGCTGCTCCTGGGATTTTGGGGCTGCTCCTGGGAACCCTTGAGCTGCTCCTGGAATTTTGGATTTTTGCCGGAATTTTGGGGTTTTGCCGGAATTTTGGGTTTCTCCCGGAGTCCTCGGGCTGCTCCTGGAATCCTCAGGCTACTCCTGGAATATTTGGGTCGCTCTCGGAATCCTCGGGCTGCTCTCAAGGCTTTGGGCTTCTCCTGGAATATTTTGGGCTTCTCCCGGAATCCTCAGACTCCTCCCGAAATCTTGGCTGCTCCCAGAAATTTGGGGTTCTCCCAGAATTTTGGGCTTCTCCCGGAATTTTGGGCTTCTCCCGGAATTTTGGGCTTCTCCTGGAATTTTGGCTTGCTCCTGGAATCCTTGGGCTGCTCCTGGAAATCTCGGCTGTTCCCGGAATATTTGAGTTGCTCTTGGAATTTTGGGGCTTCTCCCGGAGTCTTTAGGCTGCTTCTGGAATTTTGGGCTTCTCTGGGAATTTTGGGCTGCTCCTGGAATATTTTGGACTGCTCCCAGAATCTTTAGGCTGCTTCTGGAATTTGGGGGGTTTTCCCGGAATTTTGGGGTTTTTCCCGGAATTTTGGGCTTCTCTTGAAATCTTGGCTGCTCTCAGGATTTTGGGCTCCTCCTGGAATTTTTGGGCTGCTGCCGGAATTTTTGGCTTCTCTCGGAATCTTTAGGCTGCTCCTGGAATTTTGGGTTTCTCCCAGAATTTTGGGCTTCCCCCAAAATCTTGGCTGCTCCTGGAATTTTGGGTTTCTCTCACAGTCTTGGCTGCTCCCAGAATCTTGGGCTTTTCCTGGAATATTTTGGGATTCTCCTGGAATTTTTTGGGCTGCAGGGACTGCCAGAGGAGCCGCCGGACAGCTGGGACAGCTCCGTGATCCCACAGTGAGGTTGGTGGGGATGTGAGGGGGGTTTCCTGAGGGTCTGAGAGAGAAAATATCCCTGAGGATCTGAGAAAATATCCTGGATAATCTGAGAGAATATCCCTGAGGATTCTGAGAGAGAGAATATTCCCAAAGGATCTGAGAGAGTATCCCGGAGGATCTGACAGAGAAAATATCCCAAAGGATCGGATAGAATGTCCCAAAGGATCTGAGAAAATATCCCTGAGGATCTGAGAGAGAAAATATCTCAAAGGATCTGAGAGATAGAATATCCTGAAGGGTCTTAGAGAATATCCCTGAGGATCTGAGAAAATATCCCAAAGGATCGGATAGAATATCCCGGAGGACATGAGAGAATTTCCCTGAGGATCTGAGAAAATATCCCAAAGGATCAGATAGAATATCCCAAAGGATCTGAGAAAATATTCCTGAGATCTGAGAGAGAAAATATTCCCAAAGGATCTGAGAGAATATTCCCTGAGGGTCTGAGAGAGAGAATATCCCGAAGGATCTTAGGGAATATCCCAGTGGATCTGAAAGAATATCCTGGAGGATCTGGGAGAAAATATCCTGAAGGATCCGAAAGGACATCCCTGAGGACCTGAGAGAGAAAATACCCCAAAGGATCTGAGAGAGAGAATATCCTGGAGAATCTGAGAGAGAGGATATCCCTGAGGATCCGAGAGAATATCCCCGAGGATCTGAGAGAATTTCCCGGAGGATCTGACAGAGAGGGAATATCCCTGAGGATCTGAGAGAATATCCCTGAGGATCTGAGAGAATTTCCCGGAGGATCTGACAGAGAGGGAATATCCCTGAGGATCTGAGAGAGAGAATATCCCAAAGGATCTGAGACAATATCCCTGAGGATGCAAAAGGATTTCCCTGAGGAATTGAGAGAATATCCTGGATGACCTGAGAGAACATCCCTGAGAGAGAGAAAATATCCTGAAGGATCTGAGAGAGAAAATATCCCTGAATATCACATCCCTGAGGATGTGAAAGGACATCCCTGAGGGTCTGAGAGAGACAATATCCTGAAGGATTTGAGAGAATATCCAAAAGGGTCTGAGAGAAAATATCCCAAAGGATCTGAGGGAATATCCCTGAGGATCTGGGAGAGAAAATATCTCAAAGGACCTGAGAGAGAAAATATCCCTGAAGACCTGAGAGAAAATCCTGAAAATCTGAGAGAAAATCCTGAGGATCTGGGAGAGAAAATATCTCAAAGGATCTGAGAGAGAAAATATCTCAAAGGATCTGAAAGAGAAAATCCTGAAAATCTGAGAGAAAATCCTGAAAATCTGAAAGAAAATCCTGAAAATCTGAAAGAAAATCCTGAAAATCTGAAAGAAAATCCTGAAAATCTGAAAGGAAATCCTGAAAATCTGACAGCACATCCCTGAGGATCTGAGTGGACATCCCTGAGTTCAGGGACATTCCCCTGTCCCTGTCCCTGTCCCTGTCCCTGTCCCTTGTCCCTGTCCCCGTCCCTGTCCCCGTCCCTGTCCCTGTCCCTGTCCCTGTCCCTGTCCCTGTCCCTGTCCCCGTCCCTGTCCCACCCTCCTCCTCCTCACCCACAAATTTAGTATTTACACCCCTCAACTCTGGGATTTTTTTGATTTTTTATTTCCTTTCCATGAATTAACACCCCTGGGAGCCACCTGAGCGTGTCCCCAAGGCCACCACACCCCTTACCATGTCACCTCCAGCCACCTGAAAGTGCCACCACCCCCAACTCCTGAAAGGGACCACGATGGGAACCTTGGGAAAAACATAAAAATTCCCAAAAAAAACCCCCAAAGAGTGGAAAAAAAGGCTCCTATATGAACCTGGTGGTGACTGTGGTGACAATGACAATGTGCCACCACCCCGTGGGTGCCCTGGAGAGGGACAGGCTGTACCAGCACAAGGTGTCCCTGGTGGTTCGTTATTTCATGATCCCCTGCAACATCTGCCTGATCCTGCTGGCCACCTCCACGCTGGGCTTTGCCGTGCTGCTCTTCCTCAATAACTGTACGTGGCAAATGGGTGGGGATGGGTTTTGGGGGGTTTGGTGGAGGTTTGAGGGGGTTTGATGGTATTTTTTGGGGTCTGGTGGAGTTTGGGGGGCTCTGGTGGCGTTTTGGGGGCTCCAGGGGCCACCAAATGGCTTTTGGGGGGTTTTGGTGGCGTTTTGGGGGCTTTGGTGGCATTTTGGGGGGCTCCAGGTGCCACCAAGTGACTTTTTGGGAGTTGTGGTGGTGTTGTAGGGGTTGCTACAGGTGTCATCCAGTGGCTTTTTGGGGGGTTTTGTGGCACTTTGGGGGGCTTTGGTGATGGTTTGGGGGCTTTGGTGGTGTTTTGGTGGAGTTTTGAGGGGCTACAGATGTCATCAAGTGACTTTTTGGGGATTTGATGGCATTTGGGGGGTTTGGTGATGCTTTGGGGGGTTTGTTGGTATTTTGTTGGTGTTTTGGGGGCTCCAGGTACCACCAAATGGCTTTTTGGGGGGGGTTGTGACATTTGGGGAGGTTTGGTGATGTTTTGGGGGCTTTGGTGGTGTTTTGTTGGTGTTTTGGGGGGCTCTGGGTGTCATCGAGTGACTTTTTGGGGAGTTTGTTGGTATTTTCTTGGTGTTTTTGGGGGTTCCAGGTGCCACCAACTGGCTTTTTGGGGGCTCCAGGTGTCACCAGAACTGTAGGCGTCACCTGGATGGGGATGGGTGGGGGGTTTTGGGGGGGATTTGGTGGAGTTTTGGGGGGTTTGGTGGCATTTTGGGGGGTTTGGTGGAGTTTTGAGGCGCTCCAGGTGTCATCGAGTGACTTTTGGGGGGTTTTGTGGCACTTTGGGGGGATTTGCTGATGTTTTGGGGGCTTTGGTGGTGTTTTGTTGGTGTTTTGGGGGGCTCTGGGTGTCATCGAGTGACTTTTTGGGGAGTTTGTTGGTATTTTGTTGGTGTTTTGGGGGTTCCAGGTACCACCAAGTGGCTTTCTGGGGGGTTTTGTGGCACTTTTGGGGGGGGGTTGGTGATGTTTCAGGGGGGCTGGTGGCGTTTTGGGGGCTCCAGGTGTCACCAGAACTGTAGGCGGCACCTGGATAGGGATGGGTGGGGGTTTTGGGGGGGGTTGGTGGAGTTTTGGGGGGTTTGGGGATGTTTTGGGGGCTGTGGTGGTGTTTTGTTGGTGTTTTGGGGGCTCCAGGTGTCACCAAGTGACTTTTTTGGGGGGTTTGGTGGCATTTTGGTGGTGCTTTGGGGGCTCCAGGTGCCACCAAGTGACTTTTTGGGGGGGTTTTGTGGCATTTTAGGGAGTTCCAGGTACCACCAAGTGCCTTTTTTGGGGCTTTTGTGGCATTTTAGGGCCTCCAGGTGCCACCAGCTCGGTTTTTTTCCATGATTTTTTGTTTCCCTCGGGCACAACCCGAGGATTGGCAGCTCCCCCGTGGCCGTGCCCCAGTTTTCCCTGGAGCAGAGCTGGGAGGGCGGCCCTGCGTGGGCACAGCTCCGCTCACACCTCCCGCTGCTGCTGCTGCTGCTGCTGCCGCCGGCAAATCCCAAATCCTGGGGATGGGCCTGAGGGAAGGGATGGGAGGGTTTGGGAAGAGCTGGTGGATAAATATGATCCAGGGGATGTGGATTTGGGAAGGGCTGGTGATGATCCTGAAGGGATGTGAGGGTTTGGGAAGAGCTGGAGATGATCCTGAAGGAATATGGATTTGGGAAGAGCAGGCGATGGTCCAGGGGATGTGGATTTGGGAAGGGCTGGTGGATAAATATGATCCAGGGGATGTGGATTTGGGAAGGGCTGGTGATGATCCAAAGGGATGTGAGGGTTTGGAAGAGCAGGAGATGATCCTGAGGGATGTGAAGATTTGGGAAGAGTTAGTGATGATCCAGGGGATGTGAGGGTTTGGGAAAGGCTGGTGGCATGTGATGATCCTGAGGGGATGTGAGGGTTTGGAAGTGCTGGTGATGATCCAGGAGATGTGAAGGTTTGGGAAGAGCTGGTGGATAAATATGATCCAGGGGATGTGGATTTCTGAAGAGCTGGTGGCAGGTGATGATCCCGAGGGAATATGGATTTGGGAAAGGCTGGTGATGGTCCCAAGAGGATGGGAGGGTTTGGAAGAGCAGGAGATGGTCCAGGGGATGTGGATTTGGGAAGGGCTGGTGATGATCCAGGGGATGTGAGGATTTGGGAATGTGATGATCCTGAAGGAATCTGGATTTGGGAAGGGCTGGTGATGATCCTGAGGGATGTGAGGATTTGGGAATGTGATGATCCTGAAGGAATCTGGATTTGGGAAGGGCTGGTGATGATCCTGAGGGATGTGAGGATTTGGGAATGTGATGATCCTGAAGGAATCTGGATTTGGGAAGGGCTGGTGATGATCCGGGAGATGTGAAGGTTTGGGAAGGACTGGCGGATGGAGATGATCCAGGGGATATGAGAGTTTTGGAAGAGCAGGAGATGGATGATCCAGGGGATGTGAGGATTTGGGAAGAACTGGTGGATAAATACGATCCATGGGATGTGGATTTGGGAAGAGCTGGTGGATGGAGATGATCCTGAGGGTTCTGAGGGCTTGGAAAGGCTGGTGATGATCCTGAGGGAATATGGATTTGGGAAGAACTGGTGATGATCAGGAGGTTGTGAGGATTTGGGAAAGGCTGGTGATGATCCAGAGGGGTGTGAGGGTTTGGGAAGGTGATGATCCTGAGGGAATATGGATTTTGGATTTGGGAAGGGCTAATTGATGCTGATGATCCCAAGGGGATGTGAGGATTTGGGAAGGGCTGGTGCATAAATATGATCCAGGGGATGTGAGAATTTGGGAAGGACAGGTGATGATCCTGAAAGAATCTGGATTTGGGAAAGGCTGGTGATGATCCAAGGGGATGTGAGGATTTGGAAGAGCTGGCGATGGTCCAGGGGATGTGGATTTAGGAAGGGCTGGTGGCTCATGATGATCCAGGGGATGTGGATTTGGGAAGGGCAGGTGATGATCCAAAGGGAAGTGAGGATTTGGGAAGGTGATGATCCAGGAGATGTGAAGGTTTGGGAAGGGCTGATGGCAGGTGTTGATCCAGGGGAATGTGAGAATTTGGGAAGAGCAGGAGATGATCCTGCAGGAATATGGATTTGGGAAGGGCTGGTGATGATCCAAAGGGATGTGGATTTGGGAAGGGCTGGTGGATAAATATGATCCAGGGAATGTGAGAATTTGGGAAGGGCTGGTGATGATCCTGATGGGGTGTGAGGGTTTAGGAAGAACTGGAGATGATCCAGGAGATGTGAAGATTTGGGAAGGGCTGGTGGATAAATACGATCCACGGGATGTGGATTTGGGAAGGGCTGGTGGGTGGAGATGATGCAGGGGAATGTGAGGATTTGGGAAGAGCTGGTGATGATCCTGCAGGAATATGGATTTGGGAAGGGCTGGTGATGATCCAGGGGATGTGGATTTGGGAAGGGCTGGTGATGATCCCAAAGGGATATGAGGATTTGGAAGAGCAGGAGATGATCCCGAGTGATGTGAGAATTTGGGAAGAGTTAGTGATGATCCAGGAGATGTGAGGGTTTGAAAAAGCTGGTGGATAAATCTGATCCAGGGGATGTGGATTTGGGAAGGGCTGGTGATGATCCTGAAGGGATGTGAGTCTTTGGGATTGGCTGGAGATGATCCTGAAGGAATATGGATTTGGGAAGAGTTGGTGATGATCCCAAGGGAAATTGGATTTGGGAAAGGCTGGTGATGATCCAGGGGGGGATGTGAGGGTTTGGGAAGAGCTGGTGGAGAAATACAATCCAGGAGATGTGGATTTGGGAAGGGCTGGTGCATAAATATGATCCAGGGAATGTGAGAATTTGGGAAGGACAGGTGATGATCCTGAAAGAATCTGGATTTGGGAGGGGCTGGTGATGATCCAAGGGGATGGGAGGATTTGGAAGAGCAGGAGATGATCCAGGGGATGTGGATTTGGGAAGAGTTGGTGATGATCCAAAGGGATGTGGATTTGGGAAGGGCTGGTGGCAGGTGATGATCCCAAGGGAATATGGATTTGGGAAGAGCTGGAGATGATCCTGAGGGACAAGAAGGTTTGGGAAGGTCTGGTGGATAAATATGATCATGGGGATGTGGATTTGGGAAGGGCTGGTGATGATCCAGGGGATGTGAGAATTTGGGAAGGTGATGATCCTGAGGGAATACGGATTTGAGAAGGGCTGGTGATAAATATTATCCAAGAGATGTGGATTTGGGAAGAACTGGTGATGATCCAGGAGATGTGAAGGTTTGGGAAGAACTGGTGGATAAATACGATCCATGGGATGTGGATTTGGGAAGGGCTGGTGGATGGAGATGATCCAGAGGGATGTAAAGATTTGGGAAAGGTTCAGAGCTGGGTCTCCACACCCAGGACATGTTTGGGGACAGGGAGAGCTTTTCCTGGGCTGGTCTTTCCCTCAGGAAAAAAAAATGGAATAAACTTTCCCTCAGGAAAAAAAAAAAATGGAATAAACTTTCCCTCAGGAAAAAAAAAATGGAATGGCCTTTCCCTCAGGAAAAAAAAAAAAAATCCTGCTCCAGGATTGCAAAAATGGGGTTGTTTGGGGGGTTTTGGTGGGGTTTTGGTTTTTTGGTTTTTTGTTTTTTTTTTTTGTGGGTTTTTTTGGTTGTTGTTTGGTTGGTTTTTGGTTTTTGGTTTGTTTGTGTTTTTTGTTGGTTTGGTTTGGGTTGGGGTTTTTGGGGTTTTTTTTGTTTTTGGTTTGGTGGTTTTTTTTTGTTTGTTTGTTTTGGTTTGTTTTGGTTTGGTTTTTTGGGTTTGTTGGTTTTTGGGGTTTTTTTTGTGTTTTGGTTTGTTTTGGTTTGGTTTTTTTTTTCTTTTTTTTGGTGTTTTGGTTTGTTTTGGTTTGGTTTTTTTGGTTTGTTGTTTTTTTTTTTTTTTGGTGTTTTGTTTTGTTTTGGTTTGGGGTTTTTTGGTTTTTTTGTTGTTTTTTTTTTTTTTTGGTGTTTTGGTTTGTTTTGGTTTGGTTTTTTTGGTTTGGGTTTTTTTTTTTTTGGTGGTTTGGTTTGGTTTTTTTGGTTTGGTTTTTTTTTTCGTGTTTTGGTTTGTTTTGGTTTGGTTTTTTGTGTTGTCTTGTTTTGGTTTTGTTTTTTTGTTTTGAGGTTTTGTTTTTTTTTTTTTTGCTTTTATTTGTTTGTTTTTGTCCCAACCCTCCAAACCCCAACCCCAAAAACCCCATCCCAAAGACGCTCCATCCATCCCCAAAATGGGATTTTTTAATGTTTTTTCATCTCCTGGGATCCCAAACCTGGATAAAAAATCCCATAAAAGGGTTTGGGATGGGGTAGAGAAGGAATTTGTGATAAATTGTGGTTTTTTTGGGGTTTTTTTTGCAGACAAACCCAACAGTTACTTCACGCAGACGCCGCCGACGCCGCGGGATGGTGAGTCAGGGGGGTTTTCCTCAAAAAGGGGAAAAATTAATGGATTTTTTCTCAAAAAGGGAGAAAAGGGAATGGATTTTCCCTAAAGGAAAAAAGGAAATGGTATTTTCTGAAAAAAAGGGGAAATAGGGAATGGATTTACCCCAAAAAGGGAAAAAAGGAAATGGTATTTTCTGAAAAAAGGGAAAAAAAGGAATGGTTTTTTCCTTAAAAAGGGAAAAAAAAGGGAATGGATTTTCCTCAAAAAGGGAAAACAGGGAGTGGATTTTCCCTCAAAAAGGAAAATAAAGGAAATGGGATTTTCCTCAAAAAGGAAAAAAGGAAATGGGATTTTCCTCAAAAAGGGAAAAAACAATGGATTTTTCCCTAAGGGAAAAAAGGAAATGGTATTTTCTGAAAAAAGGGGAAAAAGGGAATAGAATTTCTCTCAAAAAGGGAAAAAAAAGGAATAGTCTTTCCCTTAAAAAGGGAAAAAAAGGGAATGGATTTTCCCTCAAAAAGGAAAAAAGGAGAATGGATTTTCCCTAAGGGAAAAAAAGGAAATGGTATTTTTATATGGTTTATTTTTATTTTTTTCGCGCTTTTTTTTCATTTTTTTCCCCCCATTTTATCTTTTTCTTTTTTTCCTTGTTTATTTTTCTTTTTTTGTTTCTTTTTTTTTTTGCTTTTTCTCTTTCTTTCCTCTTTTCTCTTCTTTTTCTTTTTTCCTGTTTTGTTCCTTTTTTTTCTTTTTTTTTTTCCCCTTTTTCTCTATTTTCTTTTTTTCTTTTTTCTTTTTTTCTTTTTTTTCCCTTTTTTTCTTTCTTTTCTTTCTTTTTCTCTTTTTCTTTTTCCTTTTTTTTCCCTTTTTTTTCCTTTTTTTCTCCTTTTTTTCCCCCTTTTTTTTTCCTTTTTTCCCCTTTTTTTCTCCTTTTTTTCCCTTTTTTTCCCTTTTTTTTTTTCCCTCCTCTGCTGTGTGTGGGAGAAACCTAAGAAGAGAAAAAAAAACAAACAGATTTTTATTTTTTAAAAATGTGATTAACCTAAAATTATCCCCAGGGAAAAAAAAAAAAAAAAAAAAAAAAAAAAAAAAAAAAAAATCTTTGAGTGAGAAACTTAAAAATAAAATAAAACCCCACACGTGGGTGGAAAATTTTCACTCAGGGCTCCAAAATCTTTCAACAGCCCAACCCAGGCAGATGCTGCCAAAAATGCCACAGAAAATGGAAAAATGCCAATTTTTTTTTTATTTTTTTGGGGAAAGTTGCCGAGGCTCCCGGGGGAGAAAAATCCCAATTTGGGGTTTGGGAGGGGATTTTAGGGGAAAAGGGGGATGGGGTTGGGTGGTTCTGGTTGGGTTTTGTCCGTCCCTGGGATGGATTTGGGATTCTGTTCATCCTTAGGATGGATTTGGGATGGTTTGGGGGTGGATTTAGGGTGGTTCTGTCCCTGGGGTGGTTCTGTCCCAAATCCATGGATTTGGGGTAGTTCTTTTCATCCCTGGGATGGATTTAGGGGGTTCTGGAATGGGTTTGGGGTGGTTCTGGGATGGATTTGGGGTGTTCTTTTCATCCTTGGGATGGATTTGGGGTGTTCTGGGCCATCCCTGGGATGGATTTGGGGTGTTCTGTCCATCCCTTGGGGTTTTGGGCCATCCCTGGATGGATTTGGGGATTCTGTCCATCCCTGGATGGATTTGGGGGGTTCTGTCCATCCCTGGGATGGATTTGGGGTGTTCTGTCCATCACTGGGATGGATTTGGGGATTCTGTTCATCCTTAGGAGGGATTTGGAGTAGTTTTGGGGTGGATTTGAGATGGTTCTGGGATGGATTTGGGGTGTTCTGTCCATCCCTGGGGGTTCTGGGATGGATATAGGGGGTTCTGTCCATCCCTGGGATGGATTTGGGGAGTTCTGTCCATCCTTGGGGGTTCTGTCCATCCCTTGGATGGATTTAGGAGGTCCTGTTCATCCTTAGGATGGATTTGAGGTGGTTTTGGGGTGGATTTGAGGGGTTCTGGGATGGATTTTGGAGGTTCTGTCTGTGGGATGGATTTAGGGTGGTTCTGTCCATTCCTGGGATGGATTTGGGGAGTTCTGTCCATCCCCGGGGGTTCTGTCCATCCCTGGGGGTTCTGTTCACCCGTGGGGTGGATTTGATGTGATTTTGTCCCTGGGATGGATTTGAGGTGTTCTGTCCATCCCTGGGGTTCTGTCCATCCCTGGGATGGATTTGGGGAGTTCTGTCCATCTCTGAGGTGGATTTGGGGAGTTCTGTCCATCCCTGGGATGGATTTGGGATGTTCTGTCGTCCCTGGGATGGATTTGTGGTGGTTCTGTCCATCCCTGGGTGTGGATTGATGCCGAGGATGTTCCCGGTGCTGATTTTGGGTATCAGTTGATGCCAGAGCTTTTCCCGGTGCTGATTTTGGGTGTTGGGCAATGCCCAAGGAGTCCTCATCACTGATTTTGGGTGTCAGTTGGTGCCAGAGGTGTCGGAAAAGACCTGGGGTGAATTCCCAGCCCTGCCCTGGCTCTTCCTGGGGCAGATTTTGGGTATCTATTGATGCCGGGGATGTTCCTGGCACTAATTTTGGTTATCAGTCGGTGCCTGAGGTGTCGGAAAAGACTCGAGGTGAATTCCCAGCCCTGCCCCTGGGTCTCCCATTGCTGATTTTGGGTATCAATCAATGCCAGAGGAGTTCCCAGCACTGATTTTGGGTGTTGGGCAATGCCCAAGATGTTCCCGGGGCAGATTTTGGGTATCAATTGATGCTGGGAATGTTCCCATTGCTGATTTTGGGTATCAGTTGGTGCCTGAGGTGTCCAAAAACACCCGTGGAGAATTCCCAGCCCTGCCCCAGCCCTTCCAGGGGCAGATTTTGGGTGTCAGTCAATGCTGGAGCTTTTTCCGGCGCTGATTTTGGGTGTTGGGCAATGCCCGAGGTGCTCCCATCGCTGATTTTGGGTATCTATTGATGCCGGGGATGTTCCTGGCACTGATTTTGGTTATCAGTCGGTGCCTGAGGTGTCGGAAAACACCCGAGGTGAATTCCCAGCCCTGCCCCTGACTCTTCCTGGTGCTGATTTTGGGTGTTGATCAATGCCTGAGGTGCTCCCATCACTAATTTTGGATGTGGATCGATGCTGGAGATGCTCTCAAAGACCCGGGGAGAATTCCCAGCCCTGCCCCGGCTCTTCCCGGGGCAGATTTTTGGTGCGGATCAATGCTGGAGGATGTTCCCATTGCTAATTTTGGGTATCGATCAATGCCCGAGGTGTTCCCATCGCTGATTTTGGTTATCAATCGGTGCCTCAGGTGTCCAAAAACACCCATGGAGAATTCCCAGCCCTGTCCCATCTCTCCCCAGCCCCTCCTGCCGTCCCCCCACGGTTGATGTGTTGATGCTGATGAATCTCGATGGCACCAGGGCACAGCCGCTCTCTCCATGGCAACGGGCACCTCGCTCAGGCGGAATTAATGCCCTTTTTGGCACAGGAAAAAACCCAAAATTTCCTTTTTTATCCCTTGGACATGGGGGTGAAGCGTCTCAGCTCATCCCTGTTTGTATTCCCAGATTTCTGTGTTTTTTTCCAGCGTTTTACCAGTTGATTTTTAATCTCTGGGGTTTGTCATGGGCAGGGAATTCCTAAATCCAGGTTTTTCCTGGGGGTTTTCACTCTCCATCCCATCCCTGTGAAGGGATTTGTGGCTGGGCCTGGTGGTGTCATTCTTTGGGATCTTTTTTCCCCCTTTTTCTCCCTTTTCTCCTCTTTTTTTCCCTGTGTTTTTTTTTTCCTTTTTTTTTTCCCCTCTTTTCCCTCCCCTTTTGTTCCCATCTTTCCCCCTCATCTCTTTTTTCCCACCTTTTTTTTTTTCACCTTTTTTCTAGTTTTTTTTCCCCACTCCTTTCCTTTCCTTTCCTTTCCTTTCTTTCCTTTCCTTTCCTTTCCTTTCCTTTCCTTTCCTTTCCTTTCCTTTCCTTTCCTTTCCTTTCCTTTCCTTTCCTTTCCTTTCCTTTCCTTTCCTTTCCTTTCCTTTCCTTTCCTTTCCTTTCCTTTTCCTTTCCTTTCCTTTCCTTTCCTTTCCTTTCCCCCATCCCTTCCTCCCCCTTTTTTCCCCTTTTCCCCTTCCTTTCCTCCCCCTTTTCCCCCCTTTTCACCTTTTCTCACCTTTCTCCCCCTTTTTTCTCCTTTTTCCCCTTTTTTCCCCTTTCTTCCCCCCTTTTTCCCCTTTTTCTCCCTCTTTTTCCCCTTTTTCCCCCTTTTCCCCTTTTCCCCCCTTTTTTCCCCCTTTTTCCCCCCTTTTTTCCCCCTTTCCCCCTTTTTCCCCCCTTTTCCCCCTTTTCACCTTTTTTCCCCCCTTTTCCCCCTTTTTTTCCCCCTTTTTCCCCCTTTCCCCCTGTTTTTCCTCCTCCTTTTCCTTCCCCCTTTCCTCCCTTTTTTCCCCAATTTTTCCCCTTTTTCCCCCCTTTTCCCCACCCCAATTCCACCCTCCCCACCCCATTTCCAGCCGCTCTGGACATCTGCAGGCACCGTTGGAAGGAGGGAGGTGGGGCTGGAGCCATCTGCCCCCTTGGCACAGCACTAATTAACGAAGTTCTGCTAATTAGGGGCTGCCCGAGGCAGGGACAGGGTTTGGGGCTGGGTTTGGGGAGTTTTTGATCCTGCAGAGAGCCTGGATGGGCTCCAGAGGTTCCTGTCCTTGTCACCTCCTGTCCTTGAGGGTGGAGCTGTGCCAGGAGAGGTTTGGGATGGATTTTAGGGAGAAGTTCTTCCCCTGGGGGTGCCCAGACTCCCCAGGAAATGCTCCAAGAGCTCCAGGCGGGTTTGGGATGGATTTTAGGGAGAAGTTCTTCCCCCAAACTCCCCAGGGGATGTTCCAAATGCTCCCCAAGAGCTCCAGGAGGGTTTGAGTGACTCTCCCAGGGATGCACAGGACCATTCGTTAACCTCGTGTTCTGCCCTGTGGTCACCTGTGTGGACAGTGTGGTCACCTGTCTGGGCCCTGTGGTCACACCTGTGTGGACAGTGTGGTCACTTGTGAGGGCCCTGTGGTCACCTGGAGCCCTGTGGCCACACCTGTGTGGGAAGTGGGGTCACCTGGACAGTGTGGTCACTTGGGGCCCTGTGGTCACCTGTGTGTCCCTGTGGTCACCACGTCTCCTGTGTCCCAATGTCCCCCTATGTCCCCATGTCCCCTGAATGTCCCCTATGCCCACAGACTGTCCCTGTGCCCCTGTGTCCCCATGTGTCTCCATGTCCCCTGAATGTCCCCTTTACCCAGGGCTGTTCCTGTGCCTCTGTGTCCCCATAACCCTGAATGTCCCCATACCCCCATGTGTCTCAATACTCCCCAATGTCCCCATGTCCCCTGAACGTCCCCTTTACCCAGAGCTGTCCCTGTGCCCACAGGCTGTCCCTGTGTCCCCATACCCCCATGTGTCCCCATACCCCTATGTGTCTCCATGTCCCCTGTGTGTCCCCATGGCTCCTGTATCCCAATACCCCCCAATGTCCCTGTGTCCCCTGAATGTCCCCTTTGCCCAGAGCTGTCCCTGTGCCCACAGGCTGTCCCTGTGCCCCTGTGTCCCCATGGCCCCCATGTGTCCCCATACCCCCGGATGTCCCCATACCCCCCAATGTCCCCATGTCCCCTGAAGGTCCCCTTTTCCCTGTGTCCCCCCAGGCTGCCGGGGATGCTGTGCGGGTTCGGGGCCGTGTGTGAGCGCAGCCCCTCGGAGCCGGGCCAGGGGCTGTGCGTGTGCAGGAAGGGTCCCTGTCCCCCCGTGTGTCCCCTATGGTCACCTGTGTGTCCCTGTGCTTTGTGTCCCTATGGTCACCTGTGTGTCCCCTGTGCCCACTGGATGTCTCTGTGTTTAACCATGTGTGTGCCAACCCATGTGTCCCCCTGCTCCTCATATGTCCCTATGGTCGCCTGTGTGTCCCAATACCCCCGTGTGTCCCCATGGCCCCAGTGTCCCAATACCCCCCAATGTCCCTGTGTCCCCTGAATGTCCCCTTTACCCAGATCTGTCCCTGTGCCTACAGGCTGTCCCTGTGCCCCTGTGTCCCCATGGCCCCCATGTGTCCCCATACCCCCCAATGTCTCCGTGTCCCCTGAATGTCCCCTTTACCCAGATCTGTCCCTGTGCCCACAGGCTGTCCCTGTGCCCCTGTGTCCCCATGGCCCCATGTGTCCCCATACCCCCGGATGTCCCCATACCCCCCAATGTCCCCATGTCCCCTGAAGGTCCCCTTTTCCCTGTGTCCCCCCAGGCTGCCGGGGGATGCTGTGTGGGTTCGGGGCCGTGTGTGAGCGCAGCCCCTCGGAGCCGGGCCAGGGGCTGTGTGTGTGCAGGAAGGGTCCCTGTCCCCCGTGTGTCCCCTATGGTCACCTGTGTGTCCCCATGTCCCCTGCATGTCCCTGTGCCCACTGGATGTCCCTATGGTTAACTGTGTGTGTGCCAACTCATGTGTCCCCCTGCTCCTCATATGTCCCTATGGTCGCCTGTGTGTCCCAATACCCCCATGGTCCCCATGGCCCCCATGTGTCCCCATACCCCCCAATGTCTCCGTGTCCCCTGAATGTCCCCTTTACCCAGAGCTGACCCTGTGCCCACAGGCTGTCCCTGTGCCCCTGTGTCCCCATGGCCCCAGTGTCCCAATGCCCGCCCATGTCCTTGTCCTCCTGTGTGTCCCCGTGCCCCCTGTGTGTCCCCATGGCTCCTGTGTCCCAATACCCCCCTATGTCCCCATGTCCCCTGAACGTCCCCTTTACCCAGAGCTGTCCCTGTGTCCCCATACCCCCATGTGTCTCCATACCCCTGTATGTCCCCATATGCCCCAATGCCCCCATACCTCCCAATGTCCCCACGTCCCCTGAAGGTCCCCTTTTCCCTGTGTCCCCCCAGGCTGCCGGGGGATGCTGTGCGGGTTCGGGGCCGTGTGTGAGCGCAGCCCCTCGGAGCCGGGCCAGGGGCTGTGTGTGTGCAGGAAGGGTCCCTGTCCCCCCATGTGTCCCCTATGGTCACCTGTGTGTCCCTGTGCTTTGTGTCCCTATGGTCACCTGTGTGTCCCTGTGCCCACTGGATGTCTCTGTGTTTAACCATGTGTGTGCCAACCCATGTGTCCCCCTGCTCCTCATATGTCCCTATGGTCGCCTGTGTGTCCCAATACCCCCGTGTGTCCCCATGGCCCCAGTGTCCCAATACCCCCCAATGTCCCTGTGTCCCCTGAACGTCCCCTTTACCCAGATCTGTCCCTGTGCCCACAGGCTGTCCCTGTGTCCCCATACCCCCATGTGTCCCCATACCCCCCAATGTCCCATGTCCCCTGAACGTCCCCTTTGCCCAGAGCTGTCCCTGTGCCCACAGGCTGTCCCTGTGTCCCCATACCCCCATGTGTCCCCATACCCCTATGTGTCTCCATGTCCCCTGTGTGTCCCTATGGCTCCTGTATCCCAATGCCCCCCAATGTCCCTGTGTCCCCTGAATGTCCCCTTTGCCCAGAGCTGTCCCTGTGCCCACAGGCTGTCCCTGTGCCCCTGTGTCCCCATGGCCCCATGTGTCCCCATACCCCCCGATGTCCCCATACCCCCCAATGTCCCCATGTCCCCTGAAGGTCCCCTTTTCCCTGTGTCCCCCCAGGCTGCCGGGGGATGCTGTGCGGGTTCGGGGCCGTGTGCGAGCGCAGCCCCTCGGAGCCGGGCCAGGGGCTGTGTGTGTGCAAGAAGGGTCCCTGTCCCCCCGTGGTGGCCCCGGTGTGCGGCTCCGACCACTCCACCTACAGCAACGAGTGCGAGCTGGACCGAGCCCAGTGCAACCAGCAGAGGAGGATCAAGGTGGTCAGCAAGGGACCCTGCGGTGAGTGACAGCGGTGACAGTGTCCCCAAGGGGGGGACAGGGAGGGGATGGATGGGGTGGGGACATTGAGGGGGTGAGGGGTGTTGGGGATGGGGTTGGGGGTCAGGGGAGTGGGATGAGGGGGAGTGGTGGGGGAAAATGGTGGAGAAATGATGGGAAAATGATGGGGAAATTATGGGAAAAGAGTGGGGAAATGATGGGAAAAGAGCAGGGAAATTATGGGAAAAGGGTACAGAAATGATGGGGAAATGGTGGAGAAATGGTGGAGAAATGATGGGAAAAGGGTGGGGAAATGATGGGAAAATGATGGAGAAATGGTGGAGAAGTGATGAAGATATTATGGGAAAACAGTGGGAAAATTATGGAAAAGTTATATATGTAATATTATATTACATATATATTATATTTATATACATATACATACATATATATGTGTGTTATATAATGTATAATATAATATGTATAATATATATTATATAGTATGTATTATATATATTATACATTACTTATTACATATTACATATTATATATTATATATTATATATTATATATTATATATTATATATTATATATTATATATTATACATTAGGGTTATTCCATCCTGTGCCACACCCTCACCTGTGTCCCCTCCCCTGTCCCTCACGTTCCAAGGAATTCACTGAAGCTGATGAAAAATCATCCATTGGTGCAGGATTGGGGTGTTTTGAGGGATGGATTTGGGGAATATTAGGGGATTTTTCCCCAATATTATATTACATATATTATATATATGTAATATAATATATATATAAATATAATATAATATAATATAATATAATATAATATAATATAATATAATATAATATATATTATATTATATTATATTATATTATATTTATATAGATAATTATATATATTGTACAATATATTATATATTATATATTATATATTATGTATTATATATCATATATCATATATTATATATTATATATCATATATTATGTATTAGGGTTATTCCACCCATGTCCCCTCCCCTGTCCCCCAGGCTCTGAGGATCCCCAAGATTGATGAAACTGAGACTGATGAAAAATTATTCATTGCTGCAGGATTGGGGTGTTTTGAGTGATGGATTTGGGGAATATCAGGGGATTTTTCCCCAATATTATATTACATATATTATATATATAATCTATTATATATCTATTATAAATCTATTATATATATTACATTATATTATATTATATTATATTATATTATATTATATTATGTTATGTTATGTTATATTATGTTATGTTATATTATATTTATTATATTACATTATATTATATTATATTATATTATATATATAATATATAATATATATAATATAATATATATATATAATATATATAATATATATATAATTATATATATTGTACAATATATTATATATTATATATTAGGATTATTCCACCCCTGTCCCCCAGGCTCCAAGGACCCCTGTGCCGAGGTCACCTGCAGCTTTGGCAGCACCTGTGTCCCCTCCCCTCCCCTGTCCCTCAGGCTGAAACTGATGAAAAATCATCCATTACTGCAGGATTGGGATGTTTGGAGGGATGGATTTTGGGAATATGAGGAAATTTTGGAGTTATTCCTTTAGGGGAACAGGAGCACATCCTGCACCAGGCTCTCACCTGTGTCCCCTCCTGTGTTCCTCAGGCTGAAGCTGATGAGAAATTATCCTCTGCCATAGGACTGGGGTGTTTTGAGGGGAATATCAGGGGGTTGTTCCTCAATATAATATATAATATGTAATATGTAATATGTAATATATCATATATCATATAAAATATAAAATATAAAATATAAAATATAAAATATAAAATATATGGTACATAATATAACATATAATATATATTATATAATATATAGTATGTAATATATAATACATAATATATAATATATAATATATAATATATAATATATAATATATTCTTTAATATTCATTATTTATCTTTATTATAATATATAATATTTTATATATAGATATTATATTATATTATATTATATTATATTATATTATATTATATTATATTATATTATACTATATTATATTATTTATATAATTATATATAGTATATTGGAACTATTCCACCCTGTACCACGCCCTCACCCCTGTCCCCCCCTGTCCCCCAGGCTCCAAGGACCCCTGTGCCGAGGTCACCTGCAGCTTTGGCAGCACCTGTGTCCCCTCCGAGGACGGTCAGGGCGCGCGCTGCGCCTGCCCCGCGTCCTGCGCCGGCCCCGACAGCCCCGTGTGCGGCAGCGACGGCCGCCAGCACCGCAGCCTCTGCCACCTGCTCCGCCACGCCTGCGACATGCAGGAGAACGTCAGCAAGAAATTCGACGGGCCCTGTGGTGAGCAGGAGGGAGAGGGAGGGAAAGAGGGGTCAAGAAGTTGGTGACGACTCTGAAAGGTCACTTTAGGCAGGAAAAGATCAGGTTTGGGTAATGAAAGATCATTTTGGGCAATAAAAGATCACTCTGGGTAGGAAAGGGTCAGGTTTGGGCAGTAAAGGATCAAGTTTGGGCAATAAAAGGTCATTTCGGGCAGTAAAAGATCACTTTGGGTAGGAAAAGGTCAGTATTTGGTAATAAAAGGTCACTGGGCAATAAAAGGTCAGGTTTGGGCAATAAAAGGTCATTTTGGGCAGTAAAAGGTCAGGTTGGGGTAATAAAAGGTCAGGTTTGGGCAGTAAAAGGTCACTGGGCAAGAAAAGGTCATTTTGGGCAGTAAAAGGTCACTCTGAGCAGGCAAAGGTCAGGTTTGGGCAAAAAAAGGGTCAGGTTTGGGCAGGGCACCACCGCAGCCTCTGCCACCTGCTCCGCCACGCCTGCGACACACAGGAGAACCTCAGCAAGAAATTCGACGGGCCCTGTGGTGAGCAGGAGGGAGAGGGGAAGAGTTTTGGTCAGGAAAAGGTCAGGTTTGGGCAGGAAAGGGTTAATTTTGGGTAGAAAAGGGGTGATTTGGGTAGAAAAGGGGTGATTTAGGGTCAGATTTGGGCAGGAAAAGGTCACTTTGGGCAATAGAAGGTCAGGTTTGGGTAGTAAAAGATCACTCTGGGCAGTAAAAGGTCACTCTGGACAATAAAAGGATATTTTGGGTAGTAAAAGGTCACTCTGGGCAGGAAAAGGTCAGGTTTGGGCAGGGCACCACCGCAGCCTCTGCCACCTGCTCCGCCACGCCTGTGACACGCAGGAGAACATCAGCAAGAAGTTCGACGGGCCCTGTGGTGAGCAGGAGGGAGAGGGGAATGGTATGGGGGTGCTTTGGTCAGGAAAAGGTCAGGTTTGGGTAATAAAAGGTCATTTTGGGCAGTAAAGTGGTGATTTGGGCTGAAGAAGGTCAGGTTTGGGCAATAAAAGGTCGGTTTGGGCAATAAAAGGTCACTTTGGGCAATAAAAGGTCATTTGGGGCAGGAAAAAGTCACTGGGCAATAAAAGGTCAGGTTTGGGTAATAAAAGGTCACTTTGGGCAGGAAAAGGTCACTCTGGGCAATAAAAGGTCACTCTGGGCAAGAAAAGGGTCAAGTTTGGGTAATAAAAGGTCACTGGGCTGTACAAGGTCACTCTGGGCAGTAAAAGGTCAGGTTTGGGCAGGAAAAGTCACTGAGCAATAAAAGGTCAGGTTTGGGCAGTAAAAGGTCAGGTTTGGGCAGTAAAAGGTCAGGTTTGGGCAGGAAAAGTCACTGAGCAATAAAAGGTCAGGTTTGGGCAATAAAAGGTCAGGTTTGGGCAGTAAAAGGTCACTCTGGGCAATAAAAGGTCACTCTGGGCAGAAAAGGGGTGATTTGGGCAGGAAAAGGTCAGGTTTGGGCAGGGCACCACCGCAGCCTCTGCCACCTGCTCCGCCACGCCTGCGACACGCAGGAGAACGTCAGCAAGAAATTCGACGGGCCCTGTGGTGAGCAGGAGGGAGAGGGGAACAGTCTGGGCGTGAAGGGGTTAAAAATGGGGGAAGGAAAGGTGGGAGAGGGGTTGGGGTGGAGGTTTGGGGCATGAAAAGGTCACGATTGGGCAGTAAAAGGTCATTTTGGGTAGTAAAAGGTCACTGGGCAGGAAAAGATCAGGTTTTGGGCAGGAAAAGATCAGGTTTGGGCAATAAAAGGTCACTGGGCAGTACAAGGTCACTCTGGGCAGTAACAGGTCAGGTTTGGATAGGAAAAGGTCAAGTTTGGGCAATAAAAGGTAATTTTGGGCAGTAAAAGGTCACTCTGGGCAGCCAAAGGTCACAGTGGGTGCCAGGCAGAGCTTCCCTCCTTCCCTCCCTCCCTCCCTGGGCTGTTTGTGCTGGACCCCCCGACCTCAAGAGATCCCAACACCTGAGACCCTCCTCTGGCCCTGCTGCTCCCCTGGGCAGCTGTCCAGGGAGATCCTGGAGTTAAAATATCCTGGGATTAGTTTACCAAACAGACCCTGGGATTGGAGCATCCCAAACAACTGCTGGAATTAAAATATCCTGGAATCAAAGCATCCCAAACAGATCCTGGGTTTAAAATATCCTGGGATTGGGGCTTCCCAAAGAGACCCTGGGGTTAAAATATCCTGGGATTGGAGATTTCCAAACAGCTCCTGGAATTAAAATATCTTGGAATTAAAGCATCCCAAAAACTCCTGGAATTAAAGCTTCCCAAAGAGCTCCTGGAATTAAAATATCCTGGAATTAAAGCATCCCAAAAACTCCTGGAATTAAAGCTTCCCAAAGAGCTCCTGGAATTAAAATATCCTGGAATTAAAGCTTCTCAAACAGATCCTGGAACTAGAACATCCCAAAGAGATCCTGGAATTAAAATATCCTGGAATTAAAGCATCCCAAACAGATCCTGGAATCAGAACTTCCCAAAGAACTCAAGGAATTAAAATATCCTGGAATTAAAGCTTCCCAAAAATATCCTGGAATTAAAAATATCCTGGAATGGAGCATCTCAAAGAGCTCATGGAATTAAAATATCCTGGAATTAAAGTTCCTCAAAAAGATCCTGGAATTAAAATATCCCAAACAGATCCTGGAATCAGAGCTTCCCAAAGAACTCATGGAATTAAAATATCCTGGAATTAAAGCTTCCCAAAAAGATCCTGGAATTAAAATATCCTGGAATTAAAGCTTCCCAAACAGATCCTGGAATCAGAGCTTCCCAAAGAACTCATGGAATTAAAATATCCTGGAATTAAAGCAGATCCTGGAATTAAAATATCCTGGAATTAAAGCAGATCCTGGAATTAAAATATCCTGGAATTAAAGCTTCTCAAGCAGCTCCTGGAACTGGAGCATCCCAAAGAACTCCTGGAATTAAAATATTCTGGAATTAAAGTTTCCCAAGCAGATCCTGGAATTAAAATATCCTGGAATGGAGCATCTCAAACAGCTCATGGAATTAAAACATCCTGGAATTAAAGTTTCTCAAAAAGATCCTGGAATTAAAATATCCCAAACAGCTGGTGGAAAAATCATCCCTTGCTGCAGGATTGGGGTGTTTGGAGGGATGGATTTGGGGGAATATCAGGAGATTATTCCCCAATATTATATAAATATAAATATAAATATAAATATAAATATAAATATAAATATAAATGTAAATATAAATATAAATATCATTATATACTTATTATATTATATATATAAAATATCTAATATAAAATATTATACACAATATATTTTATTCCCCAATATTATATAATTTTATATAGAATTTTAGATATACTATACATATTCTATAAAAATAATATATGAAATATTATATATAATATATTATATATAAAATATTATATATTAGGATTATTCCATCCCATGCCAGGGATGGTTTTATTTTGATTAAAAAACTCAGAAATTTAGGATCCTTCCTGCAGGGCTATAAGTTGATGATCTCTCCCCTCATAATTTTTGGGTTTTGGTCAGCCTAGAAGTCAAAAAATAAAAAATACAAACAGTGTTCTTACCACTTACATCATGTCACAATTAGGAGGTTCACTAATAATTTTTTTAAATCCCATAATTTTAAATATAATAAAATAAAATAAAATAAAATATATAATTAATATAATATAATATAATATAATATAATATAATATAATATAATATGATATATAGTATAATATAATATAATATAATATAATATAATATATAGTAAATATAATAAAATAAAATAAAATATATAATTAATATATTATAAATATATATAATTAATATATTATAAATATATATAATTAATATATTATAAAATTATATTTATATATAATTATTATATATATTTCATATAATTGACATTAATATATAATATTTTTATATTAATATTGATATATATCATATATTATATATGATTAATATATTATAAAATATATAATTAATATAATATAATATAGATATAATATAATATAATATAATATTGTATAATATGATATAATGTAATATAATATTATATAATATAATATATAATAAATATAATATAATATAATTAATATAATATAATATGATATATAATTAATATAATATAACATAGTATAATATAATAATATAATATAATATAATATAATATAAATAATTTTAAATCCCATAATCCCATAAACAGTCCAATTACACACACACACTATTTATCCCAATATTCACCAAAAATCAACTTCATAATACATATTTATAACAATAAATTTTCTTTTCCCTTCCCCAGACCCGTGTAAAAACATCCCGAGCGACCCGAGCCGCGTGTGCCGGGTGAACCCGCGGACGCGGCGCCCGGAGCTGCTGCCCCGGCCCGAGGATTGTCCCCCGGGAGGGGACCCCGTGTGCGGGGACGACGGCGTCACCTACGGCAGCGAGTGCGCCATGGCCAGGGCCGCCGCCATCCGCGGGATGGACATCCAGAAGGTTCGCTCGGGGCAGTGTCTGCAGCAGGGTGAGTGTATTAATAGGTGATTTGGTTGAGGTTTTGTTTGGTTGGTTTGGTTTTGGGGATTTTGGTGAGGTTTTTTGGGAGGTTTTTGTGTTGGGATGATGTTGTCGCCTACGGCAGCGAGTGCGCCATGGGCAGGGCCGCGGCCATCCGCAGGATGGACATACAGAAGGTTCGCTCAGGGCAGTGTCTGCAGCAGGGTGAGTGTATTAATAGGTGATTTGGTTGAGGTTTTGTTGGTTTGGTTTGATTTTGGGTTTTTGGGGGGTTATTTGTGGGGACGACGGCGTCACCTACGGCAGCGAGTGCACCATGGCCAGGGCCGCGGCCATCCGCGGGATGGACATACAGAAGGTTCGCTCGGGGCAGTGTCTGCAGCAGGGTGAGTGCAGACATGGGTTATGTTTTATGCCTTGGTTGTGTTTTTGGTTGATTGGTTTGGTTTTGGGGTTTTTGGGGTGTTATTTGTGGGGACGACGGCGTCACCTACGGCAGCGAGTGCGCCATGGGCAGGGCCGCGGCCATCCGCGGGATGGACATCCAGAAGGTTCGCTCGGGGCAGTGTCTGCAGCAGGGTGAGTGTGTCAATGGGTGATTTGGTTGAGGTTTTGTTGGTTTGGTTTGATTTTGGGGTTTTTGGGGGGTCTTTGGGGGTTTTTTTGTGGGGAACGGCAGCGAGTGCGCCATGGCCAGGGCCGCAGCCATCTGCGGGATGGACATACAGAAGGTTTGCTCGGGGCAGTGTCTGCAGCAGGGTGAGTGTGTCAATAGGTTCCTTGAGGTTGTTTGGGGTTTGTTTAGGGTTTTTTGGGGGGTTTTGGGGTGTTATTTGTGGGGACGACGGCGTCACCTACGGCAGCGAGTGCGCCATGGGCAGGGCCGCGGCCATCCGCGGGATGGACATCCAGAAGGTTCGCTCGGGGCAGTGTCTGCAGCAGGGTGAGTGTATTAATAGGTGATTTGGTTGAGGTTTTGTTGGTTTGGTTTTGGGGTTTTTGGGGAAGTTTTTTTGGGTTTTTTTGTGGGGACGATGGTGTCACCTACGACATCTGCGGGATGGACATCCAGAAGGTTTGGAGACCCAGGGCCATCCATGGGATGGACACCCAAAAGATTTGGTCGGGGCAGTGTCTGCAGCAGAGTGAGTGCAGCGATGGGTTTCTTGTTTGTGTGGTTTTTCGTATGTTTGAACCACTGCAGGTCTACTTGGTTAAAATCAGGTTTTTTTTCCCCTTTTTCAGACCAATGCAAGGAGGAATGCAAATTCAACACGGTGTGTCTGAACCACTGCGGGGCCTCTTGGTTAAAATAAATTTTTTTTTCCCCTTTTTCAGACAAACATAAATTCAACACATTTTTTTTCCTTTTTTCAGACCAGTGCAAGGAGGAATGCAAATTCAATGCAGCTGCGGAGCCACCCATTGTTCCTGTGACCAGATCACCTGCGACAGATCATCCCAGAATTAAAATCAATTTTTTTTTTCCGTTTTCAGACCAATGCAAGGAGGAATGCAAGTTCAACGCGGTGTGTATGAACCGCCGAGGGGCCACTTGGTTAAAATCAAATTTTTTTTCCCTTTTTTTGCAGACAAATGTAAATTCAACGCTGTGTATTTGAACTGCCATGGGGCCTCCCAGTTAAAACCAAAACCTTTTTCTCATTTTTTTTCAGACCAATGCAAGGAGGAATGCAAATTCAACGCGGTGTGCCTGAACCGGCGCGGGTCCGCGCGCTGCTCCTGCGACCGCATCACCTGCGACGGGGCGTTCCGGCCCCTGTGCGGCCGCGACAGCCGCACCTACGGCAGCGACTGCGAGCGGCGCAGGGCCGAGTGCCGCCTGCAGCAGCACATCCCCGTCAGGCACAGCGGGCCCTGCGGTGAGACACGGGGGGTGACAGCTCCAGGGGATGTCGCGGGAGGAGTGGGAGTGGTTGGGTTGTGATGGTGGGATTGGTATGTGGGGTGGTGGTGCTCAAATTGTCCCACAGGGATGCTGTCCCGTGGGGATGGTGGTGGTGAAATTGTCATGTGAAGGATGTCAATCCCCAAGTTGTCCTGTGAGATGCTGGTCCCCAAATTGTCCCTTGGGGTGGTGGTGGTGAAATTGTCCCTGAGGATGGTGGTCCTCAAATTGTCCTGTTGGGATGTCAGTGCTCAAATTGTCCCCAGGGGTGGTGGTGAAGCTGTTCCCATGGGTGGTGGTAGTGAAATTGTCCCCAGGGGTGGTGGTGCTCAAATTGTGCCATGGGGTGTCAGTCCCCAAGTTGTTCTGTGAGATGCTGGTCCCCAAATTGTCCCATGGTGATGCTGGTCCCCAAACTGTCCCCTGGGGATGCTGGTCCCCAAACTGTCCCCTGGGGATGCTGGTCACCCCTGTCCCATGGTGATGCTGGTCCCTCTGTCCCATGGTGATGCCGGTCCCCAAACTGTCCTCTGGGGACACTGTCCCATGGGGATGCTGGTCCCCCTGTCCTGTGATGCTGGTCACCCCTGTCCCATGGTGATGCTGGTCCCCAAACTGTCCCCTGGTGATGCTGGTCCCCAAACTGTCCTCTGGGGATGCTGGTCACCCCTGTCCCATGGTGATGCTGGTCCCTCTGTCCCATGGTGATGCCGGTCCCCAAACTGTCCTCTGGGGACACTGTTCCCTGGGGATGCTGGTCACCCCTGTCCCCTGGGGATGCTGGTCCCTCTGTCCCATGGTGATGCTGGTCCCCAAACTGTCCTCTGGGGACACTGTCCCATGGTGATGCTGGTCCCCAAACTGTCCCCTGGTGATGCTGGTCCCCAAACTGTCCCCTGGGGACACTGTCCCATGGGGATGCTGGTCCCCCTGTCCTGTGATGCTGGTCACCCCTGTCCCATGGTGATGCTGGTCCCCAAACTGTCCCCTGGTGATGCTGGTCCCCAAACTGTCCCCTGGGGACACTGTCCCATGGGAATGCTGGTCCCCCTGTCCTGTGGTGATGCTGGTCCCCAAACTGTCCCCTGGTGATGCTGGTCCCCAAACTGTCCCCTGGGGACACTGTCCCATGGGAATGCTGGTCACCCCTGTCCCATGGTGATGCTGGTCCCCAGACTGTCCCCTGGGGACACTGTCCCATGGGAATGCTGGTCCCCAAACTGTCCCTATGGTGATGCTGGTCCCCAAACTGTCCCCTGGGGACACTGTCCCATGGTGATGCTGGTCCCCAGACTGTCCCCTGGGGACACTGTCCCATGGGAATGCTGGTCCCCAAACTGTCCCTATGGTGATGCTGGTCCCCAAACTGTCCCCTGGGGACACTGTCCCATGGTGATGCTGGTCCCCAAACTGTCCCCTGGGGACACTGTCCTATGAGGAATTCTGGTCCCCCCTATCCTGCAGTGACACCAATCCCCCACCCACCCTTGGCCCATCCCAGCCCTTTCCTGTCAGGATGGGATTCCAGATGGATTCCCACTGAGCAGCCAGCCTGGAGCCCTCCCTGTCCCCGTGTCCCCGTGTCCCCGCCCTGCCGTGTGTCCTGTCTCTGTCTGCTGTGTGTGACACAGATTGTGGGGACACTCATTTGTGTCTGTGACATCCTGCTGGATTATTTTTCTTATTCCCTTTTCCATCCGTGCCACATCCATTGCTCCTCCCGGGGTAGTGCCAGTCTCCCAAAAATCCATTTTTCACGCTCTCCTTTCCATTCCTGCCTGCTCCTCTCTCAGCTCCAGGTGCTCTGTGCCATCAGCTCTTCCCTCCCTCTGTGTTTTCTCTTTCTCTGGAGCTCTCACCGTGTCTTTGTCTCGTCTCTAGGAGCAGCTCCCCACTGGACTGTCGCTGTAGGACACCAAAGAGAGGCTTCAAATATTTCAGAAGGCAAAGAGTATAGAAAAAAAGCTTTATTTTCTAAATTTTTACTACTTTTAATAAGGTGTTTCAATACAAACTTAATATGATTGGTGAATAGGAAAGACACCTCTCTAATGCCATGGGTTAAATCAGAGAAACAGCAGGAAAGAAAGATGAAAGATTTTAAATATTTCAGAGGGTAAAAAGCATAGAAAAAAGGCTTTTATTGTTTATTTTTTACTACTTTTTATAAGGTCTTCCTATACAGATTTAATATGGTTGGGGTGAATAGGAATGACACCTCTCTAATCTCGTGGGTTAAACCAGAGAAACAACAGGAAAGAAAGATGAAAGATTTTAAATATTTCAGAGGGTAAAAAGCATAGAAAAAAGGCTTTTATTATCTAATTTTTATTATTTTTTATAAGTAGTTTTGATACAGATTTAACATGGTTGGAGTAATATGAACGACACCTCTCTAATCCCATGGGTTAAACCAGAGAAACTGCAGGAAAGAAAGATGAAATATTTTAAATACTTCAGAAGGCAAAGAGCATAGAAAAAAAGGCTTTTATTGTTTATTTTTTATTACTTTTTATAAGGAGTTTTGATACAAATTTAACATGATTTGGGTAAATAGGAATGACACCTCTCTAATTCTATAAACCAGAGAAACAGCAGGAAAGAAAGATGAAAAATTTCAAATATTTCAGAGGGTAAAGAGCATAGAAAAAAGGCTTTTATTATCTAATTTTTATTATTTTTTATAAGGAGTTTTGATACAGATTTAACATGGTTGGAGTAATAGGAACGACACCTCTCTAATCCCACTGGTTAAACCAGAGAAACTGCAGGAAAGAAAGATGAAAAATTTCAAATATTTCAGAGGGTAAAGAGCATAGAAAAAAGGCTTTTATTGTCTAATTTTTATTATTTTTTATAAGGAGTTTTGATACAGATTTAACATGGTTGGGGTAAATAGGAATGACACCTCTCTAATTCTGTAAACCAGAGAAACAGCAGGAAAGAAAGATGAAAGATTTCAAATATTTCAGGAGAAGGAGGTGGAGAGAGGGATGGCAGGAGAACATCCTGCTGCTCCTGGCCTGGTGCCCTGGACACGGTGCAAAATGATGCTCAGGAGCAGCAGGAATTTCCCTGGGATTTGGGAATTTTTCAGCCTCTCCAGGAGGGTTTGAAGAGAGCCCAGGGATGCAAAAAAAAAAATTAAAAAAAATCCCCCACTCCTCCTGTGGGATCACAGCTTTTCCCCACAGGGAAATCTCAGGGAATTATTCTCCACCCAGAGAAATGAATGGTTAAAAATAATTATTCTGAGTGGGGTTTTGGGATTTTTGACAAATTCTTTTTTTTTTTTTCCAGCAGTCTGGGAGCCTCAAAATCCTCCAAGCCAAGCACAAATCTGCTCCAGGAGCTGGGATAGGAGCAGAAAAAATGAGGGAATAAATCAAAATTAGGGCTCTGTCTGCCAAAACTTGGTGCTGCAGAGCTGTGACAGCCCCAGGCAGTCCTGGAGGTGTGAGAAGATATTTTATTTTTTATCCCCATCAGTTCTGGGAAAAAAAAAAGGTCTGAGGTCGATGCTGGGGAGGAAAGGAAAGGAAAGGAAAGGAAAGGAAAGGAAAGGAAAGGAAAGGAAAGGAAAGGAAAGGAAAGGAAAGGAAAGGAAAGGAAAGGAAAGGAAAGGAAAGGAAAGGAAAGGAAAGGAAAGGAAAGGAAAGGAAAGGAAAGGAAAGGAAAGGAAAGGAAAGGAAAGGAAAGGAAAGGAAAGGAAAGGAAAGGAAAGGAAAGGAAAGGAAAGGAAAGGAAAGGAAAGGAAAGGAAAGGAAAGGAAAGGAAAGGAAAGGAAAGGAAAGGAAAGGAAAGGAAAGGAAAGGAAAGGAAAGGAAAGGAAAGGAAAGGAAAGGAAAGGAAAGGAAAGGAAAGGAAAGGAAAGGAAAGGAAAGGAAAGGAGGAAGTTTTTACATCTGTCTTTTCCTCTCTCTGCTCTCCCCTCTCTCCTCTTCTCTCTCTCCTGTTTGTCTGTGTCTTGTGTTTTACAGTGTTTCCTGTGTGGAGGAAGGAATTCTCTCCTGGCCCTCCTGCTCTCCCTGCTGGGACATCTCTGCTGGGAACTCAGCCCTGCCCCTCTGGGCCTCCTCTCAGGGCTCCCACCTCTCTCTAATTCCACCTGAGAGTCCCCCCAAGGATGGAGAGGTGACCCCAGGGCTTTGTCCCACCCCTGGCCCCCCAAATCTCTGCAATGGGAATTTGCTGTGCCTCCGAGGCAGAGGAGAGTGGGAGCAGAGGTGGGTGCTGGGAGCCCCTCACTCCTCACCCAGCCCCTTCCCTGGGCTTGTTGCATCATTTTGGGGCTGCTCCTGATTGATATTTTAATTTTTTTGGGCTTGTTGCATCATTTTGGGGCTGCTCCTGATTGATTATTTAATTTTTTGGGGGGGTTGTTGCATCATTTTGGGACTCCTCCTGATTGATTTTTTATTTTTTTGGGGGGTTGCTGCATCATTTTGAGGCTGCTCCTGATTAGTTTGGGGTTTTTTTGTTTGTTTGTTTGGGGTTTTTTGTTTGTTTGTTTGTTTGTTTTTTGGTTTTTTGTGGGTTTTTTGTTTTTTGGTTTTTTGGGGTTTTTTTGGGGCTTTTTTGGTTTTTTTGTTGTTGTTGTTTTTTTTTGTTGTTTTTTTTTGTTTTTTTTTTTGTTTTGTTTTTGTTTTTTTGGTTTTGGTTTTTTTGGGGTTTTTTTTGTTTGTTCGTTTTTTTTTTTTTTTTTTTTTTTGGTTGCTGCATAATTTTGGGACTGCTCCTGATTGATTTATTTTATTTTATTTTTTTCCCCTCTCTCCTCCTGCTGCTGCTCCCAACTAACCTCCCCCTGGTTTTTCCCCAGCTTGTCCTTGTCCCTGCCTGCCTGGGCTTGTGGAATTATTGTCCCCTGTGCTTTGTGTCCTGCTTTTCCTGGGGCTGGCAGCTCCTCAGGGATCCCAGTTCTCTCTCTTGGGCTCAAAAGTGGTTTTTTCTTGAGAATATTTCCTTGTGGAGCAGTGCTGGAGCTTGCTGGGTGTCCAAAAATTCTAAAAATTTGGGATTCCCACATCTCTGGGTTCATTGGGTGTCCCAGGTGTGGATTGATGGGTTTGGTGTCTTTTCCCTGTGGTTATCCCCAGCTGGGCAGGCAGGAGAGCTCAGTTTTCCCTGGATGTTCTCAGAATTTGGGATTCCCACACCCCTGGGCTTGTTGGGTGTCCCAGGTGTGGATTGATGGGTTTGGTGCCTCCTATCCCCAGCTGGGCTGGCAGGAGAGCTCAGCTTTCCCTGGATGTTCTCAGGATTTGGGATTCCCACATCCCTGGGTTCATTGGGTGTCCCAGGTGTGGATTGATGGGTTTGGTGTCTCTTCCCTGTGGTTATCCCAAGCTGGGCAGGCAGGAGAGCTCAGTTTTCCCTGAAATTTGGGATTCCCACACCCCTGGGCCTGTTTAGGTGTGTGTTCACAACCATGGAATGCTCTGGGTTGGAGGAATCTTAAATTATCATCCAGTTCCTGCCATCCAACCCCTCCCACCATCCCAAAACTGACTCCAAACCAGGACTGGAGCTCTCCCAGGGCTCAGCAGTGGTAAAGGATCACCCAGGGTGGAAAAAGAGAGTTTGGCTTCCCCTGTGCCTCCAGGATGGAATTTAAGGTCTGGATTCAAGCCCAGCTCAGCAGCTCCTTGTTGCTCCCACCCACAAAACAAAGTCAGTGTCAGAGAAATTTTAGGGAAAAGTTCTTCCCCAGAGGCTTCTGGGCACTGTGAGATATTCCAGGCTGGGATTTGGGGATTTCATTCCCTGCATCCCCAATATTTTCCTGCTGGAGAAGGACAGGGAATGCCAGGATCAAGTTTTTCTCCAGAGCTGAGTTTTCCCAGTTCTCCCACTGCCATTCCTGCCCTTCCCAAGGCTTGCTCCAAGCCTGGATCTCAAACCAGGAATTATTTTTGCTCCTCACTCAGGAAAATCGTGCCCAGAGGGAATTTCCCCATGGAAACGGTGTCTGTGTGTTGGAGGAACGTGGTGATGGGACAAAAAAAAGGGGGAACAAAATGGGAGCAGCACCCCAGGGGAAAATTCCTGGGAATTTCTGAGTCCTTGGGAAGTGCTGGGAGCTGCAGGGACAGAGCTGGGGAGGGGACAGAGCTGGGGAGGGGACAGAGCTGTGCCTCAACTGTCCCCCTGTCCCTGTCCCTTGGCACATTTTGGCTCTGGGCTGCCCCTTGGTGGGTGCAGATCCCAATCCAGGCATTCCCTGACCTTTCCTGGCTGGCTGGTGTCACCGAGATGCCACCAAAGTGCCACCAAAGTGCCACCAAGGTGCCACCAGGGTGCTGCTGGCAGGGGAGGTGCCCAGGGCCACTCCAGAAGGATTTTTCCCATTTTTTCCCAGCTCTGTGCTCCGTGCCTGCCTGGCTGCTGTCACATTGTCTGTCCCCCCTGCCTGTGTC
Organism: Zosterops lateralis; assembly: GCF_965231275.1. Taxonomy (NCBI): domain Eukaryota; kingdom Metazoa; phylum Chordata; class Aves; order Passeriformes; family Zosteropidae; genus Zosterops; species Zosterops lateralis. The sequence continues at coordinate 6,714,490 of NC_139782.1, read as the reverse complement.
CCTCGTGTCCTGTGTCACTGTCACTGTCACTGTCCAGCACGGATGGACCCCCTGGTGTCCCCGCTCTCCGTGTCCCTCCCTCAGCTCCTGGCTGGTGTGTGGGTGGGTGGGGGGAAAATTCCTGCAGGGAATTCTTGGTTGGGAGATGGGATGGAGCCCCCTGGGATGGCCCTGCCAGCAGGGAGGGGACACGGGCTGTGCTGTGGGATGGCACTTTGTCACCTCCCCCTGGGAGAGGGGACACTGCTGGGCTGGGTCCAGGGGGGGTCACACTGTGGATCCAGAGGGAATCACATTGTGGATCCTGATGGAATTTTACATTTTGGATCCAGAGGGAATCACATTGTGGATCCAGAGGGAATCACACTGTGAATCCTGAGGGAATTACACTGTGTATCCCAAGGGAATTTTGCATTGTGGATCCAGAGGGAATCCCATTCTAGATCCGGAGGGAATCCCATTGTAGATCCTGGGGGAATCACATTGTGGATCCAGAAGGAATTTTACATTTTGGATCCAGAGGGAATCACATTGTGGATCCAGAGGGAATTTTACATTTGTGGATCCAGAGGGAATCACACTGTGGATCCAGGGCGAATTTTACATTGTGCATCCAGAAGGAATTTCGCGTTGTGGATCCAAAGGGAATTTTACAGTGTGAATCCAGATAGAATCATACTGTAAACCTAGAGGGAATTTTATATTGTGGATCCAGAGGAATTTTACATTGTGGATTCAGAGGAAATTTTACATTGTGGATCCTGAGGGAATCACACTGTGGATCCAGATGGAATCACACTGTGGATCCAGAGGGAATTTTACATTTGTGGATCCAGAGGGAATCCCATTGTAGATCCTGGGGGAATCCCATTGTAGATCCTGGGGGAATCCCATTGTGGATCCAGAGGGAATTTACCTTGTGGATCCAGAGGGAATCACATTGTGGATCCCAAGGGAATCACATTGTGGATCCAGGGGGAATCACACTGTGGATCCAGAGGGAATTTTACATTGTGGATCCAGGGGGAATTACACTGTGGATCCAGATGGAACTTTTTATTGTGGATCCAGAAGGAATTTCACATTGTGGATCCAGAGGGAATTTTAAATTGTGGATCCTGAGGGAATCACACTGTGGATCCAGGGGGAATCATACTGTGGATTCAGATGGAATCACACTGTGCATCCAGAGGGAATTTTACATTGTGGGTCCGGATGGAATCCCATTGTAGATCCAGAGAGAATCACGTTGTGGATCCAGAGGGAATTTTACATTTTGGACCCAGGTGGAATCACACTGTGGATCCAGAAGGAATTTTGCATTGTGGATCCAGAGGGAATCACATTGTGGATCCTGGGGGAATCATTGTGGACCCAGACAGAATCACATTGTGGATCCTGAGGGAATTTTACATTGTGGATCCAGAGGGAATTAAATTGTGGATCCAGAGGGAATTAAATTGTGGATCCAGAGGGAATTTTACATTGTGGATTCAGAGGGAATTTTACATTTTGGATCCAGAGGGAATTTTACATTGTGGGCCCAGATGGAATCCCATTGTGGATCCACAGAGAATTTTACATTGTGGATCCAGGGAGAATTTTACACTGTGAATCCTGAGGGAATTAAATTGTGGATCCAAAGGGAATCACACTTTGGATCCAGAGAGATTTTACCTTGTGGATCCTGAGGGAATTTCACATTGTGGATCCAGAGGGAATTAAACTGTGTATCCAGAGGGAATTTTACAACTCAAAAAAAAAAAAAAAAAATCTATTTTTTTTTTCCAAAATTTTGAAACCATCACTCACCAACCACCCAAAAAAAAAAAAAAAAAAAAAAAAAAAAAATTAAAAAAACACTAAAATCCCCGCATTCCCTCCTGACAGACCTGGGCTCTCCCAGCCCGTGCCGGGGCGTGCAGTGCTCGTTCGGGGCCAGCTGCGTGGTGCAGAACCAGCGCGCCGTGTGCGAGTGCCAGCGGCACTGCCAGCCCCGCTACGACCCCGTCTGCGGCTCCGACCTGCGCACCTACGGCAACCCCTGCGAGCTGCGCGCCATGGCCTGCCGCCTGCAGACACACATCGACATCAAACACAAGGGGCCCTGCGGTGAGAGACGGGACTGGGGGGTGGTGGTCCTAAAAGGGGTGTTGGGGTCAAGGATAAAGGGCTGTGTCCCAAGAGATGGGGTTAGGGTCATGGTGGTGGTTGTGGTGGTGGTGGTGTCCCCAAAAGGGATATCGGGGTCAAGGATAAAGGGTTTTGTTGTAAGGGATGGGTTAAGGTTATGGTGGTAGTGGTGGTGGTTGTGGTGGTGGTGGTGTCCCCAAAAGGGACATTGGGGTCAAGGACAAGGGGCCCTGTGGTAAGGGATGGGGTTGGGGTGGTGGTGGTGGTTATGGTGGTGTCCCCAAAAGGGATTTAAGGGATGGGGTTGGAGTGATGGGGGTGGTGGTTGTGTCCCCAAAAGCAGGGTCAAACACAAGGGGCCATGTGGTAAGGGATGGGTTGAGGTTGTGGTGGTGTCCCCAAAAGGGGCATTGGGGTCAAGGAGAAAGGGGCCATGACCCAAGAGATGGGGTTAGGGTCATGGTGGTGGTTGTGGTGGTGGTGGTGTCCCCAAAAGGGGCATTGGGATCAAGGATAAAGGATTTTGTTGTAAGGGATGGGGTTGGAGTGGTGGTGGTGTCCCCAAAAGGGGCATTGGGGTCAAGGATAAGGGGCTGTGTGGTAAGGGAGGGGATTGGGGTGACTGTGGTGGTGGCTCTGTCCTCAAAAGAGACATAAAGGTCAAGGACAAGGGGCTTGTGGTAAGGGGTGGGGTTGGGGTGGTGGTGGTTGTGTCCCCAAAAGGGACAGCAGGGTAAAGCACAAGGGGCCCTCCAGGGCAGGATAGAAACATTCTGGCCAGGATAAAACCTTCCAAGCCAGGATAAAAACCTCCAAGCCAGGATAAAAACCTCCAAGCCAGGATAAAAACCTCCTGGCCAGGATAAAAACCTCCTGGCCAGGATAAAACATTTCACACCAGAATAAAAACCTCCAGACCAGAATAAAAACCTCCAGACCTGAATAAAAACCTCCAGGCCAGGATAAAACCCTCCAAGCCAGGATAAAAACCTTCTGGCCAGGATAAAAAATTCCACACCAGGATAAAACCATCCAAGCCAGGATAAAAACCTCCAGACCAGAATAAAAACCTCCAGGCCAGGATAAAACCATCCAAGCCAGGATAAAAACCTCCAGACCTGAATAAAAACCTCCAGGCCAGGATAAAACCCTCCAAGCCAGGATAAAAACCTTCTGGCCAGGATAAAAAATTCCACACCAGGATAAAACCATCCAAGCCAGGATAAAAACCTCCATGCCAGGATAAAACATTTCACACCAGAATAAAAACCTCCAGGGCAGGATAAAATTTTCCACACCAGGATAAAAACCTCCACACCAGGATAAAAACCTCCAGACCAGGATAAAACCCTCCAAGCCAGGATAAAAACCTCCAGGCCAGGATAAAAACCTCCAGGCCAGAATAAAAACCTCCAGGGCAGGATAAAATTTTCCACACCAGGATAAAACCCTCCAAGGCAGGATAAAACCCTCCTGGCCACCAGCAGGAACCCGAGCAGGGGGTCGGTCCCTCCTCCTCCTCCTCCTCTCCCTTGCCAAGGCAGCAGCTGCTGCGTGAAAGAGAAAAATAAAAAAAAAAAAGGCAGAAAAAGCACCTCGGAGCCAAATTCCCGGTGAAAATGAGTGACAGGGAGGGGAGGGAGGTGTGGGGAGCAGAGGATGAATCACTGAAATACCCAGGGGGATGTGCAGGAGGGGAGAGCTGCTCCGAGAGCGAAATTTTTAACAAAAAAAAATCAAAATCAAGGTTTTCTGTGTCCCAGAAATGTGATGTTCCACCTGCACGCAGTGAAATAATCGAGCTGAGGGTGGAATTTCCTCTTCCCACCTCGTCTCCCTGTGCTCTGCTGGGGGAGGGAGGGGCAGAGAGCCTTTAATTCTGATTTTTTTTTTTTTTTTTTTTGTTTTTTTTTTTTTTTTTTTTTGTTTAGAGCCTTTATTTCAGATTTTTTTTTTTTTGGTTTAGAGCTTTTAATTCTGAATTATTTGGGGGAGCTTTTATTTCTGTATTATTTGGGTTTAGAGCTTTTATTTCTGTATTATTTGGGTTCGGAGCTTTTATTTCTGAATTGTTTTGGTTTAGAGCTTTTATTTCTGCATTATTTAGTTTGGAGCTTTTATTTCTGCATTATTTGGGTTTGGAGCTTTTAATTCTGAATTATTTTGGTTTAGAGCTCTTATTTCTGCATTATTTGAGTTTAGAGCTTTTATTTCTGCATTATTTTGGTTTAGAGCTCTTAATTCTGAATTATTTGAGTTTAGAGCTTTTATTTCTGTATTATTTGGGTTTGGAGTTTTTAATTCTGAATTATTTGGGTTTGGAGCTTTTATTTCTGAATTATTTGAGTTTCGAGCTTTTATTTCTGCATTATTTTTTCCCCCCTTTTTTTCCCCTTTTTCCCCCTTTTTTCCCCAATTTTTACTATCTATTTCCCCCTTTTTTCCCCTTTTTTTCCCCATTTTTAATATATATTTCCCCTTTTTTTTTCCCTTTTTTTCCCCCAATTTTTACTATCTATCCCCTTTTTCTCCCCCCAGAGCGCTGCGGGCAGTGCCGTTTCGGGGCCATCTGCGAGGCGGAGAGCGGGCGCTGCGTCTGCCCCACCGAGTGCGTCCCGTCGGCCCAGCCCGTCTGCGGCACCGACGGCGTCACCTACGGCAGCGAGTGCGAGCTCAACGTCCGCGCCTGCACCCAGCAGAGGGACATCCGCGTGGCCGCGCAGGGACACTGCAGTGAGTGGCTTTTTGTCACTTTTGTCACCTTTCTCTGGGTTGTGGGATCGCCCGTGGAAAGGTGGTGGTGGAGTGGAGGGTTTGGGGTTGGGTAATGTTGATGTTGGGTTTGGTGTGTTTGGGCGTTTTGGGCCTTTTGGTAGATTTGGGTGTGGGTTTGGGTTTGGGATTGGGTTTGGGTTTGGGGTTGGGTTTGAGTTTGGGTTTGGGTTTGGGTTTGGGGTTGGGTTTGAGTTTGGGTTTGGGGTTGGGTTTGGGTTTGGGATTGGGGTTGGGGTTGGGGTTGGGTTTGGGTTTGGGATTGGGGTTGGGGTTGGGTTTGAGTTTGGGTTTGGGTTTGGGTTTGGGTTGGGGTTTGGGTTTGGGTTTGGGTTTGGGTTTGAAATTGAGTTTAGGTTTGAGTTTGGGATTGAGTTTGGGATTAAGTTTGTGTCTGGGTTTGAGTTTGGGTTTGGGCAGCCTTGATTTAGTCTTTGCTGTGTTTGGGTGGTTTTGGGGCTTTCGGCAGATTTGGGTTTGGGTTTGGGTAACGTTGATTTAGTCTTTGGTGTGTTTGGGTGTTTTTGGGGCTTTCAGCAGATTTGTATCCAGGTTTGGGTTTGGGTTGGGTTTGGGTTTGGGTTTGGGTTTGGGTTTGTGTCTGGGTTTGGGTTTGGGTTTGGGCAGCCTTGATTTAGTCTTTGGTGTGTTTGGGTGTTTTGGGCCTTTCGGCAGATTTGTGTCTGGGTTTGGGTTTGGGTTTGGGTTTGGGTTTGGGTTTGGGTTTGGGTTTGGGTTTGGGGTTGGGTTTGGGCAGCCTTGATTTAGTCTTTGGTGTGTTTGGGTGGTTTTGGGGCTTTTTGGCAGATTTGTGTCTGGGTTTGGGTTTGGGTAACGTTGACTTTTTGGCTTTGGTGTGTTTGGGTGTTTTGGGGCTTTCAGTAGATTTGTATCTGGGTTTGGGTTTGCGTCTGGGTCTAGGTTTGGGTTTCGGTTTGGTTTTGAGTTTGGGTTTGTGCACCTTGTCCTGGGTGGTTTTTCCTTTTGCTTTTGGTGTTTTGAGGGTGTTTTGGGGTTTTCCAGTAGCTTTTGTAGCTGGGTTTGGGTTTGGGTTTGGGTTTAGAATTGGGTTTGGGTTTAGAATTGGGTTTGAGTTTGGGTTTGGGTCTGAGTTTGTTTGACTTTGTTTGACTTTGGTTTGGGCACCTCGTTCTGGGTGGTTTTCCCTTTTGCTTTTGGTATTTTGAAGGTGTTTTGAGGCTTTCCAGAAGCTTTTGAGCGGGATTTGGGTTTGTGCACCTTTGCCTGAGTGATTCTTCCCTTTTACTTTTGGTGTAATTGAGGATTTTGAGGTTTTCCAGCAGCTTTTTAGCCCCAGCTGGGTTTGGGTTTCTGCACCTTGACCTGGGTGATTTTCCCTTTTACTTTTGTTGTTTTGAGGGTATTTTGAGTCTTTCCAGCAGCTTTTTTTAGCCCCATCTGGTTTTGATTTTTTTTCCCCCTTCACGTTGTTTATCTGAGCCAAGCGAAGAAATTGGATTAAATGTCGGTGGGGCTGAATTAGGGTAAAAATGTGTTAACAGCCCGCAGGGCTGAGAGCGCGGGGCCTGTTTGATCCTTTCCCTCCCCTGGGGTCGATTCCTCTTTGTTCCTGCCTTTCCTCCCCACTCCCAGCCCGGGGACCTGTCTGGGTTAATTTCTTAATGAATTAAAAGCTTTGCTTGGGCTTCTTCATTAGGAGAAAAGCTGCAATGATGATTTGAGCCTCATAAAAAACCTCCTGTGCAGCTGGGGCTGGGCTGTTCTGGGGTGAGATTCTCCAGGAATATGGGGAAGAATGAGTGAGAATAAAGGATTTAATAGGATTTATTTCCCTCCAGAAAAAGCTGTTGGGAAAACCCAAAACGCTCAGTGTGCGCACCCCGATTTTACATGAATTAAATAAAAAATAATGTGACAATTGTGTCCCCAACTCTGGTGACCACCAGGGTTGGGTGAGCGAAATGATGAGTGAAGGTGATTCCTAAAATAAATGATTTAATAGGATTTATTTCCCTCCAGAAAAAGCTGCTGCAAATCCCAAAATGCTCAGTGCACCCCAATTTCCACCAATTTTAATTTTTGTTAAATGTAAAATTTCGTGACAATCATGTCCCCAACCCTGTGACAACACTGGTGGAAGGTGACTCCTAAAATAAATTATTTAATGGGATTTTTCCTCCAGAAAAAGCTGCTGGGAAAAACCCAAAACGCTCAATGCGCGCACCCCGATTTCACACCCGTTAAATGTGAAATATCGTGACAATCAAGTCCCCAACTCTGTGACAACGCTCCTGACCATCAAGGTGGCTGAGGGCAGGGAGGAGTAAAGATGACTCCTAAAATAAATGATTTAATGGGATTTTTTCCCTCCAGAAAAAGCCACTGGGAAACCCAAACGGCTCAGTGCGCGCACATCAATTTTACATGAAATAACGCGACAATTGCGTCCCCAACTCTGTGACAACACTCCTGGCCACCAGAGTTGGCTGAGGGCAGGGAGGAGTGAAGATGACTCCTAAAATAAATGATTTAAAGGGATTTTTTCCTCCAGAAAAAGCTGCTGCAAACCCAAAACGCTCGATGTGTGTACGTCAACTTCCGCTAATTTTAATTTCCGTTAAATGTGAAATATCGTGTCCCCAACTCTGGTGGCCACCAGGATTGGCTGAGGGGAATGATGAGTGAAGGTGATTCCTAAAATCAATGATTGAATCCTAAAATAAATTATTTTTCCCTCCAGAAGAAGCTGTCAGGAAACCCCAAAACACTCAGTGCGCGCATGTCAATTTTACATGCATTAAATGCAAATAATAAATGGTGACCACCAGGGTTGGCTGAGGGAAATGATGAGTTGAATGTGACTCCTAAAATAAATTATTTAAAGGGATTTTTTCCCTCCAGAAGAAGCTGTTGGGAAACCCAAAATGCTCAATGCGCGCACATCCCGATTTCGCACCCGTTAAATGTGAAATATCGTGACAATGGTGTCCCCAGCTCTGTGACAACACTCCTGACCACTGAGGTGGCTGAGGGGAAGGATGAATGAAAGTGATTCCTGAAACAAATTATTTAGTGGGATTTTTTCCTCCAGAAAAAGCTATCGGGAAACCCAAAGCACTCAATGCGCGCACACCAATTTCACACGAAATAACGCGACAATCGCATCCCCAACTCTATGACAACACCCCTGAACCCCCGAAACGACTGAATTTGTCCCCTCCGTGTCCCCGCAGAGTCGTGTGGCAGCTCGGTGTGCTCCTTCGGCAGCCGCTGCGTGGACGGGCAGTGCGTGTGCCCGCGGTGCCAGCGCCAGCCCCCGGCCCCGGTCTGCGGCACCGACGGCGTCACCTACGGCAGCCCCTGCCAGCTGCAGGTGGCCTCGTGTCGCCTCCAGAAGAGCATCGAGGTGGCCAAGATGGGGCCTTGTGAGGATGGTAGGTTGGGGTTGGGGTTGTGGTGGGTGGGTTTTATGGGGGGGGGAAAAAGGGAGGGAGGAATGAGGGGTGGGTTGGGTTGTTGTGGTTTGGAGGACTCACCAAAAAAAAAACCCTAAAAGAGGTTCTCTGCCAGTCGTGTTGACCCTGTGTGGCCTGGGAGATGCCAAAACCCTTCAAAGTGCCCCAAAACAGCAGGTCCTGTGCCAGCCCTGTTGACCCTTTGTGTCCTGAGAGACCCAAAAAAAAACCCCCAAACCCCCAAAACAGGTCCTGTGCCAGCCCTGCTTCTCTCACTGACCCTCTGTGTCCTGGGAGACCCCAAAACCCCCCAAAATGCCCCAAAACAGCAGGTCCTGTGCCAGCCATGCTGCCCCTGTGTGCCCTGAGAGACCCCCCAAAAAATCCCAAAACAGGTCCTATGGCAGCCCTGCTTGCCCCTCTGTGTCCCACAGGACCCCATTGTGCCCTGCGAGACCCCTGAGTGTCCAGAGATCCCAAAAAGCCCCCAAATAGCAGGTCCTGTGCCAGCCCTGCTGACCCTTTGTGTCCTGGGAGACCCCAAAATCCCCAAAAATGCCCCAAAACAGGTCCTGTGCCAGCCCTGTTTTTCTCACTGACCCTCTGTGTCCTGGGAGACCCCAAAACCCTCCAAAATGCCCCAAAACAGCAGGTTCTGTGTCAGTCATTTTTCTCTCACTGTCACTCTGTGCCCTGGGAGACCCTAAAAAAAACCCTGTGCAAGCCCTGCTGCCCCTTTGTGCACTGGGAGACCCCAAAAAACCCCAGAACAGGTTCTGTGCCAGCCCTGCTGACCCTCTGTGTCCTGAGAGACCCCAAAAAAAAAAAACCCCAAATCCCCAAAACAGGTCCTGTGCCAGCCCTGCTTCTCTCACTGCCCCTTTGTGACCTGTGAGATCCCAAAAAAAACCCTAAAACAGCAGGTCCTGTGCCAGCCCTGTTGAAACTCTGTGTCCTGGGAGACCCCAAAAAGATTTTCCCTCTCCAATTCCATCCCTGGGTAAATTTTCTCTCTTCAATTCCATCCCTGGGTGAATTTTCCCTCTCCAGTTCCATCTCTGGGTGAATTTTCCCTCTCCAATTCTATCCCTGGTGAATTTTCCCTTTCCAATGGAAAATGGTAAATTTTCCCTGGTAATTTTTCCCTCTCCAATCCCATCCCCGGGTAAATTTTAATTTTCCCTCTCCAAATCCATCCCAGTCCCTGGCAGGGTTTTGGGACTGGATGATCTTTAGGGTCCCTTTCTACCCCAACCCATCCCAGGGCTCTGCAGAGCTCCAGGGAAGGTTTTTGGGGTTGGCTTGATGATCCTAAAAATAAAAATAAATCTAGAACCCAGAGTAAAAATAATAAAAATAAAAATAAAAATAAAAATAAAAATAAATCCAGAGTTTTCCCTCTCTGGGGGAAAAAAATTCCTGCTGGCACAGGGAAGGAGCTGAGAGATTCCCTGGGCTGGATGTCAGAGCTGAGAGGGGAAAAAAGGCAGAGCAGAGTGTTTGATCACAGCCCTGCTCGGGGGATTTCAGGTCCTGTCCCCTCCCTGAGAGCAGAATGAATAATTCTCTCTGTGATTTGCCAAAACTCAGCCTTTGATCCCGACATAAAAAGGGGCAGGTTCGCATTTCATTCCCCCCCTTTTTTTTATTTTTCCTCTTTGAAATCAGCCACGTCTCTGCTGTTGATGGAGCGTCCTGAAGAGTTTTGGGAGTTTATTCTCCCAAATTCCAAATTCCAGCCCCAAATCCCATTCCTTCCCCAGCTCCAGGTTATCCACAATATCCCCGTGCTCGGTGGGGTTGGGATGGGGGAAAGGAGCTGCACGGAAATTTATCCAGGGATGGAACGGGAGAGGGAAAATTTACCTGGGATGGAACTGGAGAGGGAAAATTAAAATTTTCCAGAGATGGGATTAGAGAGGGAAAATTTATCTGGGATGGAATTGGAGAAGGAAAAATTATCTGGGATGGAGTTGGAGAGGGAAAATTAAAATTTACCCAGGGATGAGATTGGAGAGGGAAATTCACCTGGGATGGACTTGGAGGGAAAATCAACCTGGGATGGATTTGGTGTCACCCTGGGGATCCCATTGTGGTGACACCAGTGTCACTGTGGGGGATCCCATTGTGGTGACACCAGTGTCACTATGGAGGATCCCATTGTGGTGACCCTGGTGTCACCATAGGGGAGCCCTTTGGGGTGATCCCAGTGTCACCACAGGGGATCCCATTGTGGTGACCCCAGTGTCACCCTGGAGGAGCCCATTGTGGTGACCCCGGTGTCACCCCAGGGGATCCCATTGTGGTGACCCCGGTGTCACTGTGGGGGATCCCATTGTGGTGACCCCAGTGTCACCATTGGGGATCCCATTGTGGTGACCCCGGTGTCACTGTGGGGGATCCCATTGTGGTGACCCCAGTGTCACCATTGGGGATCCCATTGTGGTGACCCCGGTGTCACCCTGGGGATCCCATTGTGGTGACACCAGTGTCACTGTGGGGGATCCCATTGTGGTGACCCCAGTGTCACCCTGGAGGATCCCATTGTCACCGTGGGCTGTCCCTGTCCCCAGAGTGCGGCTCGGGGGGCTCGGGGGGCTCCGGGGACGGCAGCGAGTGCGAGCAGGAGCGGTGCCGGCAGTTCGGGGGCTGGTGGGACGAGGACGCCGAGGACGAGCCCTGCGTGTGTGACTTCACCTGCCTGGCCGTGCCCCGCAGCCCGGTGAGCCTCCCCTGGTGTCCCCTGTGCTGTCCCCTGCCGTCCCCGGGCTCGGCCCTGAGCTGTCCCCTGGCCGTGGTGGCAGGTGTGTGGCTCTGACGGTGTCACCTACGCCAACGAGTGCGAGCTGAAGAAGACGCGGTGCGAGAAACGCCAGGAGCTGTTTGTCGCCAGCCAGGGAGCCTGTCGGGGTGAGTGACACGGCGGGGGGTCACGCCTGCCTGGTGGGTGTGTCACCAAGTGTGTCCCCAAGTGTGTCATTGGGTGTGTCCCCAAGTGTGTCATTGGGTGTGTCCCCAAGTGTGTCCCCAAGTGTGTCATTGGGTGTGTCCCCAGGTGTGTCCCTGGGTGTGTCATTGGCTGTGTCCCCAGATGTGTCATTGGGTGTGTTCCCAGGTGTGTCACTGGGTGTGTCCCCAGATGTGCCACTGGGTGTGTCCCAAAGTGTGTCACTGGGTGTGTCATTGGGTGTATCATTGGGTGTGTCCCCAGGTGTGTCACTGGGTGTGTCCCCAGGTGTGTTATTGGGCATGTCCCCAAGTGTGTCACTGGGTGTGTCCCCAAGTGTGTCATTGGGTGTGTCCCCAGGTATGTCACTGGGTGTGTCCCCAAATGTGTCATTGAGTGTGTCCCCAGATGTGTCACTGGGTGTGTCCCCAGGTGTGTCACTGGGTGTGTCCCCAAATGTGTCATTGAGTGTGTCCCCAGATGTGTCACTGGGTGTGTCCCCAGGTGTGTCATTGAGTGAGTCCCCCAGTGTATCCCCAGATGTGTCACTGGGTGTGTCCCCAGGTGTGTCATTGGATGTGTCCCCAGGTGTGTCCCCAGATGTGTCACTGGGTGTGTCCCCATGTTTGTCCCCTGCCCTTTCCCTGGGAAGCAGCAGGCATCACTCCCAGGGGTCACTCCCTGTCCCTGTCCCTGCACTGTCCCCATCCCCTGTCCCCTGCCCTCGGAATTCCTGTCCCACTCCCAAAGTGACCTCTGCCTGTGTCCTTGTCCCCTCCCTGCAGCCCTGGCCACCACCTCCCCTTGGATTTCCTGTCCCCACTCCCAAAGTGACCTCTGTGTGTGTCCCTGTCCCCATCCCTTATCCCCTGGCCTCAGAATTCCTGTCCCCACTCCCAAAGTGACCCCTGCCTGTGTCCCTGTCCCCTCCCTGCAGCCCTGGCCACCACCTCCCCTTGGATTTCCGGTCCCACTCCCAAAGTGACCTCTGTGTGTGTCCCTGTCCCACTCCCAAAGTGACCTCTGTCTGTCCCTGTCCCCTCCCTGCAGCCCTGGCCTCAGAATTCCTGTCCCCACTCCCAAAGTGACCTCTGTGTGTCCCTGTCCCCATCCCCTGTCCCTTGGCCTCAGAATTCCTGTCCCCCATCCCAAAGTGACCTCTGTGTGTCCCTGTCCCCATCCCCTGTCCCTTGGCCTCAGAATTCCTGTCCCCAGTCCCAAAGTGACCTGTGTGTGTCCCTGTCCCCTCCCTGCAGCCCTGGCCACCACCCCTCCACCTCTGCTGGTCGTGCACTGCAGCCAGACCGTCTACGGCTGCTGCCCCGACAACGTCACCCTGGCCCTGGGCGTGGGAGCTGCGGGATGTCCCAGTGAGTGTCACCAAAGGGGACACCTGGGGAGGTCTGGGGGGGATGTCACCCTGGGCGTGGGAGCTGCTGGATGTCCCAGTGAGTGTCACCAAAGGGGACACCCGGGGAGGTCTGGGGGGGATGTCACCCTGGGCGTGGGAGCTGCGGGATGTCCCAGTGAGTGTCACCAAAGGGGACACCTGGGGAGGTCTGGGGGGGATGTCACCCTGGGCGTGGGAGCTGCGGGATGTCCCAGTGAGTGTCACCAAAGGGGACACCCGGGGAGGTCTGGGTGGGATGTCACCCTGGGCGTGGGAGCTGCGGGATGTCCCAGTGTCACCAAAGGGGACACCTGGGGAGGTCTGGGGGGGATGTCACCCTGGGCGTGGGAGCTGCGGGATGTCCCAGTGAGTGTCACCAAAGGGGACACCTCGGGAGGTCTGGGGGGGACATCACCCTGGGCGTGGGAGCTGCTGGATGTCCCAGTGAGTGTCACCAAAGGGGACACCTGGGGAGGTCTGGGGGGGACATCACCTGGCCCTGGGCGTGGGAGCTGCGGGATGTCCCAGTGAGTGTCACCAAAGGGGACACCCGGGGAGGTCTGGGGGGGATGTCACCCTGGGCGTGGGAGCTGCGGGATGTCCCAGTGAGTGTCACCAAAGGGGACACCTGGGGACACCTGGGTGGGATGTCACCCTGGGCGTGGGAGCTGCGGGATGTCCCAGTGAGTGTCACCAAAGGGGACACCTGGGGACACCTGGGTGGGATGTCACCCTGGGCGTGGGAGCTGCAGGATGTCCCAGTGAGTGTCACCAAAGGGGACACCTGGGGACACCTGGGTGGGATGTCACCCTGGGCGTGGGAGCTGCGGGATGTCCCAGTGAGTGTCACCAAAGGGGACACCTGGGGAGGTTCTGGGGGGGATGTCACCCTGGCCCTGGGCGTGGGAGCTGCGGGATGTCCCAGTGAGTGTCACCAAAGGGGACACCTGGGGAGGTCTGGGGGGGATGTCACCCTGGGCGTGGGAGCTGCTGGATGTCCCAGTGTCACCAAAGGGGACACCTGGGGAGGTCTGGGTGGGACGTCACCTGGCCCTGGGCGTGGGAGCTGCTGGATGTCCCAGTGAGTGTCACCAGAGGGGACACCCGGGGAGGTCTGGGGGTGAAAAAATTGAAAAAATGGGGAAAAATAGCAATGTGTTTTCTCAGGTTTTGGTTTCTCTCACCTGAGATTTCAGGCTGGTGGTTCTGGTGGGATTTTTTTGCCCTCTGTGACCTCAGAAGGTTTTGAGTCTGTGTGAGAATGATTTGGAGTCTCTTGGTTTTCTTGGTTTTTCTTTCTTGGTTATTAATTCTTATCTTACAATTCTCTGTGCTGTCCCAAGGTGTTCACAGCAGTTTATTACCTTTTATAAGGTGTTTAAATACAGATTTAACATGCTTGGGGTGAATAGGAAGGACACCTCTCTAATTCTCTAATTAACCAGAGAAACTGCAGGAAAGATGAAAGATTTCAAATATTTTAGAAGGCAAAGAGCGTAGAAAAAAGGCTTTTATTGTCTAATTTTTACTACTTTTTATAAGGTGTTTCCATACAGATTTAACACGATTGGGGTGAATAGGAAGGACACCTCTCTAATTCTCTAATTAACCAGAGAAACAGCAAAACTCCACCTGGAGAAAGATTAATTTGAGGAAGGAGAGTTTTTTACCAAGATTATTTCAAGAAGAAAAATCTCTTGAGGAAATTTTTTCCTTGTGGAAAAAAAAAAAATCAGCAGCTGCTGGGCAGCCTAAAAACCTCTCAAACCCAGAAATATCAGGCCCAGAGATGACTCTGCCCCATTCCTGAGGGATTTCCACCTCTCTGGGTGACAGGAATATTCCGTGGTGTCACCTGGGGACGGGTGACAGGTGGGTGACCCCCTGTGCAGGAAGGCTGATATTAATTTCATTAATATTTTATTCACTAATTGCTCGAGATGGAAATTTGAAAGGCTCTCAACAGCTGAGGCTGATGGGGGAAAAAAACATCAGCTCGTGGAGACACCAGTCTGGGTTGGGATAATGCCTGGGGAGGGCGGGATAATGGGAAAACACTGATGGATAATGGGAAAACAGAGATGGATAATGGGAAAACAGAGATGGATAATGGGAAAACATAGATGGATAATGGGAAAACACCATTGGATAATGGGAAAACACCACTGGATAATGGGAAAACATAGATGGATAATAGGAAAACACATCTGGATAATGGGAAAGGCAGGTGGATAATGGGAAAACACCGCTGGATAATGGGAAAGGAAACTGGATAATGGGAAAGGCAGGTGGATAAAGGGAAAACACCATTGGATAATGGGAAAACATAGATGGATAATGGGAAAACACTGATGGATAATGGGAAAAGTAGTTGGATAATGGGAAAGGCAGTTGGATAATGGGAAAGGAAACTGGATAGCGGGAAAACACCACTGGATAATGGGAAAACATAGATGGATAATGGGAAAGGCAGTTGGATAATGGGAAAGGCAAGTGGATAATGGGAAGAGCTGCAGGAGATGTGGAGATGTTGCTCCAGGAGATGCTCCAGGGGACAGGAATGTTTCCATTGCTCTGGCAGGGATGATTTTTGGGGTTTCTGGTGGGAATCCTGCCCCAAATCCATGGACTCGGCTTCCCAGGGTTGGTGTTTCCCATGGAAATCCTGCCCCAAATCCATGGACACAGCTCCCCAGTGTTGGTGTTTCCCATTAAAATCTTGGCCAGGATTGGTGTTTCCAATGGAAATCTTTCCCCAAATCCATGGACTCAGCTCCCCAGTTTTGGTGTTTCCAGTGGGAATCCTCACCCAAATCCATGGACTCAGCTCCCCCATTGGCTGGGACCCAGATCCCCCCAGTTTGTGTCCCACCTTTGTCCCTCCCATGTCCCTCCTGTGTCCCCAGAGGGTTATCACCACTTAAGGAGCACTTGAATCCCCTAGGACATGTTTATCCATGATTTATCCATGGATATTCCCTTTTCCCTGCCTTTGGATGTGCTCACATCCCCTCCCTGCTCCTCCCCAGGTGTCCCTTTGTGTCCCTTTATGTCCCTTTGTGTCCCTTTGTGTCCCTTTGTGTCCCTTTCCCTCTGGGACAAGGACACTTTATCCATGGATATTCCCTTTTCCCTGGGACACTTTTATCCACATTTATCCATGGATATTCCCTTTTCCCTGGGACACGTTTATCCATGGATATTCCCTTTTCCCTGGGACACGTTTATCCATGGATATTCCTTTTTACCTGGGACACGTTTATCCATGATTTATCCATGGATATTCCCTTTTCCCTGGGACACGTTTATCCACATTTATCCATGGATATTCCCTTTTCCCTGGGACACTTTTATCCACATTTATCCATGGATATTCCCTTTTCCCTGGGACATGTTTATCCATGATTTATCCATGGATATTCCCTTTTCCCTGGGACACTTTATCCATGGATATTCCCTCTTCCCTGGGACACATTTATCCATTATTTATCCATGGATATTCCCTTTTCCCTGGGACATGTTTATCCATGATTTATCCATGGATATTCCCTTTTCCCTGGGACACTTTATCCATGGATATTCCCTCTTCCCTGGGACACATTTATCCATTATTTATCCATGGATATTCCCTTTTCCCTGGGACATGATTTATCCATGGATATTCCCTTTTTCCCTGCCCTTGGATGTGCTCACATCCCCTCCCTGCTCCTCCCTTTGTGTCCCTTTGTGTCCCTTTGTGTCCCTTTCCCGTCTCCATCTTCATCTGCCTTCCTTCCCTCCTCCATCAAGCCGCTGTTTAATGAATTATTAATAATAATATTAATAATCTAATAGCTTCCTTCCCCTTTGATGTTTAATGAGGAGAGGAGCTGTTGATGGCAGGGGGGTTGAGGTGATGAGAGCAGGGAGGTGACACAGGGTGACAGAGGTGACACAGGGGGGTGTCCCCTTGTGGAAAAACAAGGTTTGATCTCCAGGTGAATTTTTAAAAATAGGTTTGATCAAAAATAAGGCAATTAGGAGTAAAAAAAAAGGCAAGTTCAGCCGAGTCCACACCCTGCTGTTGCAGAAGGTTTCTTTAAAAATCTTTTTTATTGCATCCCAGTTATGTAGGACCCAAAATCCCAAATAAACAGGACTCCAAACCCCCAATATAAAGGACCCAAACCCCAAATAAACAGAAACCAAAACCCCAAACAAACGGGACCCAAAATCCAAAATATACAGGACCCCAAACCCCCAATATAAAGGACCCAAAATCCAAAATACACAGGACCCAAAATCCCAAATAAACAGAAACCAAAACCCATAATATACAGGACCCCAAACCCCAAATACCCAAGACCCAAAATCCCAAATAAACAGGACTCAAAATCCCAAATACACAGGACCCAAATTCCCAAACAAACGGGACCCAAAATCCAAAATATACAGGACCCCAAACCCCCAATATAAAGGACCCCAAACCCATAATATACAGGACCCAAAATCCCAAATAAACAGGACCCAAAATCCAAAATATACAGGACCCCAAACTCCCAATATACAGGACCCAAAATTCCAAATAAACAGGACCCAAAATTCCAAATAAACAAGACTCCAAAATCCCAAACAACCAACACCCAAAATCCCAAATAAACAGAAACCAAAACCCCAAATAAACAGGACCCCAAACCCCAAATATACAAGACCCAAATTCCCAAATATACAGGACCCCAGACCCCAAATACACAGGACCCAAAACCCTGAAAATACAGAGTCAAATGTGGGATCAGCAGGACCCCAGACCCCAAATACACAGGACCCAAAACCCTGAAAATACAGAGTCAAATGCGGGATCAGGATGGATGTGTGTAGCCCTGGCTCTGAGATGTTTTGGTTTTTTAAATTTTTTTCCCCAGGGAATTTTCTGTAAACAGGAGAAATGTTTTTGTAGCTATTCCTATGTTTTCGTTCCTTTTTCTGGGACTTCTCCTTGCTGTCCCTCTGCTCTGCCCAATGGGAGTGAAGAGGTTTTGCCTTTGTGTCCCCAATCAGATTGGTCTGTGTGAAATGGGATAAAAGGGAGGCACAGCCCAGAAATAAAGGAGTCATTTTCAGCCTCCTGAATCTCAGATCTGTGTCCTTGTGGTGTGAAACAGAGTCAAATGTGGGATCAGGATGGATGTGTGTAACCCTGGTTCTGTGCCTGAGGGGTTTTGGTTTTTTGAAATTCTTTTCCCAGGGAATTTTCTGTAAACAGGAGAAATGTTTTTGTAGCTGTAACTTTGTTATTCATCCCTTTCCCTGGGAGGGACTTCTCCTTGCTGTCCCTCTGCTCTGACCAATGGGAGTGAAGAGGTTTTGCCTTTGTGTCCCCAATCAGATTGGTCTGTGTGAAATGGGATAAAAGGGAGACACAGCCCAAAAACAAAGAAGTCCTTTTCAACCTTCCGAACCTCGCGGTCTGTGGTGTCACCCAGTGTCACCAGTGTCACCCAGTGTCACCCAGTGTCACCCAGGCTGCTGTCCTGTCCCCAGGCACGTGTCAGTGCAATCCCTACGGCTCGTACGGCGGCTCCTGTGACCCGGGCTCGGGGCAGTGCTCCTGCAAACCCGGCGTGGGCGGCCTCAAGTGCGACCGCTGCGAGCCCGGCTTCTGGGACTTCCGCGGCATCGTCACCGACCGCCGCAGCGGCTGCACCCGTGAGTCACACAGCTTGGGGACAGTGGGGGACAGCCAGGGGACACTGCACCCGTGAGTCACACCCAGGGGACAGCCAGGGGACACTGCACCCGTGAGTCACACCTGGGGACAGCAGGGGACAGTGGGGGACAGCCAGAGGACACTGCACGCGTGAGTCACACACAGCTTGGGGACAGTGGAGGACAGTGGAGGACAGCTAGGGGACACTGCACCTGTGAGTCACACATCTTGGGGACAGTGGGGGACAGCCAGGGGACACTGCACCCGTGAGTCACACCCAGGGGACAGCCAGGGGACACGGACCGAGGGGGACAGTGGAGGGGACACTGCACACTCCCCAGGTGAGTCACACCTGGGGACAGCAGGGGACAGTGGGGGGACACTGCACACATGAGTCACACACAGCTTGGGGACAGTGGGGGACAGCTAGGGGACACTGCACACATGAGTCACACAGCTTGGGGACAGTGGGGGACAGCCAGGGGACACTGCACACGTGAGTCACACAGCTTGGGGACAGTGGGGGACAGCCAGGGGACACTGCACACGTGAGTCACACAGCTTGGGGACAGTGGGGGACAGCCAGGGGACACTGCACCCGTGAGTCACACACAGGTTGGGGACAGTGGGGGACAGCCAGGGGACACTGCACACGTGAGTCACACAGCTTGGGGACAGTGGGGGACAGCCAGGGGACACTGCACCCGTGAGTCACACACAGGTTGGGGACAGTGGGGGACAGTGGGGGACAGCCAGGGGACAGCGAGGGGACAGGGACCGAGGGGGACAGCCAGGGGACACCCTGAGTGACAACCAGGGGACACGGACCAAGGGGGACACAGGGAGGGGACAACCTAAGTGACAGTGATGGGAGGGGACACAGACTGAGGAGGGGACAGGGAGGGGACACTGCACATGTGAGTCACACCTGGGGACAGCAAGGAGACACAGACTGAGGGGGGTCAGGGAGGGGACAGTGCCTGACAGGGCGACAGCCAGGGGACACTGCCCAAGGGGGGGTCAGGGAGGGGACACCTTGAGTGACAGCTCAGCCAGGGGACAATGCCTGAGGGGGGGACGAGGAGGGGACATTGCCCAAGGGGGTGTCAGGGAGGGGACACCTTGAGTGACAGCTCAGCCAGGGGACAGTGCCTGAGGGGGGGACGAGGAGGGGACACTGCCCAAGGGGGTGTCAGGGAGGGGACACTGCACACATGAGTCACACCCAGGGACAGTGAGGGGACAGTGAGGGGACACAGCCCAAGGGCGGGTCAGGAAGGGGACACAGCCCGAGGGGGGACAGGGAGGGGACACCCTGAGTGACACTGATGGGAGGTGACACAGACCGAGGGAGGGACAGCCAGGGGACATGGCCCGAGGGGGAAGACAGGGAGGGGACACTGAACATGTGAGCCACTGCCCGGGGACAGCGAGGGGACAGTGCCTGAGGGAGGGTCAGGGAGGGGACACTGCACACGTGAGTGACAGCCAGGGGACAGGAGGGGACATGGCCAGGGGTGATGGGGAGGGGACGGTCCCCGCAGTGGGTATAGGGATGGGACACTGCCCGTGGGAGGGATGGGGATGTCACCCCCTGAGTGACAGCACAGTGAGGGGACACGGCCCATGGCGGGGACAGGGATGTCACCCCCTGAGTGACAGTGACAGGACACTGCCCACGGGTTTTCCCCTTTCCTACCCCGTAACTGCATTTCCCCCTTTCCCACCCTATAACAGTGGGATTTTCCCCCCTTTTCCCACTCTATAATGGTGGGATTTCCCCCTTTCCCACCCCATAACTGCATTTCCCTCCTTTCCCACCCTATTAGAGTGGGTTTTCCCCATTCCCACCCCACAACTTTGTTTTCTCCCCTGCTCCCACCCCATAACTGCCTTACCCACCCCATAACCGTGTTTTTCCCCATTCCCACCCCCCTAACTGCATTTCTCCCCTTTCCCACCCTATTAGAGTGGTTTTTTTCCCCACTTTCCCACCCCATAACTGTGAGATTTCCCCCCATTCCCACCCCATAACCCTGTCCCCCATCCCCAGCGTGCCAGTGTGACCCCGTGGGCTCGGTGCGGGACGACTGTGAGCAGATGACGGGGCTGTGGGATTTCTCTCATTTCCCACCCCATAACCCTGTTTTCCCACCCCATAACTGTATTTTTCCCCCCATCCCCAGCGTGCCAGTGTGACCCCGTGGGCTCTGTGCGGGACGACTGTGAGCAGATGACGGGGCTGTGGGATTTCTCCCCTGTTCCCACCCCATAACTGTGGGATTTCTCTCATTTCCCACCCCATAACTGTATTTTCCCCCCCATTCCCACCCCATAACTGGTTTTTTCCTCCATTCCCACCCCATAACTTCATTTCCCCTCTTTTCCACCCTATAACTGTGGGTTTTCTCTCATTTCCCACCCCATAACTGTATTTTCCCCCCCATTCCCACCCCATAACTGTTTTTTTCCTCCGTTCCCACCCCATAACTTCATTTCCCCTCTTTTCCACCCTATAAGAGTGTGATTTCTCCCCTTTCCCACCCTATAACTGTGGGATTTCTCTCATTTCCCACCCCATAACTGTATTTTTTCCCCCTGTTCCCACCCCATAACCCTGTTTCTTGGGCTCGGTGCGGGACGACTGTGAGCAGATGACGGGGCTGTGGGATTTCTCTCATTTCCCACCCCATAACAGTGGGATTTCTCTCATTTCCCGCCCCATAACTGTATTTTCCCCCCCATTCCCACCCCATAACTGTATTTTTCCCCCTGTTCCCACCCCATAACCCTGTTTCCTGGGCTCGGTGCGGGACGACTGTGAGCAGATGACGGGGCTGTGGGATTTCTCTCATTTCCCACCCCATAACCCTGTTTTCTCACCCCATAACTGTATTTTTCCCCCCATCCCCAGCGTGCCAGTGTGACCCCGTGGGCTCGGTGCGGGACGACTGTGAGCAGATGACGGGGCTGTGGGATTTCTCTCATTTCCCACCCCATAACAGTGGGATTTCTCTCATTTCCCACCCCATAACTGTATTTTTTCCCCCTGTTCCCACCCCATAACCCTGTTTCCTGGGCTCGGTGCGGGACGACTGTGAGCAGATGCCGGGGCTGTGGGATTTCTCTCATTTCCCACCCCATAACAGTGGGATTTCTCTCATTTCCCACCCCATAACCCTGTTTTCCCACCCCATAACTGTATTTTTCCCCCCATCCCCAGCGTGCCAGTGTGACCCCGTGGGCTCGGTGCGGGACGACTGTGAGCAGATGACGGGGCTGTGGGATTTCTCCCCTGTTCCCACCCCATAACAGTGGGATTTCTCTCATTTCCCACCCCATAACTGTATTTTCCCCCCCATTCCCACCCCATAACTGTATTTTCCCCCCCATTCCCACCCCATAACTGTATTTTTCCCCCTGTTTCCTGGGCTCGGTGCGGGATGACTGTGAGCAGATGACGGAGCTGTGGGATTTCTCTCATTTCCCACCCCATAACCGTGGGATTTCCCCCCATTCCAACCCCATAACTGCATTTGCCCCTTTCCCACCCCGTATCTGTTTTTTTCCTCCATTCCCACCCCATAACTTCATTTCCCCTCTTTTCCACCCTATAACTGTGGGTTTTCTCTCATTTCCCACCCCATAACTGTATTTTCCCCCCCATTCCCACCCCATAACTGTTTTTTTCCTCCGTTCCCACCCCATAACTTCATTTCCCCTCTTTTCCACCTTATAAGAGTGTGATTTCTCTCATTTCCCACCCTACAACTGTGGGATTTCTCTCATTTCCCACCCCATAACTGTATTTTTTCCCCCTGTTCCCACCCCATAACCCTGTTTCCTGGGCTCGGTGCGGGACGACTGTGAGCAGATGCCGGGGCTGTGGGATTTCTCTCATTTCCCACCCCATAACCCTGTTTTCTCACCCCATAACTGTATTTTTTCCCCCCATCCCCAGCGTGCCAGTGTGACCCCGTGGGCTCGGTGCGGGATGACTGTGAGCAGATGACGGAGCTGTGGGATTTCTCTCATTTCCCACCCCATAACAGTGGGATTTCTCTCATTTCCCACCCCATAACTGTATTTTTCCCCCCATCCCCAGCGTGCCAGTGTGACCCCGTGGGCTCGGTGCGGGACGACTGTGAGCAGATGACGGGGCTGTGCTCCTGCAGGACGGGGATCACAGGCATGAAGTGCAACCAGTGCCCCAACGGCAGCAAACTGGGCTCCACGGGGTGTGAGAAGGGTGAGCACAGTGGGGTTTGGGGTCCTGTTTGTTTGGGATTTTGGTCCTTTTTATTTGGGGTTTTGAGTCCTGTTTATTTGGGATTTTGGGTCGTGTTTATTTGGGGTTTGGTGTCTTGCTTCTTTGGGAATTTGGGTACCGTGTATTTGGGGTTTGGGGTCCTGTTTGTTTGGGGTTTTGGTTTCTGTTTATTTGGGAATTTGGGTCCTGTTTGTTTGGTGTTTGGGGTCCTGTTTATTTGGGGTTTGGGGTCCTGTTTATCTGGGGTTTTGGGTCCTGTATATTTGGGATTTTGGTTTTCTGTATAATTGGATTTTGGGTCCTGTTTGTTTATTTATTTGGGGGTTTTGGGTCCTGCATCATTGGGATTTTGGTTTCTGAAAAATTGGGATTTGGGGTCCTGCATCACTGGGATTTTGGGTCCTGTATAACTGGGGGTTTGGTTTCTGTTTATTTGGGGTTTGGGGTCCTTTTTATTTGGGGGTTTGGGGTTCTCTTTGTTTGGGGTTTTGGGGTCTTGCATAACTGGGATTTTGGTTCCTGCATAATTGGGATTTTAGTTTCTGAATAACTGGGGTTTTGGTTTCTGTTTATTTGGGGTTTAGGGTCCTGTTTATCTGGGAATTTGAGTCTTTTTTATTTGGGGTCCTATTTATTTGGGGGTTTGGGTCCTGTATATTCGAGGTTTTGGTCCTGTTTGTTTGGGGTCCTGTTTATTCAGGGTGTTGGGTCCTGTTTATTTGGGGTTTGGGGTCATGTTTGTTTGGGAATTTGGGTCCTTTTTATTTGAGGTTTGGGGTCCTATTTATTTGGGGTTTGGGTCGTGCATAACTAGGATTTTGGGTCCTGTTTGTTTGGGGTTTGGGGTCCTGCATAACTAGGATTTTGGTTCCTGCATAATTGGGATTTTGGTTTCTGAATAACTGAGGTTTGGGGTCCTGTCTGTTTGGGGTTTAGGGTCCTGTTTATTTGGGAACTTGGGTTCTGTTTATTTGAGGTTTAAGGGTCCTGTTTATTTGGGGTTGGGGTCCTGTTTGTTTGGCGTTTGGGGTCCTGTTTATTTAGGGTTTTGGTTCCTGTTTATTTAGGGTTTTGGGTCCTGTATAACTGGGATTTTAGTTTCTGAATAACTGGGATTTTGGGTCCTTCATAGCTGGGATTCTGGCTGCTGTACATTTGGGATTTTGGCCCCTGTGTATTTGGGATTTTGGCTGCTAACTGGAATTTTGACTCCTGCCTAACTGGAATTTTGGCTGCCATATAATTGGAATTTTGATTGACATATATCTGGGATTTTGGCTGCCATATATTTGGGATTGTGGCTGCTGTATATTTGGTATTCTGGCTGCCCTATATTTGGGAT
The DNA here is from genome assembly GCF_965231275.1 of Zosterops lateralis. Lineage (NCBI taxonomy): Eukaryota > Metazoa > Chordata > Aves > Passeriformes > Zosteropidae > Zosterops > Zosterops lateralis. The sequence goes on along the minus strand of NC_139782.1, from coordinate 6,690,513 downwards.
TCTGGCTGCCATATATTTGGTATTTTGGCTGCTGTACATTTGGGATTTTGGGTCCTGGATATTTGGTTTTTTGGCTGCTAACTGAGATTCTGTCTCCTGTATATTTGGGATTCTGACTCCTACATATTTGGTATTCTGTCTGCCATATATCTGGTATTTTGTCTGCCATATATCTGGTATTCTGTCTGCCATATATCTGGGATTTTGGCTGCCATATATTTGGGATTCTGGCTGCTGTATAATTGGGATTTTGGCTCCTGTGTATTTGGGATTTTGGCCACTAACTGGAATTCTGGCTGCCGTATATTTGGGATTTTGGCTGCTGTATATCTGGTATTTTGGCTGCCATATATCTGGTATTCTGGCTGCTGTCTATTTGGGATTCTGGCTGCTGTCTATTTGGGATTCTGGCTGCTGTCTATTTGGGATTTTAGCTGCTAACCAGTCTGTGTCCTGCCCTCGCAGACCCCTCGGCGCCCAGGTCGTGCCAGGAGCTGAGCTGTGCCTTCGGGGCCTCGTGCGTGGAGGTGAACGGCTTCGCCCACTGCGAGTGCCCGTCCCCGCTCTGCGCCGAGGCCAACATCACCAAGGTTTGGGGTCACCGCCTCTGGGGGGGGTTCTGGGGACTTTTGGGGTGATTATGGGGTGTCTCCTTCCCCCACAAAACCAGGCAGGAGTTTGTTCTCTTTTTGGGGACCTTTTTGGTGGTTCTGGGATGTCTTTTCACCCACAAAACCAGGAATTTGTTCCCTTTTTGGAGATATTTGGGGTGGTTCTGGGTGGTTCTCCCCCACACCTTTTGGGGGACATTTGGGGTGGTTCTAGGATGTTTCATCCCACACAAAACCAGGCAGGAGTTCATTTCTTTTTTGGAGACATTTGGGATGGTTCTGGGTGGGTCTCCCCCACACCTTTTTGGGGACATTTGGGGTGGTTCTGGGATGTCTTTTCCCCAGAAAACCAGGCAGGAATTTGTTCCCTTTTTGGGGACATTTGGGATGGTTCTGGGATGGTTTTTCGCCCACAAAACCAGGAATTTGTTCCCTTTTTGGGGACATTTGGGATGGTTTTGGGATGTCTCCTTCACAAAACGAGGGGGAAATTCATTCCCTTTTTTGGGGACATTTGGGGTGGTTTTGGGATGTCTCATCCACACCTTTATAGGGACATTTGGGGTGGTTCTGGGTGGTTTTCCCCCACACCTTTTTGGGGACATTTGGGGTGGTTTTGGGATCTCTTTCCCCCACAAAACCAGATAGGAATTCATTCCCTTTTTGGGGACATTTGGGGTGGTTTTGGGATCTCTTTCCCCCCCAAAACCGGGCAGGAATTGATTCCCTGCCGGGCAATGGGGACACACAGGTCACAGATGTCCCCTGGCCCCGTTGATGTCACCAGGAGGGGCCCAGGGGTGCAGCTGTGGTGTCCCCTGTGTCCCCAGGTGTGTGGCTCTGACGGTGTCACCTACGGGGACCAGTGCCAGCTGCAGACCATCGCCTGCAGGCAGGGCCAGCACATCACTGTCAAACACCTGGGCCAGTGTCACGGTGAGTGTCACCTGGTGGTGTCACTGAGTGTCCCCTGGGCAGTGTCAATGTCACCTGGGCAGTGTCACGGTGAGTGTCCCCTGGGTGGTGTCATTGAGTGTCACCTGGTGGTGTCACTGAGTGTCCCCAGGGCAGTGTCAATGTCACCTGGGCCAGTGTCACAGTGAGTGTCACCTGGGCAGTGCCATTGTCACTAGGACAGTGTCACACTGAGTGTCCCCTGGGTGGTGTCCCTGAGTGTCCCCTGGGCAGTGTCACATTGAGTGTCCCCTGGGCGGTGTCATGGTGAGTGTCCCCATGGCAGTGTCTTGGTGAGTGTCCCCTGGGTGGTGTCACTGAGTGTCCCCAGGGCAGTGTCACTGTCACTAGGGCAGTATCATTAAGGGTACCCTGGCCAGTGTCACTGAGTGTCCCCATTGAGTGTCCTGTACTGTCACTAGGACAGTGCCACTGTCACCTGGTGGTGTCACTGAGTGTCCCCAGGGCAGTGTCACAGTAAGTGTCACCTGGGCAGTGTCACATTGAGTGTCCCCTGGGCAGTGTCACGATGAGTGTCCCCTGGGTGGTGTCACGGTCAGTGTCCCCTGGGCAGTGCCATTGTCATTAGGACAGTACCACACTGAGTGTCCCCTGGCAGTGTCATTGTCACTAGGACAGTGTCACGGTGTCCTCTGGACAGTGTCACTGTGAGTGTCACCTGGGTGGTGTCATAGTGAGTGTCACCTGGGTGGTGTCATAGTGAGTGTCACCTGGGTGGTGTCACTGAGTGTCCCCTAGGCAGTGTCATGGTGAGTGTCACCTGGGTGGTGTCACTGAGTGTCCTCTGAGCAGTGCCATTGAGTGTCTCCTGGGTGGTGTCACTGAGTGTCACCTGGGCAGTATCACACTGAGTGTCCCCAAGGCAGTGCCATTGTCATTAGGGCAGTGTCACACTGAGTGTCCCCTGGGCAGTGTCATGGTGAGTGTCACCTGGACAGTGTCACTGGGAGTGTCACCTGGGCAGTGTCACGGTGAGTGTCCCCTGGGTGGTGTCATTGAGTGTCACCTGGTGGTGTCACCGAGTGTCACCTAGGCAGTGCCATTGTCACTAGGACAGTGTCACAGTGAGTGTCACCTGGTGGTGTCACCGAGTGTCACCTGGGCAGTGCCATTGTCACTAGGACAGTGTCACACTGAGTGTCACCTGGGCAGTGTCACTGAGTGTCCCCAGGGTAGTGTCGCACTGCGTGTCCCCAAGGCAGTGCCATTGTCATTAGGACAGTGTCACTGTGAGTGTCCCCAAGGCAGTGCCATTGTCATTAGGACAGTGTCACACTGAGTGTCCCCAGGTCTGTGTCACCGAATGTCCCCAGGGTTGTGTCACTGTGAGTGTCCCCTGGGCAGTGTCAATGTCACCTGGGCAGTGTCACACTTAGTGTCCCCAGGTCTGTGTCACCGAATGTCCCCAGGGTTGTGTCACTGTGAGTGTCCCCTGGGCAGTGTCAATGTCACCTGGGCAGTGTCACACTTAGTGTCCCCAGGTCTGTGTCACCGAATGTCCCCTGGGCAGTGTTACGGTGTCCCCTGGGCAGTGTCACACTGAGTGTCCCCTGGGCAGTGTCACGATGAGTGTCCCCTAGGCAGTGTCACACTGAGTGTCCCCAGGGCAGTGTTGCTAGGTGTCCCCTGGGCAGTGTCATGGTGAGTGTCCCCTGGGCAGTGCCACTGAGTGTCCTCAGGGTGGTGTCACACTGAGTGTCCCCAAGGCAGTGCCACCCCCATGTCCTGCAGTTGGCCCTGCCTCTGGCTGCCACCCTGCAGGACACCCCCTGTGTTTGTCACCCCCTCCCTGTCTTTGTCACCTCTTTCCCTGTGCTTGTCACCCTTCCTTGTATTTGTCACCCCCTTCTTTATGTTTGTCACCCCCTTCCCTGTGTTTGTCACTCCTTTCCCTGTGTTTGTCACCCTTCCTTGTATTTGTCACTCCTTTCCCTGTATTTGTCACCCCTTCCCTGTGTTTGTCACCCCTTTCCCTGTATTTGTCACCTTTCCTTGTATTTGTCACCCCCTTCCTTGAGTTTGTCACCTCTTCCTTGTTATTGTCACCCTTCCCTGTCTTTGTCACCCCTCCCTGTATTTGCCACCCCTCCCCTGTATTTGTCACCTCTTCCCTGTATTTGTCACCCCCTTCCCTGTGCCACCCCTGTCCTCACCCCCCTCTCTCCTTCTCCCCACAGAGCCCCTGACCCACACCAGCCCCTCCGCGCCCCCCACGCCACTGCCCACTCTGCCCCTGGACCGTGTCCTGCTGCCCGCGCCCCCTCAGGCCACCACAGTGTCCCCAGAGCCCACCGTGGTGGCCACCACCACCTCGTCACCCCCTGAAGCCACCACGGAACAACGAGGCCACCCCAGCACCGCCACCAGACGTGTGACAACATCCATCCCTGCCACCACCACCACCACCACCACTGCCACCACCACCACGGTGTCCTGGCACGGCCACAAGGCCACCATCCTCCCTCTGGCCACCGTGCCCGTGGTGGTGAGCACCGGCCAGCCGGGCTACGCCGAGTCCGGCAGCGCCGAGGGCAGCGGTGACCAGGACTTGGTGACCAGCGGGGACCAGGAGTCCAGCGGGGCCGGATCGGCCGGTGAGTGACACCCCCGGGACTGACAGGGACAAGGGACTCTGAAACCTGAGATATTCTACAATGTGTGGGTTTATTGCAAGGGTGGTGGGTAGAAAGGGCTTTTCGCCTTTTCTGGGAAGTCCCAGAGAGAGAAAACGAGAGAGTGGAAGAGGGTTTGGGTTAAAAAGAGGAGAGAAAAAGAGCAAACTGGCAGGGTCAGAGTGCAGGGGGAAGAGCAGGGAAAGGAGAGCGAGGTCCAGAGAGAGAGAGCAAAGAGACCAAGGTCTTTGTTAAATCCATTATATCTCCTTTAGTGATGAATATTCTAATTTACAGTGACCAACCAACACAAGACACAAAATCCTATAGAATCTCCACACAGCCTATAAGAACTGCTACATTACCATGTGTTATATTTTAAACTCTAAAAACTCCTCTTTAGACTTTTCTGTTTTGCTGCATTGACCTTTGGCTCCCTCAGGTCTTGTTCAATCAAAAGGGATTCAATTAAAATGATAATTGTTCAATTAAAAGGGATTTTCCTTCAGCTGCCCAGGCTGTTGTTTTCAGGTTATAGAGTAACTAAACTCAATATCCTACAACTCAAAATAAGCTTCCATTTCTAGTTCAATTACAGGTTTCATATTTTCAGAATCTTTTGTTAAGCAATCATATTGATAAGATTTCCCTGATCAATCTTTCCCAACACCTGGGGGCTCCGTGGCGGGTGTGTCACCACCCAGAGGTGTCACCTGGGGGTGTCACCACCCAGAGGTGTCACCTGGGGGTGTCACTGCTTGGAGGTGTCACCTGGGGGTGTCACCGCCCAGAGGTGTCACCTGGCTGTGTCACCACCCAGAGGTGTCACCTGGGGGTGTCACTGCTTGGAGGTGTCACCTGGGTGTGTCACCACCCAGAGGTGTCACCTGGGTGTGTCACCGCCCAGAGGTGTCACCTGGGGGTGTCACCACCCAGAGGTGTCACCTGGGGGTGTCACCGCCCAGAGGTGTCACCTGGGGGTGTCACCACCCAGAGGTGTCACCTGGGTGTGTCACTGCCTGGAGGTGTCACCTGGGTGTGTCACCACCCGGAGGTGTCACCTGGGGGTGTCACCGCCCAGAGATGTCACCTGGTGTGTCACCATCCAGGGGTGTCACCTGGGGGTGTCACCACCCAGAGGTGTCACCTGGGTGTGTCAGCACCCAGAGGTGTCACCTGGTGTGTCACCATCCAGAGGTGTCACCTGGCGGTGTCACCACCCAGAGGTGTCACCTGGCTGTGTCCCCACAGGTGAGGAGGAGGAGGAGGAGCAGGAGCTGGAGGAGGTGACGGCCACGCCGGGCGTGGAAAGGGCCACGTGCTACAACAGCGCCCTGGGCTGCTGCTCCGACGGCAAAACCGCCGCCGCCGACGCCGAGGGGAGCAACTGCCCAGGTGGATTTGGGGTTGAGGGGTGGTTTGGGGTCACTTTGGGGTCACTTTGGGGTCATTTTGGGGTCTGGAATTGGGGATGTGTCAAGGTGGGATGGTACAGAACTGCCCAGGTGGATTTGGGGTCAGGAATGGGGAATTTCTCAAAGTGAGACGGCACAAAACTGCCCAGGTAGATTTGGGGTTGGGGGGAGGTTTGGGGTCACTTTGGGGTCATTTTGGGGTCTGGAGTTGGGGATTTCTCAAGGTGGGATGGCCCAGGTGAATTCAGGACTGGGGGAAGGTTTGGGGTTGTTTTGGCGTCAGGAATTGGGGATTTCTCAAGGTGGGATGGCCCAGGTGAATTCAGGACTGGGGGAAGGTTTGGGGTCGTTTTGGGGTCTGGAGTTGGGGATGTCTCAAGGTGGGATGACACAGAACTGCCCAGATGAATTCAGGGTTGGGGAGAGGTTTGGGGTCACTTTGGGGTCTGAAGTTGGGGGTGTCTCAAGGTGGGATGACACAGAGAACTCTCCAGGTGGATTTGGGGCTGGGAGAAGGTTTGGGATCACTTTGGGGTCAGGAATCAGATCAGGAACCATGTCCCAGAATTTTCCTCACTGAAGTTCCTTCCTCGTTCCTTGGGGTTTCCAGTGGGACATCCCCTTTTCCTCTGGGAAAAATTTCCTTTTTAACCCATAAAGGACAGAGCCTGTGTGAAGGGAAAGGGGAAGAGAAAAGGGGAAAGGAGAGGGAAAGAGGAAAAGGAAAAGGGAGAGGGAAAGGAGAAAGGAAAAGGGAATTCCCTGTTCCAGGTGTCCCCCTTGTCCCCAGCCCCTTCTGGCCCCTGTGTAGGACACAAAAGAAAGATGAGAGACTCCAAATATTTCAGGAGGCAAAGAGCACAGAAAAAAGGCTTTTATTGTTTATTTTTTACTACTTTTTATAAGGTGTTTCAATACAGATTTAACATGGTTGGGGTGAATAGGAACGACACCTCTAATCCCATTGGGTTAAACCAGAGAAACAGCAGGAAAGAAAGATGAAAGATTTCAAATATTTCAGGAGGCAAAGAGCACAGAAAAAAGGCTTTTATTGTCTAATTTTTACTACTTTTTATAAGGAGTTTTGATACAGATTTAACATGATTGGGGTGAATAGGAAGGACACCTCTCTAATTCTCTAATTAACCAGAGAAACAGCAAAAACATCACCTGGAGAAAGATTGTTTTGAGGAAGGAGTGTCTCCTGAGTGTCCTCTGAGTGTCCCCTGAGTGTCCTCTGAATGTCCTCTAAGTGTCCTCTGAGTGTCCCCTGAGTGTCCCCAAGTGTCCTCTAAATGTCTAAGTGTCCTCTGAGTGTCCTCTGAGTGTCCTCTGAGTGTCCTGTGTCTAAGTGTCCCCTGAGTGTCCTCTGACCTCTATGTGTCCTGAGTGTCCTCTGTGTCCTCTGAGTGTCCTCTGAGTGTTTTCTGAGTGTCCTCTAAATGTCTAACTGTCCTGTGAGTGTCCTCTAAGTGTCCTCTGAGTGTCCCCTGAGTGTCCTCTAAATGTCCTCTAAGTGTCCTCTGAGTGTCCTCTGAGTATCCTCTGAGTGTCCTCTGAGTGTCCCCGAGTGTCCCCTGAGTGTCCCCTAAATTTCCTCTGAGTGTCCCCTAAGTGTCATCAGTGTCCTCAGAGTGTCCCATGAGTGTCCTCTGAGTGTCCTCAGAGTGTCCTCTAATGGGTCTAAATTCCTCTAAGTGTCCTCTAAATGTCCTCTGAGTGTCTTATGTTTTATGAGTGTCCTCTAAGTATCCTGAGTGTCCTCTGAGTGTCCCCTGAATGTCTAAGTGTCCTCTGAGTGTCCTCTAAGTGTCCTGTGAGTGTCCCCTGAGTGTCCTGAGTGTCTTGAGTGTCCTGAGTGTCCTGAGTGTCCAAGTGTCCTCTGAGTGTCCTCTAAGTGTCGGAATGTCCTCTAAATGACCTCAGAGTGTCTAAGGTCCTCTAAGTGTCCTGTGAGTGTCCCCTGAGTGTCCTGAGTGTCCAAGTGTCCTCTAAGTGTCCTCTGAGTGTTGGAATGACCTCTAAATGACCTCTGAATGTCTAAATGTCATCTAAGTGTCCCCAGAGTGTCCCCTGAGTGTCCTCTGAGTGTCCTCTAACGTGTCTAAATGTCCTCTAAGTGTCCCCTAAGTGTCCCCAGAGTATCCTCTAAATATCTGAGTGTCTCAGTGTCCCCAGAGTGTCCCCAGGGTGTCCTCTGAGTGTCCTCTAAGTGTCCTCTAAGTGTCGGAATGTCCTCTAAATGACCTAGGAGTGTCTAAGGTCCTCTAAGTGTCCCCTGAGTGTCCCCTGGGTATCCTGAGTGTCCCCTGAGTGTCCCCTGAATGTCTAAGTGTCCTCTGAGTGTCCTCTAAGTGTCCCCAGAGTGTCCTCTGAGTGTCCTCTGAGTGTCCTCTAACGTGTCTAAATGTCCTCTAAGTGTCCCCTGAGTGTCCCCAGAGTATCCTCTAAGTATCTGAGTGTCTCAGTGTCCCCAGAGTGTCCCCAGAGTGTCCTGAGTGTCCAAGTGTCCTCTAAGTGTCCTCTGAGTGTCCTCTGAGTGTCGGAATGTCCTCTAAAAGACCTCTGAGTGTCCAGAGTGTCCTCTAAGTGTCCCCTAAGTGTCCCCAGAGTATCCTCTAAGTATCTGAGTGTCTCAGTGTCCCCTGAGTGTCCTCTGAGTGCCCTCTAACGTGTCTAAATGTCCTCTAAGTGTCCCCTGAGTGTCCCCAGAGTATCCTCTAAGTATCTGAGTGTCTCAGTGTCCCCAGAGTGTCCCCTGAGTGTCCTGAGTGTCCAAGTGTCCTCTAAGTGTCCCCTGAGTGTCCCCCGAGTATCCTCTAAGTATCTGAGTGTCTCAGTGTCCCCAGAGTGTCCCCTGGGTGTCCTGTGCGTGTCTCTAACGTGTCTCTCTTGTCACCCAGCGGTGCAGGGGCCGCTCTCCCGGCCGGAGCTCTCGGGAACCCGTCTGGTAAAGCCTGTCCCCTCCAGCCCGGTGTTTGCCATCTGCCCCAGCACTAATCCCTCCATGGCCGTGTCCCCTTTGTCCCCAACCTCACTAACTCAGCACTGGCACTACCCCAACACTGTCATTTCTCCTCCTTTTTTATCCCCCCCTCTCTCTCTCAGGGATTTCTGGAGTTCTCCTCATTATCAGTTTTCCCAGCTAAAAGATTTTGTTTTGTGTTTTTTTGTTGTTTTTTTTTTTTTCTCCTTCCCCTCCAGCCACCAAAGTGTTCCAGGGCGTGTTGATCCTGGAGGAGGTGGAGGGGCAGGAGTTGTTTTATACCCCGGAGATGGCTGATCCCAAATCTGAGCTCTTCGGGGAGACGGCGCGGAGCATCGAGAGCGCGGTGAGTGCTGTTCCCATCCTGGGAAAAAATCCGGGAAAAATGGGAATTCTGTCATGTCCTGGAGCCTGAGAATCCTGGGAGTCAGGTGGGGAAAAATGGAAATTCTGTCATACCCTGGAGCCTGAGAATCCCGGGATTCAGGTGGGGAAAAATGGGAATTCTGTCATACCCTGGAGCCTGAGAATCCTGGGATTTGGGTGGGGAAAAATGGGAATTCTGTCATACCCTGGAGCCTGAGAATCCTGGGATTTGGGTGGGGAAAAATGGGAATTCTGTCATACCCTGGAGCCTGAGAATTCCAGGAGTCAGGTGGGGAAAAATGGGGATTCTGTCACACCCTGGAGCCTGAGAATCCCGGGATTCAGGTGGGGAAAAATGGGAATTCTGTCATACCCTGGAGCCTGAGAATCCTGGGATTTGGGTGGGGAAAAATGGGCATTCTGTCATGTCCTGGAGCCTGAGAATCCTGGGATTCAGGTGGGGAAAAATGGGAATTCTGTCACACCCTGGAGCCTGAGAATCCTGGGATTTGGATGGGGAAAAATGGGAATTCTGTCATACCCTGGAGCCTGAGAATCCTGGGATTTGGGTGGGGAAAGTGCTGCAGGATCATCAAATCCAGCCCGGCACTGTTCCCTCCCTGTCATTGAGGTGAGTCAGGATCTTTTCAAGGATGGTTCCCTGTCCCACTTGATTGATGGATCCTTTTGTATAAATCCTATAAACATTTGGATCCTTTTACATAAATCCTATGGGTTTATATTATTCCCTGTGCCCTAAAGAACGGGAACCAGCTGGAATTGTCACAGCACATCCCTGTTCCCTCCCTGAAGCAATTCCAGGAGATCCAGGATCTTTTCCTGGCAGGATCCCCATCCCAGGATTTTCCCTTTAACCACAATATTCCCTTTCCTCCTCACCATGACGATGGTTCATTATCCCACTTGATTTATGGATCCTTTTACATAAATCCTGTGGGTTTATGTTCTTCCCTGTGCCCTAAAGAACAGGGACCAAGTGGAATTGTCACAGCACATCCCTGTTCCCTCCCTGAAGCAAATCCAGGAGATCCAGGATCTTTTCCTGGCAGGATCTCCATCCCAGGATTTCCCCTTTAACCATGATATTCCCATTTCTGCTCCATTCTGTTCCTCCTCATAATGAGGATGATTCATTATCCCACTTGATTTATGGATCCTGTTCTTCCCTGTGCCCTAAATAATGGGAACCAGGTGGAATTGTCACAGCACATCCCTGTTCCCTCCCTGAAGCAATTCCAGGAGATCCAGGATGTTTCCCTGGCAGGATCCCCATCCCAGAATTTCCCCTTTAACCTGGACCTTCCCTCTCCTCCCTCCCCGCAGCTGGACGAGCTTTTCCGTGTCTCTGAGGTCCGGAGGGATTTCAGGAGCATCCGAGTGCGGGACCTGGGCCAGAGCAGCACCGTCAGGGTCATCGTGGAGGCTCATTTTGACCCAGGTAGGGACAAATTCCACAGGAATTCTTTGGAAAAGGAAGATTGTTTTCCTTGGAAAAGGAGAGTTCTTTTCCATGGGGAAGGAGGGTTGTTTTTCTTGGGAAATGAGGGTTATTTTCCTTGGAAAAGGAAGATTATTTTCTTTGGGAAATGAGAATTATTTTCCTTGGAAAAGGAGGTTTATTTTCCTTGGGGAATGAAGATAATTTTCCTTGGGAAATGAAGATTATTTTGTTTGGGAAAGGAAGATTATTTTTCCTTTTGGAAATGAGGATTATTTTCCTTGGAAAGGAAGATTATTTTACTTGGGAAATGAGGGTTATTTTCCTTGGGAAATGAGGATTACTTTCCTTGCAAAAGGAGATTTTTTCCTTTGGGGAATGAGGATTATTTTCCTTTGGAAAGAAGGTTATTTTCTTTGGGAAATGAGGATTATTTTACTTGGGAAAGAAGGTTATTTTCTTTGGGAAATGAGGATTATTTTACTTGGAAAAGAAGATTATTTTCCTTGGAAAAGGAGGGTTCTTTTCCATGGGGAAGGAGGGTTGTTTTTCTTGGGAAATGGGGATTATTTTCCTTGGGAAATGAGGGTTATTTTCCTTGGGAAATGAGAATTATTTTCCTTTGGAAAGATGATTATTTTCCTTGGAGAAGGAGAAAAGTTTTCCTTGGGGAAGGAAGATTATTTCTTTTGGGAAATGAGGATTATTTTCCTTGGGAAATGAGGATTATTTTACTTAGGGAAGGAGGATTATTTTCCTTGGGAAAGGAGAATTATTTTCCCTGGGGAAGGAAGATTATTTTCCTTGGGAAAGATGATTATTTTCTTTGGGAAATGAGAGTTATTTTCCTTGGGGAATGAGGATTATTTTTCTTGGGAAATGAGGCTTATTTTCCTTGGGAAAGAACTTTATTTTCCTTGGAAAATAAGGATTATTTTACTTGGAAAAGGAGAATTATTTTCCTTGGAAAAGGAGGGTTCTTTTCCATGGGGAAGGAGGGTTGTTTTTCTTGGGAAATGGGGATTCTTTTCTTTGGGAAATGGGGATTCTTTTCTTTGGGAAATGGGGATTCTTTTCTTTGGGAAATGAGGATTATTTTCCTTGGGAAAGAAGATTATTTTCCTTGGAAAAGGAGGGTTCTTTTCCATGGGGAAGGAGGGTTGTTTTTCTTGGGAAATGAGAGTTATTTTCCTTGGAAAAGAAAGATTATTTTCCTTGGGAAATGAGGATTATTTTACTTGGGAAATGAGGATTATTTTCCTCAGCAAGTGAGGATTAATTTCCTTGAAAAATAAGGATTATTTTCCTTGAAGAAGGAAACTCATTTTCCTTGGTCAAACAAGAGATTTATAGCGCTCACAGCAGAGAAATTCCCATTAAACCCCATTAAACCCCTCACCATTTCCCCTTTTTTCCCTGGGACCAGCCACCTCCTACACGGCCGCCGACATCCAGGGGGCTCTGCTGAAACAGCTCCGAGCTGCCCGGAGAAAAACCATCCTGGTGAAGAAACCCCAGCAGGAGCACGTCAAATTCATGGATTTCGGTCAGTTCTCAGCTCCCTTTGGCTCCATTTTGGGGTTTCACAGTTCCAGGGGGGATTTGAGACCCTTGAAAAATATCCCCAAAAGAATTGGGGAATTCCAATTCCCCAGTTGGAGAGAGACCTTAAAGGGGTGGGAGAGACCTTAAAGGTTTTTTGGATGGTAGGACAGGGTGGTCCAGCCTGGACTTGGGAAATTCCAGGGAAAAATTCCTAACCCTGATCCTGATCCTGACCCTAATCCTAACCCTAATCCTGATCCTGATCCTGATCCTGACCCTGATCCTGACCCTTGGCTCAATTTGGGGTTTCACAGTTCCAGGGGGGATTTGAGACCCTTCAAAAACATCCCCAGAGGAATTGGGGAATGTTTGTGGGGTTGGGAGAGACCTTAAAGGTTTTCTGGATGGTGGGACAGGGTGGTCCAGCCTGGACTTGGGAAATTCCAGGGAAAAATTCCTAACCCTGATTCTGACCCTAATCCTAATCCTAACCCTAATCCTGATCCTGATCCTGACCCTGATCCTGACCCTTGGCTCAATTTGGGGTTTCACAGTTCCAGGGGGGATTTGAGACCCTTCAAAAACATCCCCAGAGGAATTGGGGAATGTTTGTGGGGTTGGGAGAGACCTTAAAGGTTTTCTGGATGGTGGGACAGGGTGGTCCAGCCTGGACTTGGGAAATTCCAGGGAAAAATTCCAGCCTCGGCTACTCTGGGAATTCCATCCCAGAATGGAATCTCCACCCCAACCCTAACCCACACCTGACCCCAAAACTAACCCACACCTGACCTTAAAACTAACCCATAACTAACCTTAAAACCAACCCATTCCTGACCCTAACTCACACCTGACCCTAAACCACACCTGACCCTGACCCACACCTGACCCTGACCCACACCTGACCTTAACCCTAACCCTAACTCACACCTGATCCTAACCCAAACCCACACCTGACCCTAACCCTAACCCATACATGACCCTAACCCTTATCCACACCTGACCCTGGCCCTGACTCTAACCCTAACCCACACCTGCCCCCAACCCACACCTAACCCTAAAACTAACTCATACCTAACCCCAACCCTTACTCACACCTGACGCTGACCCACACCTGACCCTAAAACTAACCCATAACTAACCTTAAAACCAACCCATACCTGACCCTAACTCACACCTGACCCTGACCCCAACGCTAACGCTAAAATTGACCTAAAACTAACCCTAACCCCAACCCTACCCTAACCCACACCTGACCCCAACCCTAACCTGACCCTAACCCTAATCCACACCTGATCCTAACCCTAGCCCACAGTTCACCCTAACCCTAACTCACACCTGACCATAACCCTAACCCCAACCCTACCCTAACCCACACCTAACCCATACCTGACCCTGACCCTAACCCATACCCTGACCCTAACCCAAACCCACATCTGACCCTGACCCTGACCCACACCTGACCTTGACCCACACCTGACCGCAACCCTAACCCATAACTAACCCTAACCCTAACCCTAACCCACACCTGACCCTAACCCCAACCCACACCTGACCCTGACCCTAATTCACACCTAACCCTAACCCTAACCCATAACTAACCCTAACCTTAACCCATACCTGACCCTGACCCTAACCCCAACGCTCTGCTCTCTTCCAGACTGGATCCCCCATCTCTTCACCACCACCATCACCACCACCACGGCCACCACCATGAGCCCTGCAGCCACCACCCGCCGTGTCCCCGGGGCCACCACCCACCACGTCCCTGGGGCCACCATGGGCCCTGCCACCACCCACCACATCCCTGGGGCCACCATGGGCCCTGCCACCACCCACCACGTCCCTGTGGCCACCCACCGTGTCCCCGTGGCCACCCACCGTGTCCCTGTGGCCACCCACCGTGTCCCTGCCACCACCATGAGCCCTGCAGCCACCACCCGCCGTGTTCCCTTGGCCACCACTGGTCCTGCCGCCACCCACCGTGTCCCCGTGGCCACCCCAGCCCTGAGCCACCACCTGGAGCCCTCGGGGAGAGCCGTGGGCAGCACCAGGAGGCCCAGCCCCAGCTCCAGCAGCTCCAGCAGCAGGAGGAAACCCCCCGGAGCCCCCCGGCCCTGCCAGTCCCAGCCCTGCCTGCACGGTGGCACCTGCAGGGACGACGGCCACGACTTCACCTGCAGCTGCCCCGCGGGGAGAGGAGGGGCTGTGTGTGAGAAAGGTGGGTGTTGAGCCCAAAAAAAATCACAATTTCTGGGTTTTCGGTGGTGTCCTCATTCCTTTGGAGTGGGTGGGGGTGGCACCTCTCTGGGACAGGTTTGGTAAAAATGGGTTTTTGTCTGTTTGAGTGGGAGGGGATGTCATTCTGTGTGCCAGGTTTGCTGAAAATTGGTTCTTGTTTCTTTGAGTGGGAAAGGATGTCATTATCTGTGCCAGGTTTGTTAAAAATCAGTTCCCAGCCCTTTGCCATGTCACCCTCTGTGCCAGGTTTGCTGAAAATTAATTCCCATTCCTTTACCATGTCATCATCTGTGCCAGGTTTGTTAAAAATCAGTCCCCACCCCTTTAAATGGGCAGGGATGTCACTCTCTGTGCCAGGTTTGCTAAAAATAAGTTCCCATCCCTTTACCATTCATCCTCTCTGCCAGGTTTGTTAAAAATCACTTCCCAGCCCTTTGCCATGTCATCATCTCTGCCAGGTCTGCTGAAAATCAGTTTCCACACCTTTACCATTCACCCTCAGTGCCAGGTTTGCTAAAAATCAGTTCCCACCCATTTAAATGGGCAGGGATGTCACCTTCTCTGCCAGGTTTGTTAAAAATCAGTTCCCAGCCCTTTAAATGGGCAGAGATGTCAGTCTCTGTGCCAGGTTTGCTAAAAATAAGTTCCCATCCCTTTACCATTCATCCTCTCTGCCAGGTTTGTTAAAAATCAGTTCCCACCCCTTAGGATGGACACTGAGTGCTGTGTCCAGTTTGGGATGGACATTGAGTGCTGTGTCCAGTTCAGGGTGGACACTGAGTGCTGTGTCCAGTTCAGGATGGACACTGAGTGCTGTGTCCAGTTTGGGATGGACATTGAGTGCTGTGTCCAGTTCAGGATGGACACTGAGTGCTGTGTCCAGTTTGGGATGGACATTGAGTGCTGTGTCCAGTTCAGGGTGGACACTGAGTGCTGTGTCCAGTTCAGGATGGACATTGAGTGCTGTGTCCAGTTTGGGATGGACATTGAGTGCTGTGCCCAGTTCAGGATGGACATTGAGTGCTGTGTCCAGTTCAGGATGGACACTGAGTGCTGTGCCCAGTTCAGGATGGACACTGAGTGCTGTGTCCAGTTCAGGGTGGACACTGAGTGCTGTGTCCAGTTCAGGGTGGACACTGAGTGCTGTGTCCAGTTCTGGATGGACACTGAGTGCTGTGTCCAGTTCAGGGTGGACACTGAGTGCTGTGTCCAGTTCAGGATGGACACTGAGTGCTGTGTCCAGTTCTGGATGGACATTGAGTGCTGTGTCCAGTTCTGGCCCCTCAGTTCAGGAAGGACATTGAGATATTTGAACGTGTCCAGAGAAGGGCAACAAACCTAGTGATTGGAAAACAAACCATAAGAAGAACAGCTGAGGGAGCTGGGGGTGTTTATCCTGGAGAAAAGGAGACTCAGGGGTGACTTTATCACTCTCCACAACCCCCTGAAAGGTGCCTGTGCTCAGCTGGGGTTGGTCTTTCTCCAGGCAGCACTGACAGGAGAGGACACAGCCTCAAGCTTCACCAAGGGAAATACAGGTTGGATATTAAGAAGAAATTTTTCACAAAAAAAGTGATTAAACACTGGAATTATCTGCCCAGGGAGGTGATGGAATCACCATTCCTGGGTGTGTTTAAAAGAAAACTGGATGTGGCACTGGGATGACCCAGTTGAGGTGTCAGGGCTGGGTTGGACTCGGTGATCTCGAAGGTCTTTTCCAACCTGGAAATTCTGTAATTCTGTGATTCAAAAGGGGAAAAACAGACAAAAAACAAAAAAATCCCCAAAATCTCACTGCCTTCTGCCCCTCCTCACAGCCATCAGCTACTTCATCCCCAGCTTTGGGGGCAACTCCTTCCTGGCCTTCAAGACGATGAAGGCTTATCACACGGTGAGGATTTCCATGGAATTCCGGGCGCTGGAGCCCAACGGGCTCCTCCTCTACAACGCCCAGAAACACGGCAAGGATTTCATCTCCCTGGCGCTGGTGGGCGGCTTCGTGCAGCTCAGGTAAAGGGGAATTTGCATCCCAGGATGGGGGAAAAATTTATATCCCAGAAGGGGAAAATTTGCATTTCAAAAAGGGCTTCAAAGTGGATAAAAATCAGGATTTTTTTTTGGTAGATGGAAGGAGTTCGGTTCTTGCTCTTTTCAGCTCAGAGCTCAGCTGGTGTCAATTTGAATTTCAAAAAAATAAAGCTCCTCGAGGTGTGGGAGGTTGATTTTTTTGAGAGATCTTTTTTTGGTGGGTTTTTTTTTTTTTTAAAGACTGGGAGAAGAAATGAGGAGAGAGGAGAAGGAGGGGGGGGAAAAGGACAGGGAGGAGAAGGGCAGAGTGGAAGAAATCCACTTTTTTTTGAGTGGATTTTCTTTTATTTTAGTGGATTTTTTTGAGTGGATTTTTTTTTTTGAGTGGATTTTTTTTGAGTGGTTTTTTTTTTTTGAGTGGCTTTTTTTTTGAGTGGCCTTTTTTTGAGTGGATTTTTTTTAGTGGCTTTTTTTTTTTTTTAGTGGCCTTTTTTTGAGTGGTTTTTTTTTTTTTGGTGTCCAAAAAATCCAACGGGATTGGGTTTGGAGTGAGGGGAGGAGGAGGGCAGAGCATAGGGAAGGAGAGAGGGAGGGAGGGAGAAAAGGAGAGAAGGAAGAAAGGAGGGAAGGTGGGAGAAGAGGAAAGGGGAGAAGGAGGGATGGAGAGGGAGAGAAGGATGGAGAGAAAGAAATAGGGAGGGAGAGAAGGAAGGAGGGAGAGAGGGATGAAGAGAGGGATGAAGAGATGGAGAGGAGGTGAAGGGAAGGAGAGAAGGAAAGAGAAAGAGAGAAGGAAAGAGGGAGAGAAGGGGAAGGAGAGAGGCAGAGAAGAGAGGGAGAGAAGGATGGAGAGAAAGAGAAGGAAGGGAGAGAGGGAGAGAGAGAAGGAGGGAGGGAAAGAGGAAGAGATGGAGAGGAGGAGTGAAGGAGAGAAGGGGGAGGGAGAGAAGGAGAGAGAGAAGGAAGATGAGAGAGGGAGAGAAGGATGGAGAGAGAGAAGGAGGGAGGGAGGGAAGGAGAGTGTCCCCAAGTGCTCCCAGTGCCACCTCACCCCTGGCACAGCCCAGCCAGCACTTTTGGGCACAGCCCCCAGGTTTTCTGGGGCAGGGTGAGCAGCAGGGTGTGAGTGCAGCTTTGGGCACAGTCCCCGTGGTTTTTGGCAGGTTTAACACAGGCACAGTGAGCAGCAGGGTGCGGGTTCAGCTTTGGGCACACTCCTCATGGTTTTTGGCAGGTTTAAAGGCAGGGTGAGCAGCTCTGGGCTCACACCCCGTATTTTCTGTCAGGTTTAACACAGACTTGGGCACGGGCACAGTGAGCAGCTTTGGGCACAGACACACTCCCTGTATTTTTTGTCAGGTTTAGCGCAGGCTCAGGCACGGGCACGGTGACCAGCTCTGGGCTCACACCCCAAATATATATATTGTATATATATATTTATATATTATATATATTCTGTCAGGTTTAACACGGGCTCAGGCACAGACACAGTGCCCAGCTCTGGGCTCACACCCCAAATAGATATATTATATATATATTTATATATTATCTATTATATATATTCTGTCAGGTTTAACACGGGCTCAGGCACAGGCACAGTGCCCAGCTCTGGGCTCACACCCCAAATATATTTATTGTATATATATTTATATATTATCTATTATATATATTCTGTCGGGTTTAACACGGGCTCAGGCACGGGCACAGTGACCAGCTCTGGGCTCACACCCCAAATATATATATTATATATATATATTTATATACTATATATATTCTGCCAGGTTTAACACGGGCTCAGGCACGGGCACAGTGACCAGCTCTGGGCTCACACCCCAAATATATATATTATATATATATATTTATATACTATATATATTCTGCCAGGTTTAACACGGGCTCAGGCACAGACACAGTGACCAGCTCTGGGCTCACACCTCAAATATATATATTGTATATATATATTTATATATTATATATATTCTCTCAGGTTTAACACGGGCTCGGGCACGGGCACAGTGACCAGCACAGTGCGGGTACAGATTTGGGCACACACTCCATGTTTTTGGCAGGTTTAACACGGGCTCGGGCACGGGCACAGTGACCAGCACAGTGCGGGTACAGCCCGGGCGGTGGCACCAGCTGGAGGTGACAAGGAACAGGCGCAGTGGGGCCCTGGCCGTGGACGGGGAGCCCCAGGTGAGCGGGCACAGCCCCCCCGGCACCGACGGCCTCAACCTGGACACCGACCTCTTCATCGGGGGAGCGCCCCACGACATCATGGCCACGTGAGGGGACACGGGGGACACTGGGAGGGTGGCACTGCGTCTGTGAGGGTGGCACTGGGACCAGAAGGGACACTGGGCATAGGGGAGGCACTGTGAGGGTGGCACTGTGAGGGTGGCACTGTGAGGGTGGCACTGGGACCAGGGGGTCACTGGGCATGGGACGGTGGCACTGCCCCATGGAGGGGAACACTGGGCCTGAGAGGGTGGCACTGTGATGGTGACACTGGGCATGGGGGGACACTGGGACTGGGGGTGGCACCCTGGAGGGGTGGCACTGAGTCTTGGGGGGGTGGTACTGGCCCTGTGAGGGTGGCATTGCCCCATGACTGTGACACTGTCCCTGTGAGTGGGACACTCCTCTGTGACTGTGACACTGCTCCATGGAGGGTGACACTGCCCCATGATGGTGACACTGCCTCATTACGTGATACTGTCCCATGAGTGTGACATTGCCCCATGAGGGTGACACTGTCCCATGAGTGTGACATTGCCACATGAGGATGACATTGCCCTGCAAGGGTGACACTGCCCCATGAGTGTGACACTGCCCCATGAGTGTGACACTGTCCCATGAGTGTGACATTGCCACATGAGGATGACAGTGCCTCGTGACATGAGTGGGACACTCCCCTGTGACTGTCACACTGCCCCATGATGGTGACACTGCCCCTGTGAGTGTGACATTGCCCCATGAGGGTGACACTGTCCCATCACATTCCCCTGGGAATGTGGCACTGTCCCATGATGGTGACACCTGTGAGGGCACCAAGACAGTGACACCTCCCATCCCCAATGTCCCCATTCCCCGCCCTGTCACTCCAATGTCCCCACCACCCCCCACACCACTGGGTGACACCCCCGTCACTCTGATGTCCCCACCACCCACCACACCCCTCAATGGCACCCCTGTCACTCTGCTGTCCCTAGTGCCCACCCTGTCACTCTGCTGTCCCCTCAGGGTGACAGAGCACACCGAGGCCACCACAGGCCTGCGGGGCTGTATCCGCCTGCTGGGCATCAATGACCGCGAGCACCAGCTGCGCCAGGGCCAGGGCGACGTCCTGTACGGCAGCGCCGTGGGCCAGTGCGGCCACAACCCCTGCCAGCCCAACCCCTGCCACCACGGCGGCACCTGCCACGCCAGGGACGCCGGCATGTTCCACTGCCAGTGCCTCGAGGGCCACACCGGTAACGGGATGGGGTTTGTTCCTTCCAGGGAACGGGATGGTCTTTGGTCATGGGAATTGTCTTTGGGCATGGGAATTGTGTTGGGGGGATATTGGGGATGTGGGGACACTGGGGGGCATTGGGGACATGGGGGGCATTGGGGACACTGGGGACATTGGTGACATGGGGACACTGGAGACATGGGGAGCACTAGGGGACACTGGGGATGTGAGGGACATTGGGGGCATGAGGACACTGGGGACATGGATGACACTGGGAATGTGGGGGACACGGGAGGACATTGTGGGGACATGGAGGACATTGGGAATGTAGGGGACAATGGGGACATGGGGACATTGGGGACATGGGGACATGGAGGACATGGGGACATTGGGGACATGAGGACATTGAGGACATGGGGGACATTTGGGACCTGGGAGACATGTGGGACATGGGGGACACTGGGGACATTGGGGACATTGAGGACATGGGGGACTTTAGGGACATGGGGACACTGGGGATGTGGGGAACACTGGCGCTGTGGTAGACAAGAGGGACATGGAGGACATTGGGGACATGAGGACATTGGGGATGTGGGGGACACTGGGGCCATGGGGGACATTTGGGACATGGGAGACATACAGGACATGGGGAACACTGGGGACATGGGGACACTGGGACGTGGGGCCATGGTGACCCTGTGCACACAGTGACCCTGTGCACACAGTGACAACGAGGCCATGTCCCTGGTGTGGGTGACACTCCCCCTGTCCCCCACAGGCCCCACGTGCGCCTTGGAGCAGAACCCGTGCGAGCCGTCCCCGTGTCACCCGTCTGCCACCTGCCTGGTGCTGCCCGACAGGGGCCCCCTCTGTGCCTGCCCCATGGGCCGCCAGGGCGACTTCTGCGAGCGAGGTGGGACCCTGGGGACATCCGGGGTGGCCTTTGGGACATGTGTCCCCAAGGCTGTCCCCAACGCTGTCCCCTCTGTGCCCAGTGACGGAGCAGGACCAGACCGTGCCCTTCATGCCCGAGTTCAGCGGCTCCTCCTTCCTGGAGCTGAACGGGCTGCAGAGCTTCGTGCCCGACCTGCAGTGAGTGATGGGACATGGGGACAGGGACATGGGGGACAGGGACATGGGACATGGGGACAGGGATGGGGGACAGGGATGGGGGACAGGGATGGGAGACAGGGACAGGGATGGGGGACAGGGACAGAACAGAGGGACAGGGATGGGACACAAGGATGGGACATAGGGAGAGGGATGGGGGACAGGGACAGGGATGGGGCATAGGGACAGGGACAGGGCACAGATATGGGACACTGGGACAGGGATGGGGACACAGGGACGGGGACACAGGGACAGGGATGGGGCTCTGGGGCACAGGGACAGAGAC
Organism: Zosterops lateralis; assembly: GCF_965231275.1. Lineage (NCBI taxonomy): Eukaryota > Metazoa > Chordata > Aves > Passeriformes > Zosteropidae > Zosterops > Zosterops lateralis. Next base: position 6,669,428 of record NC_139782.1, on the reverse strand, counting down.
AGGGACAGGGACAAGGACAGGCACAGCCTCACCCTGCAGTGCCCTGGACATCAGGGACATCCCTCACCTGGCAGGGCTGGCATTCCTGTCACATCCACCAGCTCAGGCCCCAGGGTTATCCTGAGGGAGATGGGATAACAGGTTATCCCAAGGGATTTGGGATAAGAGAATTATCCTGAAGGATTTGGGATAAGAGGGTTACCCCAAGAGATTTGGGATAACAGGTTAACCCGAGAGATTTGGGTTAGGGTTAGGGTTTAGGGTTAGGTTAGAGGTTTACCCTGAGGGATTTGGGATAACAAGGGTTACCCCAAGAAATTTGGGATAACAGGTGGGATTTGGGATAACAGGGGTTACCCCGAGGGATTTGGGATAACAGGTGGGATTTGGGAAAACAGGATTTTCCCAAGGGATTTGGGATAACAGGTGGTATTTGGGATAACAAGGTTACCCCAACAGATTTGGGATAACAGGTGGGATTTGGGATAAGAGGTTATCCCGAGGGATTTGGGATAACAGGTTTTCCCAAGGGATTTGGGCTAACAGGGTTACCCCAAGAGATTTGGGATAACAGGTGAGATTTGGGATAACAGGTGAGATTTGGGATAACAGGGGTTACCCCAAGAGATTTGGGATAACAGGTGGGATTTGGGATAACAGGGTTTTCCCAAGGGATTTGGGATAAGAGGTGGGATTTGGGATAACAGGTTTTCCCGAGGGATTTGGGCTAACAAGGTTACCCCAAGAGATTTGGGATAACAGGTGAGATTTGGGATAACAGGGTTTACCCCGAGGGATTTGGGATAACAGGTGGGATTTGGGAAAACAGGATTTTCCCAAGGGATTTGGGATAACAGGTGGGATTTGGGATAAGAGGTTATCCCAGGAGATTTAGGCTAACAGGTTACCCCAAGGGATTTGGGCACAGATCAGGACAGGACCCCCCTGACCGACCCCTGTCCCCTCAGGGAGAAGATGACCATGGAGCTGGTGCTGCTGGCCAAGAAACCCGACGGGATGATTTTCTACAACGGGCAGAAAAGCGACGGCAAAGGGGACTTTGTGTCCCTGGCGCTGGCCCAGGGACACCTGGAGTTCAGATACGACCTGGGCAAGGGCCCTGCCGTGCTCAGGTGAGCCCTGCCCACCTCCCCTCGCGTTTTTGGGGGGTTTTATCCCACCCCAGATTCCAGGCTGGTGGTTCTGGGGGGTGGTTTTTGTGTCTCTGTGACCTCTGGAGGTTTTGGGGTTGGGCTGAGTTTGTGGGAGAATGAATTGGAGTCTCAAGGTTTTGGTTTTTCTTGGGTTTTTTTGTGTTGTTTATTAATTCTTAATTTATAATTCTTTGTGTGTCTGGCCAAGGTGTTCATATCTTGGACATGATGTGACTCCCCCCGTGATGGGAGGTCACTTTGCTTTTTATACAGATAATTCTGTGTTTATTATTTATTATTTTATACCAATGTCTTGGTTTTCTTGGTTTCTTGTGTTGTTTATTAATTCTTAATTTATAATTCTTTGTGTGTCTGGCCAAGGTGTTCACAGCAGCCAGATGTGACTCCCCCCATGATGGGAGGTCACTTTGCCTTTATACAGATAATTCTGTGTTTATTATTTATTATTTTATACCAATGCCCAATGCCTGGACTAGAAGGGTCATTTCTATTTTAAACCCCTCAAATCACCCTGTGCCCATGTCACTGCAGAAAACTGATCCCAAGGGAGGAGGAGAAGGACTCAGGGTTCCATCCTAAATCCTGCGTCTGGTCCCCCAGTCAGCTCCATTCTAAAAACCCCAAAATTACCAAATTTTCCACCTGGTGATAAACCACACCCCTGTCTGTAAGACATTTGTGACTTGTGATTCCTCTCTTTGTGTTGTTGGAAGACCCCAGACCCCCCTGGAGAGACCCCAGACCCCCCTGGGCTGACCCCAGACCCCCCTGGAGAGACCCCAGACCCCCCTGGAGAGACCCCAGACCCTCCTGGGCAGACCCCAGACCCTTCTGGGCAGACCCCAGACCCTCCTGGACAGACCCCAGACCCTCCTGGAGAGACCCCAGACTCCCCTGGACAGACCCCAGACCCCCCTGGAGAGACCCCAGACCCCCCTGGGCAGACCCCAGACCCCCTGTAGTGACCCCAGACCCTCCTGGAGAGACCCCAGACCCTCCTGGGCAGACCCCAGACCCCCTGGGCAGACCCCAGACCCCCTGAACACACCCCAGACCCCCCTGGAGAGACCCCAGACCCTCCTGGGCAGACCCCAGACCCCCTGAACACACCCCAGACCCCTTTCTCAGTTCCCAGACACCCCTGGGCAGACCCCAGACCCTCCTTTACAGACTCCAGACCCCCTGGACAGACCCCAGACCCTCTTGGACAGACCCCAGACCCCCTGGACTGACCCCAGACCCCCTGGGCAGACCCCAGACCCCCCTGGGCAGACCCCAGACCCCCTTTCTCAGTTCCCAGACCCCTCTCCCAATCTCTTTGACCCTCCAGAGGGATTCCCTGGACTATGACACTCTCCCATCACTTTTGGAGGTCACAGATCTCACCCTGGAGGTTTATTTTTCTCCCCCAGGAGCGAGGAGCCCGTGCCCCTGGACACGTGGGTCACTGTCCTGCTGGAGAGGAGCGGCCGCAAGGGCGTCCTGAGGGTCAACAACGGCCGCAGGGTCATGGGGGAGTCCCCGGTGAGTTGGGGGCTCTGGGAGAGGAGTTTCTCACATTCCTGGGCTTTCAATCCTGGATTTGGGGGTGGAAAAGTGGAATTTCTCAGGTGCTTGGTGTTCAAATCATGGCTGTAAGGGAGGAAAAGTGGAATTTCTCAGGGTCCTGGGTTTTAAATAATGGATTTGAGGTTGGAAGAGTGGAATTTATCAGGTTCCTGAATTTTAAATCAGTGGAATTTCTCAGGGTCCTGAGCTTCAAATTGTGGATTTGAGAGTAGAAGAATAGAATTTCTCAGGTTCTTGGGCTTTAAATTGTGGCTATAAGGGAGGAGAAGTGGAATTTCTCAGGGACAGGGTCATGGGAGAGTCCCCGGTGAGTTGGGGGCTCTGGGAGAGGAGTTTCTCACATTCCTGGGGTTTAAATCCAGGGTTTGGGGATGGAAAAGTGGAATTTCTCAGGGTCCTGGGTTTTCAGTTCTGGATTTCAGGTTGCAAGAGTGGAATTTATCAGGGTCCTGGGCTTTAAATCACAGATTTGAGGGATGGAAAAGTGGAGTTCCTCAGGTTCTTGTGGTTATAACTGTGGAGGAAAAGTGGAATTTCTCAGGGACAGGGTCATGGGGGAGTCCCCGGTGAGTTGGGGGCTCAGAACTGTCCTAGGGGAGGGATTTCTCAGGTTCCTGGGCTTTAAATCCTGGGGTTGGGGGTGGAAAAGTGGAATTTTTCAGGTTCCTGGATTTTAAGTCATGGATTTCAGGGTGGAAGAGTGGAATTTCTCACCTTTCTGGGCTTTAAATTGTGGGTTTCAGGGTGGAAAAGTGGAATTTCTCAGGTTCTTGGGCTTTAAATCTTGGATTTGAGGTTGGAGGAGCGGAATTTCTCAGGTTCCTGAATTTTAAATCAGTGGATTTGAGGATGGAGAAGTGGAATTTCTCATGTCATGGATTTCAGGGTGAAGGAGTGGAATTTTCTCAGGGTCCTGGGTTTTAAATCGTGGATTTGAGGGTGAAGAAGGAGGCAGGAGCCAGGGAGGGAAGGATCCCTGCATCCCTTCCTGTGGAATTCCAGCCCCTCTCCTCTTTTCCCAGCTGGCAGCTTCTCCCCATTCCCTGGGATGGGAATTCCATACTTTCCCCATCCCCTGGGATGGGAATTCCAGCCTTTCTCCATCCCCTGGGATGGGAATTCCAGCCTCTCCCCATTCCCTGGGATGGGAATTCCAGCCTCTCCCCATTCCCTGGGATGGGAATTCCAGCCTCTCCCCATTCCCTGGGATGGGAATTCCAGCCTTTTCCCATTCCCTGGGATGGGAATTCCAGTCTTTTCCCATTCCCTGGGATGGGAATTCCAGTCTTTCCCCATTCCCTGGGATGGGAATTCCAGCTTTTCTCATCCCCAGGGATAGGAATTCCAGCCTTTTCCCATCCCCTGGGATGGGAATTCCAGCTTTTGTCCATTCCCTGGGATGGGAATTCCAGCTTTTCTCATCCCCTGGGATGGGAATTCCAGCCTTTCCCCATCCCCTGGGATGGGAATTCCAGCCTTTCCCCATCCCCTGGGATGGGAATTCCAGCTTTTCTCATCCCCTGGGATGGGAATTCCAGCTTTTCTCATCCCCTGGGATGGGAATTCCAGCCTTTCCCCATCCCCTGGGATGGGAATTCCAGCCTTTCCCCATCCCCTGGGATGGGAATTCCAGCCTTTTCCCATTCCCTGGGATGGGAATTCCAGCTTTTCCCCATTCCCTGGGATGGGAATTCCAGCCTGTCTCCATCCCCAGGGATGGGAATTCCAGGTTTTCACCATCCCCTGGGATGGGAATTCCAGCCTTTCCCCATTCCCTGGGATGGGAATTCCAGCCTTTCTCCATCCCCTGGGATGGGAATTCCAGCCTCTCCCCATTCCCTGGGATGGGAATTCCAGCCTTTTCCCATTCCCTGGGATGGGAATTCCAGCCTTTCCCCATTCCCTGGGATGGGAATTCCAGCCTCTCCCCATTCCCTGGGATGGGAATTCCAGCCTTTTCCCATTCCCTGGGATGGGAATTCCAGTCTTTCCCCATTCCCTGGGATGGGAATTCCAGCCTTTCCCCATTCCCTGGGATGGGAATTCCAGCCTTTCCCCATTCCCTGGGATGGGAATTCCAGCCTCTCTCCATCCCCAGGGATGGGAATTCCAGTCTTTCTCCATCCCCTGGGATGGGAATTCCATCCTGTCCCCATTCCCTGGGATGGGAATTCCAGCTTTTCTCCATCCCCTGGGATGGGAATTCCAGCTTTTCTCCATCCCCTGGGATGGGAATTCCCTAAATCCCCCCAAAACCTCCAAAAAAAAGGGATTTTTCCTCCTCTCCTTTTCCTCTTTCCAAACCCCTGGGTGACAGTGACCCTGTTGTCACCTCCTGTCACCCCCAGAGCCACCAGTTGTGATGTCCCCACTGATGTCCCTTTTATTGGGATTTTTTGGGGATTTTTTTGGGGGGTTTTTTGGGTTTTTGGGGGGTTTTTTGGGTTTTTTTTTTCTCTCTCCCTTTAATTTTCTTTATCTTTTTCCCTTCCCTGCTGTTCTGGATCCCAGAAATCCCGTAAGGTACAGATAAGTATGAGCAGCCTCTGGTCCATCTCATTTCTCATTGGGGTTGTTTTTTTTTAATTTTTTTTTTTTTCCATCCCAATGTTAGTTGTTTTTTTTTTCATCTCCCAGATTTAGGATCGTTGTAGTTTAGAGCTGCTCATTCCCTTCATTCCCAGCCAGTTGTTGTCATCTTTCGTTGTGGGGGCATTTCAATTAATTCAGTCATTTTAACTTTATTTTATTTTTATTTATTTATTTTATTTTATTTTATTTTATTTTATTTTATCTTTATTTAATTTTATTGCATTGCATTTTATTGCATTGCATTTTATTGCATTGTATTTTATTGTATCTTACTTTATTTTATTTTATTTTATTTTACTTCATTTAATTTAATTTAATTTAATTGCATTGCATTTATTTTATTTTATTTAACTTTACTTTATTTTACTTTACCTTACTTTATTTTACTTAGTTTAATTTAATTTCACTTTATTTTATTTTATTTTACTTAATTTAATTGCATTGCATTGTATTTTATTATTTTATTTTCTTTTATTTCATTATATTTATTCTTATTTTACTTTAATTTATTTTACTTTATTTTATTGCATTGCATTGTATTTATTTTATTTTATTTTACTTAATTCTACTTTATTTTACTTTATTTAATTTTATTGCATTGCATTTTATTGTATTGTATTGTATTTTATTTTACTTTAATTTTTTAAACTTTAATTTATTTTATTTTACTTTATTTAACTTTATTGCATTGCATTGTATTGCATTGCATTTTATTGTATTATTTTATTGTATTTTACTTTATTTTATTTTACTTTAATTTTATTGCATTGCATTTTATTGCATTGTATTTTATTGTATTTTATTTTGTTTTATTTTACTTCACTTTATTTAATTTTAATTTTATTTAATTTAATTTTAGCTTACTTTATTTTATTTTACTTTATTTTTATTTTATTTTATTTTATTTTATTTTATTTTATTTTACTTTATTTTATTTTACTTTATTTTTATTTTATTTTATTTTATTTTATTTTACTTTATTTTTATTTTATTTTATTTTATTTTATTTTACTTTATTTTTATTTTATTTTATTTTATTTTATTTTACTTTAATTTTATTTTACTTTATTTTTATTTTATTTTATTTTATTTTATTTTACTTTATTTTATTTTATTTTACTTTATTTTTATTTTATTTTATTTTTATTTTATTTTATTTTATTTTATTTTATTTTATTTATCCCATCCCGTTCACCGCACCGTCCATCCCTCAGTGTGACCCCCCAGCCCGTCCCTGCTGTGGCTCCGGCCCCGGGAATGTCCCAGGGGGGACACGGGAGGGGATTCCTCCCCCAAAACACCCCGGGGCAGGAGAACCTCCTCGGACCTGGGGAACCTCCTCAAATCAAACCTGAGAAACCTCCTCGGGCCTGGGGAACCTCCTCAAATCAAACCTGGGGAAGCTCCTCAGACCTGGGAAGCTCCTCAAACCTGGGAGAGTTCCTCAGACCTGGGAAAGGTCCTCAGACCTGGGAAAGCTTCTAAAACTTGGGGAAGCTCCTCAAACCTGGAGAAGATCCCCAAACTTGGAGAAACTCCCCAAACCTGGAGCATCTCAAACCTGGAGCAGCTCCTCAAACCTGGAGCAGCTCCCCAAATCTGGGGAAGCTCCTCAAATTTGGAGAAACTCCTCAAACTTGGAGAAACTCCTCAAACCTGGAGCAGCTCCTTAAACCTGGAGCAGCTCCTCAGAACTGGAGCAGGTCCTCAAACCAAAACTCAGAGCAGTTCCTCAGACCTAGAGCAGCTCCTCAAATAAAACCTGGAGCAGCTCCTCAAACCTGGAGAAACTCCCAAAATTTGGAGCAGCTCCTCAAATCTGGATGATCCACAAACCTGGGGAAACTCCCCAAACCTGGAGAAGCTCCTCAAACCTGGATAATCCTCAAAGCTGGAGCATCTCAAATCTGGAGAATCTCCTCAAATCAAACCTGGAGCAGCTCCTCAAACCTGGGGAAGCTCCTCAAATTTGGAGCAGCTCCTCAGATTTGAGGAAGTTCCTCAAACCTGGAGCATCTCCTCAAACTTGGAAAAGTTCCTCAGATCTGGATGAGCCTCAAGCCTGGAGCAGCTCCTCAGACCTGGAGCAGCTCCTCAAACCTGGATAATCCTCAAAGCTGGAGCATCTCAAACCTGGAGAAACTCCTCAAATCAAAACTCGGAGCAGCTCCTCAAACTTGGAGCAACTCCTCAAATAAAACTTGGAGCAGCTCTCCAAACCTGGGGAAGCTCCTCAAACCAAAACTTGGAGCAGCTCCTCAAACCTTGGGAAGTTCCCCAAATTTGGAGAAGCTCCTCAAATTTAGAGAAGCTCCTCAAACCTGGATGAGCCTCAAACCTGGAGAAACTCCTCAGACCTGGGGAAGCTCCTTAAATCTGGAGCAGTTCCTCAGACCTGGAGCAGTTCCTCAAACCTGGATCATCTCAAATCTGGAGAAACTCCTCAAACCAAAACTCGGAGCAGCTCCTCAAACCTGGGGAAGCTCCTCAAATTTGAGCAGCTCCTCAGATCTGGATGAGCCTCAAACCTGGAGAAGCTCCCAAAATTTGGAGCAGCTCCTCAAACCCAGGGAAACTCCTCAAACCTGGAGCAGTTCCCCAAACCTGGATGAGCTTTAAACCTGGAGAAGCTCCCAAAATTTGGAGCAGCTCCTCAGACCTGGAGCAACTCCTCAGATCTGGATGAGCCTCAAACCTGAAAAAGCTCCTCAAATCAAGCCTGGAGCAGCTCCTCAAACCTGGAGCAGCTCCCAAAATTTGGAGAAGCTCCTCAAACCTGGATGAGCCTCAAACCTGGAGAAGCTCCTCGGACCTGGGGAATTTACTCAAACTTGGAGCAGTTCCTCAGACCTGGAGAAGCTCCTCAAATCAAACCTGGAGCAGCTCCTCAAACCTGGAGCAGCTCCTCAGATTTGGGGAAGTTCCCCAAATTTGGAGAAGCTCCTCAAACTTTGAAAAGCTCCTCAAACCTGGAGAAGCCCCTCAGATCTGGGGAATTTACTCAAACTTGGAGCAGTTACTCAGACCTGGAGAAGCTCCTCAAATCAAACCTGGAGAAACTCCTCAGACCTGGAGCATCTCAAACCTGGATGAGCCCAGGTGTGCCCAGGCCCACCCAGGTGTGCCCAGGGCTGCCCAGGTGTGCCCAGGTGTGCTCAGAGCTGCCCAGGTGTGCCCAGGGCTGCCCAGGTGTGCCCAGGTGTGCCCAGGACTGCCCAGGTGTGCTCAGAGCTGCCCAGGTGTGCCCAGGCCCACCCAGGTGTGCCCAGGGCTGCCCAGGTGTGCCCAGGACTGCCCAGGTGTGCCCAGGGCTGCCCAGGTGTGCCCAGGACTGCCCAGGTGTGCTCAGAGCTGCCCAGGTGTGCCCAGGACTGCCCAGGTGTGCCCAGGACTGCCCAGGTGTGCTCAGAGCTGCCCAGGTGTGCCCAGGACTGCCCAGGTGTGCTCAGAGCTGCCCAGGTGTGCTCAGGGCCACCCAGGTGTCCCCAGGTGTCCCCTGACTCTGTGTCCCCACAGGTGCCCCACATGGTGCTGAACCTGAAGGAGCCTCTGTTCGTGGGGGGAGCCCCGGAGCTGTCCCGGCTGGCCCGAGCAGCCGCCATCAGCAGCGGCTTCCAGGGGGCCCTGCAGAGGGTGAGACACACCTGGGACACCTGGGTCACCTACAGGGTCACTCGTGTCACCTGTGCCCCCTACAGTGTCACCTGGGTCACCTACAGTGTCACCTGTGTCCTCTACAGTGTCACCTGTGTCACCTACAGTGTCACCTGGGACAGCCCAGGGTCACCTGTGTCCCCTCCCTGATCCTTTTTTTCCCTCCCTCACCCATTTTTCCCCCTTGATCTGTTTTTCCCCATCTCATCTTTTTTTCCCCCTCCCTGATCAGATTTTCCCCTCCCTGATCCATTTTTCCCCCTCCTTGATCTGTTTTTTCCTTTCCTGAGCCAGTTTTTTCCTTCTCTGAGTGGATTTTCCCCTCCCTGATCCATTTTCCCCTCCCTGATCCATTTTTTCCCCTCCCTGATCCATTTTCCCCCTCCCTTTACTGGTTTTTCCCTCCCTGGTCGGATTTTTCCCTCCCTGAGTACGTTTTTCTCTCCCTGAGTATGTTTTTTCCTTCTCTGAGTAGGTGTTTCCTTCCCTGGTCCATTTTTTCATCCCTGATCCATTTTTTCCCTCCCTGATTCAGATTTTCCCCTCCTTGATCCATTTTCTTCTCTCCCTGTCAGATTTTTCCTTCCCTGAGTGGGTTTTTTCCCTCCCCAATCAGATTTTCCTCTCTCAGATCCATTTTTCCCCTCCCTGATCAGATTTTCCCCACCCTAATCCATTTTTCCCTCTCCCTCATCCATTTTTCCCCCTCCCTCATCCATTTTCCCCCTCCCTTTGCTGGTTTTTTCCCTCCCTGACCCATTTTTCCCTCTGGTTTTCCCCTCCCTGATCCATTTCCCCCCCCACCCCGATCCATTTTCCCCTTCCCTAATTTGGATTTTCCCCCTCCCTTTGCCATTTTTCCCCCCTCTAACCCCTCTTTTCCCCCGCAGATCTCGCTGGGCTCGGTGTCCATCCTGCAGGAGCAGAACATCCGCAGTGCCCGGGACATCTCCCCGTTCCGGGGCCACCCCTGCACCCAGAGCCCCAACCCGTGTGAGCACGGGGGCCACTGCCAGCCCAGCCTGGGCTCCTTCCAGTGCCACTGCCAGCGCGGCTTCTCGGGGACCCGCTGTGACAAAGGTGACATTGGGGGTTCTATCAGTGCCACTGCCAGCCCAGCCTGGGCTCCTTCCAGTGCCACTGCCAGCGTGGCTTCTCGGGGACCCGCTGTGACAAAGGTGACATTGGGGGACACAGAGACATAGGAGTGACATGGAGACACTGGGGACATGGGGACACAGGGCTCCTTCCAGTGCCACTGCCAGCCCAGCCTGGGCTCCTTCCAGTGCCACTGCCAGCGTGGCTTCTCGGGGACACGCTGTGACAAAGGTGACATTGGGGGTTCTATCAGTGCCACTGCCAGCGCGGCTTCTCGGGGACACGCTGTGACAAAGGTGACATTGGGGGACACAGAGACATAGGAGTGACATGGAGACACTGGGGACATGGGGACACAGGGCTCCTTCCAGTGCCACTGCCAGCGCGGCTTCTCGGGGACTCGCAGTGACAAAGGTGACAGGGGGGGTGACACAGGGCTCCTTCCAGTGCCACTGCCAGCGCGGTTTCTCGGGGACTCACTGTGACAAAGGTGACAGGGGGACACTGGGGGGACAGGGAGTGACACAGGGGACACAGGGCTCCTTCCAGTGCCACTGCCAGCGCAGCTTCTTGGGGACTCGCTGTGACAAAGGTGGGGACACCAGGGAGGACAGGGGGACATGGGGGACAGGGGGTGACACAGGGCTCCTTCCAGTGCCACTGCCAGCGCGGCTTCTCGGGGACTCGCTGTGACAAAGGTGACATTGGGGGTTCTATCAGTGCCACTGCCAGCGCGGCTTCTCGGGGACTCGCTGTGACAAAGGTGGGGACAGCAGGGGGCTGAGGTGGCACTGGGGGCTGAGGTGGCACAGGGGATGGAGATAACTCAGCCCCATCTCCCTGTTTGTGTTTCCCCCAGTGATCATCGAGAAGGCGGCTGGGGACGCCGAGGCCGTGGCCTTCGATGGCCAGACCTACCTGGAGTATCACAACGCTGTCACCAAGAGGTACCCGAGCCCCAGAACGGGAATTTGGGCAGGAAAAAACGGGATCCAGGAGCTGAAAACGGGGGCTGGATATTCCTGATCCTTCCCCCCAAACCAGCCCTGGATATTCCTGATCCTTCCCCCCAAACTGGGCTGGATATTCCTGATCCTTCCCCCAAACTGGGCTGGATATTCCTGATCCTTCCCCCTAAACTGGGCTGGATATTCCTGATCCTTCCCCCCAAACCAACCTGGATATTCCTGATCCTTCCCCCCAAACCAACCTGGATATTCCTGATCCTTCCCTCCAAACTGGGCTGGATATTCCTGATCCTTCCCCCAAACTGGGCTGGATATTCCTGATCCTTCCCCCCAAACCAACCTGGATATTCCTGATCCTTCCCCCCAAACTGGGCTGGATATTCCTGATCCTTCCCCCCAAACCAACCTGGATATTCCTGATCCTTCCCCCCAAACCAACCTGGATATTCCTGATCCTTCCCCCCAAACTGGGCTGGATATTCCTGATCCTTCCCTCCAAACTGGGCTGGATATTCCTGATCCTTCCCCCAAACTGGGCTGGATATTCCTGATCCTTCCCCCCAAACCAACCTGGATATTCCTGATCCTTCCCCCCAAACTGGGCTGGATATTCCTGATCCTTCCCCCCAAACCAACCTGGATATTCCTGATCCTTCCCCCAAACTGGGCTGGATATTCCTGATCCTTCCCCCCAAACTGGGCTGGATATTCCTGATCTTTCCCCCCAAACTGGGCTGGATATTCCTGATCCTTCCCCCCAAACTGGGCTGGATATTCCTGATCCTTCCCCCCAAACCAACCTGGATATTCCTGATCCTTCCCCCCAAACTGGGCTGGATATTCCTGATCCTTCCCTCCAAACCAACCTGGATATTCCTGATCCTTCCCCCCAAACCAACCTGGATATTCCTGATCCTTCCCTCCAAACTGGGCTGGATATTCCTGATCTTTCCCTCCAAACTGGGCTGGATATTCCTGATCCTTCCCCCCAAACTGGGCTGGATATTCCTGATCCTTCCCTCCAAACCAGCCCTGGATATTCCTGATCCTTCCCCCCAAACCAACCTGGATATTCCTGATCCTTCCCTCCAAACCAACCTGGATATTCCTGATCCTTCCCCCAAACTGGGCTGGATATTCCTGATCCTTCCCCCCAAACTGGGCTGGATATTCCTGATCCTTCCCCCCAAACTGGGCTGGATATTCCTGATCCTTCCCTCCAAACCAACCTGGATATTCCTGATCCTTCCCCCCAAACTGGGCTGGATATTCCTGATCCTTCCCTCCAAACCAACCTGGATATTCCTGATCCTTCCCCCAAACTGGGCTGGATATTCCTGATCCTTCCCCCCAAACTGGGCTGGATATTCCTGATCCTTCCCCCAAACTGGGCTGGATATTCCTGATCCTTCCCCCCAAACCAGCACTGGATATTCCTGATCCTTCCCCCCAAACCAACCTGGATATTCCTGATCCTTCCCTCCAAACTGGGCTGGATATTCCTGATCCTTCCCCCAAACTGGGCTGGATATTCCTGATCCTTCCCCCCAAACCAACCTGGATATTCCTGATCCTTCCCCCAAACTGGGCTGGATATTCCTGATCCTTCCCCCCAAAACTGGGCTGGATATTCCTGATCCTTCCCCCAAACTGGGCTGGATATTCCTGATCCTTCCCCCCAAACTGGGCTGGATATTCCTGATCTTTCCCCCCAAACTGGGCTGGATATTCCTGATCCTTCCCCCCAAACCAACCTGGATATTCCTGATCCTTCCCTCCAAACTGGGCTGGATATTCCTGATCTTTCCCTCCAAACTGGGCTGGATATTCCTGATCCTTCCCTCCAAACCAGCCCTGGATATTCCTGATCCTTCCCTCCAAACTGGGCTGGATATTCCTGATCCTTCCGTCCAAACTGGGCTGGATATTCCTGATCCTTCCCCCCAAACCAACCTGGATATTCCTGATCCTTCCCTCCAATTCCTGATCCTTCCCCCAAACTGGGCTGGATATTCCTGATCCTTCCCCCCAAACCAGCCCTGGATATTCCTGATCCTTCCCCCCAAACTGGGCTGGATATTCCTGATCCTTCCCCCCAAACCAACCTGGATATTCCTGATCCTTCCTTGCAAACCTGCCTCTCCCATTCCTGATTTTCCAGCCCAGCCCATTCTATTCCCGGTTTTCCAGCCTCTCCCATTCCCAGTTTTTCCCAGCCCAGCCTCTCCCATTCCCAGTTTTCCAGCCCTGTGTTCTATTCTTGGTTTTCCAGGCTCTCCCATTCCTGGTTTTCCAACCCAGCCCATTCTATTCCCGGTTTTCCAGCCCAGCCTGTTCTATTCCTGGTTTCCAATTCCTGCTTTTCCAGCCTCTCCCATTCCTGGTTTCCATTCCCAGTTTTCCAGTCCAGCCTTTCCCATTTCCACTTTTCCAGCCCAGCCTGTTCTATTCCTGGTTTTCCAGCCTCTCCCATTCCCGGTTTCCCAGCCCCGTGGGGTGGGTGTGTCCGTGTGGAGCCGTGTCTGTCTGTCTCTCTCTCTGTCTGTCTCTCTGTCTGTCTGTCTGTCTGTCTGTCTGTCTGTCCCCTCTCAGTGTCGCTGTTTCTCTGTCCCCAAAAGCCGCCTGAGCAATGAGATCCCAGCGTGAGTAACGGCCCCATTGTCACCTCCCCCATGGCCCCATTGTCACCCCAAAGGCTCTGCCACCCCCAGCACAGCCCCACTGTCACCCCAAAGGCTTTGCCATGTCCCCATTGTCACCCCAAGGGCTCTGCCACCCCCAGCACGGCCCCATTGTCACCCCAAAGGCCCCATTGTCACCCCAAGGGCTCTGCCACCCCCAGCACGGCCCCATTGTCACCCCAGAACAGCCCCATTGTCACCCCAAAGGCTTTGCCACGTCCCCATTGTCACCCCAAAGGCTCTGCCACCCCCAGCACGGCCCCATTGTCACCCCAAAGGCTTTGCCATGTCCCCATTGTCACCCCAAGGCTCTGCCACCCCCGGCATGTCCCCATTGTCACCCCAAACCCCGGGGCAGGAGCTGGGGGGAGGAATTCGGGGCCTTTCCATGGAGGAATTTCCCCAAATATCCAATTTAAACCCACCCTGAGGCCGTTCCCTCTCCTCCTGTCCCCTGTCCCCTGGGGCTGTCCCCTGTCCCATGGAGCTGTCCCCTGGGGCTGTCCCCTGTCCCCTGTCCCATGGAGCTGTCCCCATCCTCTCATGGATTTATGGGGAGCAAAAAGTCCCTTCCTGAGCTGCTTTTCTGCCCCTTCCCAGCTCCCTCAGGGGAGGATTGTTCCCTCCTGGCCACAATCCTGCTGACCCCTCATCCCTGGGACAATTCCTGATCACCCCCAAATTCCTGCTTGGGCTCTGAGGAGGAGGGAGAGGGAAAAGGGAAAAGAGGAGAAGGAGAAGGAGAAGGAGAAGGAGAAGGAGAAGGAGAAGGAGAAGGAGAAGGAGAAGGAGAAGGAGAAGGAGAAGGAGAAGGGAAGAAAAATGGGAAAATAAAATGGGAAAGAAAAGGAAAATGGAAAAGGAAAATAGGAAAGGAAAATGGAAAAGAAAAATGGAAAAAAAGGGGAGAGGGAGAAGGAGAATGGAGGAAAGGAAAGGAAAGGAAAGGAAAGGAAAGGAAAGGAAAGGAAAGGAAAGGAAAGGAAAGGAAAGGAAAGGAAAGGAAAGGAAAGGAAAGGAAAGGAAAGGAAAGGAAAGGAAAGGAAAGGAAAGGAAAGGAAAGGAAAGGAAAGGAAAGGAAAGGAAAGGAAAGGAAAGGAAAGGAAAGGAAAGGAAAGGAAAGGAAAGGAAAGGAAAGGAAAGGAAAGGAAAGGAAAGGAAAGGAAAGGAAAGGAAAGGAAAGGAAAGGAAAGGAAAGGAAAGGAAAGGAAAGGAAAAGGAAAGGAAAGGAAAGGAAAGGAAAAGGAAAGGAAAGGAAAGGAAGAAACTGCCCCACGCTTACGGCACATTCCCCTTTTCTCCCCCGAGTGCCGAGGCGCTGGATCTCCCCTGGGAGCCCAGGTGAGTGTCCCAGGCCGTGCCTGCCGCGCTCTGCCCCTGCCCCAGCATGTCCCGTGTCCCTGTGCGTGTCCCCTGTGTCCTGTCCTGCCTTTCTATCCCCGAGGGACCACAGAGGGGACAGCCAAGGGCCACCAGCCCCAGCCTCTGGGTGTCCCTTGGGAATACAAAGCTCTCTGTGTTGTCCTTGTCCTGTCTCTGTGTGTCCCTCACTCCACCAAGAGACTCGTGCCCGTCCCAGAGGCAAAAATTGGGATTCCAACCTGGGGAAAATCCCGTCCTTCCTTGGGAAAAGGGGTTTTGTTGCCTCCATGCCCTTCCTGGGACAGTGTCCAGGGTGGGATATTGATCCTCATGCTCCATGGGGAACAAAAACTCATCTGGATTTTTTGGGGAGGATCCCAGGAGAGCTGTGCAGCCTCACCCAGGGGGAACTCCAGCCTTGGAATTCCCAAATGTGGGAACTGGCTCAGAGACCTCCAGGAGACTCTGGACTGGTTTGGAGCTTCCCATCTGCTTCCAGGAATTCTGATCCCACAAAATATTTCCCTTTGAGGGCAGCAGGTGGGGACAAACCCCATGGGTTTATTCTGATGCCAGGAATGGGATGGAGGTAATCCCAAAACCTGCCCCTCCATGAGTCCACCAGGTGGGGACAGACCCCATAGGTGAATCCTAGGAAAAAGGGATGGAGATTATCCCGAAATCCATGACCCTCAAGTCCAGCAGGTGGGACAGACCCCATGGGTGAATCCTAGGAAAAAGGGATGGAGATTATCCCGAAATCTGTGACCTTCATGAATCCAGCAGGTGGGACAGACCCCATGGGTGAATCCTAGGAAAAAGAGATGGAGATTATCCCAAAATTTGTGATCTTCAAGGCCAGCAGGTGGGGAACAGACTCCATGGACATATCCTAGGAATGGGATGGAGGTAATCCCAAAACCTGACCCTCTGTGAGTCCAGCAGGTGGGGACAGATTCCAAGAGTTTATTCTGATGCCAGGAATGGGATGGAGGTAATCCCAAAACCTGTGACCCTCAAAGGTGGGCACAGGTGGGCACAGGTCCATCCCACCAAACCCTGGGATGAGGATGAGAATGAGGATGATGATGATGAGGAGGAGGAGGAGAATGAGGATGATGAGGATGATGAGGATGAGGAGGTTGCTGTAGGATTTTCCCCTCCCTGCCCTCACCCCCGTGTCCCTCCCCAGCGAGAAGGCGCTGCAGTCCAACCACTTTGAGCTGAGCATCAAGACGGAGGCGACGCAGGGGCTGCTGCTGTGGAGCGGGAAGGGGCTGGAGCGCTCGGATTTCATCGCCCTGGCCATCGTGGACGGCTTCGTGCAGCTCAGCTACGACCTGGGCTCCAAGGCCGTCACCCTGCGCTCCACCGTGCCCGTCAACAACAACCAGTGGGTGCACATCAAAGCCTCCAGGTGAGCACTGGGAGTGGGATTGGGGTTGGGACGGGGATTGGGATAGGGATTGGGTGAGAGGCATCAGGATCAGGATCGGGATCAGGATTGGGATGGGGATCAGGATCGGGATCGGGATTGGCATTGGGATTGGGTGAAGGGCATTGGGATTGGGTGAAGGGCATTGGGTAAGGGGCATTGGGATCAGGATTGGAATCAGGATTGGAATTGGGATTGGGTGAGGGGCATTGGGATTGGGATCAGGATTGGGTGAGGGGGAGCGGGATCGGCATTGGGATCAGGATCGGGATAGGGATTGGGTGAGGGGCATTGGGATGGGGATTGGGACTGGAATTGGGATCAGAATCAGGATTGTGATGGGGATGGGGGTTGGATTTGGGATCAGGATGGGGATCGGGATCAGGATCAGGACAGGGATCAGAATTGGGATCAGAATCGGGATTGCGTGAGGGACATGGGGATCAGGATTGGGATGGGGATCAGGGCATTGGGATTGGGTGAGGGCCATTGGGATCGGAATTGGGATCGGGATCAGGATTGGGATGAGGATGGGGATTGTGTGAAGGGCATTGGGATTGGGATCAGGATTGGGATAAGGATTGGGTGAGGGGCATTGGGATCATGATTGGGGATGGGGATCAGGATCTCAGTTGGGACTGGGATTGGGTGAGGGGCACCGGGATGGAGACTGGGATTGGGATCAGGATCGGGATTGGGTGAGGGGCATCGGGATTGGCATTGGGATCAGGATTGGGATGAAGGTGGGGATTGGGTGAAGGGCATCAGGATTGGCATTGGGATCAAGATTGGGTGAAGGGCATCGGGCTGTTGGTGAATCCCTGTTTTCCCTCCCTCCCTCCCGGGGCAGGGTGCAGAGGGAAGGGACCCTCCAGGTGGGGAACGAAGCCCCCATCGCCGGCTCCTCTCCCCTGGGGGCCACCCAGCTGGACACGGACGGGGCGCTGTGGCTGGGTGAGTCTGGGGAAAGGGGACATTGCCCTGTCCCAGGGTGGGATTCCCTGTCCCCTTCCCTGTCCCCATGCTGTCCCTTTCCCTATCCCCTATTCCTGTCCCCTGTCCCCATGCTGTCCCCCTCCATCTGACCCTGTTCCATTGCAGGTGGGTTGTCCCTGTCCCTGTGCTGTCCCCTATCCGTGTCCCTGTCCTGTCCCCTGTCCCCAGCCTGTCCCCACACTGTCCCCTGTCCCCTGTCCATCTGACCTTGTTCCATTGCAGGTGGGCTGTCCCCTATCCCTGTCCCTTGTCCCCTATCCCTGTCCCTGTCCCCTGTCACTATCCCCATTCTGTCCCCCCTCCACATGACCCCATTCCCTTCCAGGTGGTCTGGACAAGGTGCGCGAGTGGCCCCAGCTGCCCAAGGCGTTCAGCACGGCCTTTGTGGGCTGTCCCCTGTCCCCTATCCCTGTCCCCTGTCCCTGTCCTGTGTCCCCTGTCCCTGTCCCCATTCTGCCCCTCTCCATGTCACTTTATTCCCTTCCAGGAGGCCTGGACAAGGCGAGCCCGCGGCCCCGGCTGCCCAAGGCGTTCAGCACGGCCTTTGTGGGCTGTCCCCTGTCCCCTATCCCTGTCCCTGTGCCTTCCCTGTCCCCTGTCCCTGTCCCCTCCATGTGACCCTATTCCATTTCAGGCGGGCTGGACAAGGCAAGCACACTGCCCAAGGCGTTCAGCACGGCCTTCATGGGCTGTCCCCTATCCCTGTCCCCTATCCCATCTCCATCTCACCCCATTTTTCTCTCCAGGCGGTCTGGACAAGGCGAGCCCGCGGCCGCGGCTGCCCAAGGCGTTCAGCACGGCCCTTGTGGGCTGTCCCCTGTCCTGTGTCCCTGTCCCCTATCCCTGTCCCCTATCCCTGTCCTGTGTCCCCTGTCCCTGTCCCCATTCTGCCTCTCTCCATGTCACTTTATTCCCTTCCAGGAGGCCTGGACAAGGCGAGCCCGCAGCCCCGGCTGCCCAAGGCGTTCAGCACGGCCTTTGTGGGCTGTCCCCTATCCCTGTCCCTATCCCTGTCCATCTCACCCCATTTTCCATTCCAGGTGGTCTGGACAAGGCGAGCCTGTGGCCGCGGCTGCCCAAGGCGTTCAGCACGGCCTTTGTGGCCTGTCCCCTGTCCTGTGTCCCTGTCCCTTGTCCCTTTCCCTGTCCCCTGTCCCCATTCTGCCCCTCTCTATGTGACTGTGTTTTATTCCAGGTGGTCTGGACAAGGCGAGCCCGCGGCCGTGGCTGCCCAAGGCGTTCAGCACGGCCCTTGTGGGCTGTCCCCTGTCCCTGCCCCCTGTCCATCTCACCCCGTTTTTCTCTCCAGGCAGTCTGGACAAGGCGAGCCCGCGGCCGCGGCTGCCCAAGGCGTTCAGCACGGCCTTTGTGGGCTGTCCCCTGTCCCCTATCCCTGTCCCCTATCCCTGTCCTGTGTCCCCTGTCCCCTATCCCCATTCTGCCCCTCTCCATGTCACTTTATTCCCTTCCAGGAGGCCTGGACAAGGCGAGCCCACGGCCGCGGCTGCCCAAGGTGTTCAGCACGGCCTTTGTGGGCTGTCCTCTGTCCCTGTCCCCTATCCCTGTCCCCTATCCCATCTCCATCTCACCCCATTTTCCATTCCAGGCGGTCTGGACAAGGCGAGCCCGCGGCCCCAGCTGCCCAAGGCGTTCAGCACGGCCTTTGTGGGCTGTCCCCTGTCCCCTATCCCTGTCCCCTATCCCTGTCCCCTATCCCTGTCCTGTGTCCCCTGTCCCCTGTGCCCATTCTGCCCCTCTCTATGTGACTGTGTTCTATTCCAGGAGGCCTGGACAAGGCGAGCCCGCGGCCCCGGCTGCCCAAGGCGTTCAGCACGGCCTTTGTGGGCTGTCCCCTGTCCCCTATCCCTGTCCCCTATCCCCATTCTGCCCCTCTCTATGTGACTGTGTTCTATTCCAGGCGGTCTGGACAAGGCGAGCCCGCGGCCGCGGCTGCCCAAGGCGTTCAGCACGGCCTTTGTGGGCTGCATGAGGGATGTCCAGGTGGACCGGCGCGAGCTGCACCTGCTGGAGGACGCCCTGAACCAGCCCCGGATATTGCACTGCTCCGACAAATAGAGCCCAGGGACCTCCCTGCCTTCCCTCCCCCCCTACCTGCCTATTGCTGTAATTATTTTCTATTTTTGTAAACTTATTGCTTTTTATATTTTTTGAAGGGGAGGGGAGGGCAGGGAGGGCAGGAACCCCTTTTTTTTTTTTTTTTTTTTTTTTTTTGGTGTTTTTTTGGGGCTTTTTCGGGTTCTTTCTTGGGGCACCAAAACTTGGACCCAAAACGGAACAAAGGAACGACCACAAGAACTCTCCCACTGCAGCCTCCATCTTCTTCATACTTGAAACTTCTTTTTTAGAGGGGATGATGTTGTTCCCCTCCTCTTTTTATTTTTCCTGCTGTTTTTTTTTGGGAGGGGATAACCCCCAAAAATTTCCTGTGCACCGAAAGTTGGACCCAAAACAGAACAAAGGAACGACCACAAGAACTCTCCCACTGCAGCCTCCATCTTCTTCATACTTGAAGCTTCTTTTTTTTAGAAGGGGGGACATTGTTCCCCTCCTCTTTTATTTTTCCTGCTGTTTTTTGGGGGGGAGGGACAAACAACCTCCCAAATTCCCTGTGCGCCGAAATTTGGACCCAAAATGGAACAAAGGAACGACCACAAGAACTCTCCCACTGCAGCCTCCATCTTCTTCATACCTGAAGCTTCTTCTTTTTTAGAGAGGAGGATGTTATTCCCCTCTCTCTATTTTTTCCTGCTGTTTTTTTGGGGGGAGACAAACAACCCCCCAAATTTCCAAAACTTGGGCCCAAAACAGAACAAAGGAACGACCACAAGAACTCTCCCACTGCAGCCTCCATCTTCTTCATACTTGAAACTTCTTCTTTTTTAGAGAGGATGGATGTTATTCCTCCCTCTTTTATTTTTTCCTGCTGTTTTTTTGGGGGAATAACCCCCAAAATTTCCTGTGAGGGAGAAAACGCTGCTGGTGCAGGCGAAACCTTCACAGATTTGGGTTTTGGCTCTTCCAAACCTCCTCCTGGCCCTTTGTTCACCCCGATTCTGCCCCTCCTTTTTTCTCCCTCCTCTCACTGTAATTTATGTGTGTAAAGGATCTCAAGTGCTTTTTTTATTTTTCCTCCTTCGAGCTCTGCTCAAATCAGGGATGCCACGCACTGGAAAATGAGAGAGAGATAGAGATGTGCTCGCCTCGGGACTCTTTTCTGGGCTCAGAGGTGGCTGGGGAGGGAAAAAAGTGGATTTTTCCAGCTCTTCTCCTCCTCCTCTTCCTCTCGGACAGGCTGTGAAACCTCATTCCCGATGTTTTTTGTGTTCATCCACACAAAAATCCCCTCTGAGGTCACCCCAAGCCTTGGCCACTTGGAGCTCCTCTCCAAGAGCTGGGAATTCTCTCCCTCTTTCCCAAAAAAAAAACAAAAAAGGACCAGAAGATTCCCTTTATTCCCTTTTTTTCCCTTTCTCAGAGATCTCTTGGATATTTTTATCCAGCTTGGGAAGGCAGAGCTGGGCACCAGAGCCTCTCCCACGACGAAAATTTGGAATTATATTCTTTTTACCTTGGATTTCGAGGTAAAATTTGGATTTTCTGCATCAGGAATGCAGAGCTGGGCACTGGAGCCTCTCCCACGACGAAAATTTGGAATTTTATTATTTTTTACCTTGGATTTGGACGGTTTTTTGGGTCTCATTCCCAATGTTTTTTGTGTTCATCCACACAAAAATCCCCTCCGGGGTCACCCCAAGCCTTGGCCACTTGGAGCTCCTCTCCAAGAGCTGGGAATTCTCTCCTTCTTTCCCAAAAAACAAAAAAAAAAGGACCAGGAAATTTCCATTTTTCCCCCTTCTCAGAGATCTCTTGGATGTGTTTTTCCAGCCTGGGAAGGCAGAGCTGGGCACCAGAGCCTCTCCCACAACAAAAATTTGGAATTATATTCTTTTTACCTTGGATTTCGAGGTAAAATTTGGATTTTCTGCATCAGGAATGCAGAGCTGGGCACTGGAGCCTCTCCCACGACGAAAATTTGGAATTTTATTATTTTTTACCTTGGATTTGGAGGGTTTTTTGAGTCTCATTCCTGACCAGGAGCCAGAGCCTCTCCCACGACAAGAATTTAGAATTTTATTATTTTTTACCTTGGATTTGGAGGTTTTTTTGGGTCTCATTCCTGACCAGGACATTCCCATTTTTTTCCCTTTTCTCAGAAATCTCTTGGATATTTTTATCCAGCCTGGGAATGCAGAACTGGCACTGGAGCCTCTCCCACAAGGAAAATTTGGAATTTTATTATTTTTTACCTTGGATTTGGAGGTTTTTTTGAGTCTCATTCCCGACCAGGAGATTCCCATTTTTTTCCCCTTTCTCAGAGATCTCTTGGATATTTTTATCCAGCCTGGGAATGCAGAGCTGGGCACCAGAGCCTCTCCCACAACAAAAATTTGGAATTATATTCTTTTTACCTTGGATTTCGAGGTAAAATTTGGATTTTCTGCATCAGGAATGCAGAGCTGGGCACTGGAGCCTCTCCCACGACGAAAATTTGGAATTTTATTATTTTTTACCTTGGATTTGGAGGGTTTTTTGGGTCTCATTCCCAATGTTTTTTGTGTTCATCCACACAAAATTCCCCTCCGGGGTCACCCCAAGCCTTGGTCACTTGGAGCTCCTCTCCAAGAGCTGGGAATTCTCTCCCTCCTTCCCAAAAAAAAAAAAAAAAAGGACCAGGAAATTTCCATTTTTCCCCCTTCTCAGAGATCTTTTGGATGTGTTTTTCCAGCCTGGGAAGGCAGAACTGGCACCAGAGCCTCTCCCACGACGAAAATTTGGAATTTTATATTTTTTACCTTGGATTTGGAGGTAAAATTCGGATTTTCTGCATCAGGAATGCAGAGCTGGGCACTGGAGCCTCTCCCACGACGAAAATTTGGAATTTTATTATTTTTTACCTTGGATTTGGAGGTTTTTTTGGGTCTCATTCCTGACCAGGAGCCAGAGCCTCTCCCACTACAAGAATTTAGAATTTTATTATTTTTTACCTTGGATTTGGAGATTTTTTTGGGTCTCATTCCCAACCAGGAGATTCCCATTTTTTTCCCTTTTCTCAGAAATCTCTTGGATATTTTTATCCAGCCTGGGAATGCAGAGCTGGGCACTGGAGCCTCTCCCACAATGAAAATTTGGAATTTTATTATTTTTTACCTTGGATTTGGAGGTTTTTTTGGGGTTTTCCACTCTCCTCTGGATGTTTCCAGCCCGGCAGGAACAGCTCCAATGGGAATGGGGAATATTTGAGGTGGAAATTTGAAGAATTTTCTGCCTGGAAAGGAAAATTTCGGATCCCTGGATCTCCTGGAGGAGAAAAGATGGATCTCCACATTTCTGCTGGAAATTCCATTTCCCCATTTTGGGATTTCCTTCTCCACAGGGAAAGGATTTCCTGGTGGTTTGTGGCTCCTTTTTTCCACCCTCAGCTGGAATTTCTCCGTGGAAAAAAATGACTTTATTTATGGAATTTATGGAATTCACCTGCGGGATCCCGACGGGTTTTGGGTGGGAATTTCTGCCCAAAAATGGCAGAAATTGGTGCTTTTTTCCCCCTAAATTTCTATCCCACCTCACAGGACACCCTTTAAAAAACCTTTAAACCCTTTAAAAACCTTTAAAACCTTTTAAAACCCTTTAAAACCCTTTAAAATGGGGCTTTTGGCACCAACCTTTGAGCCAGGAAAAATCAAATTTTTTCTCTCAGGGGCGAGCTCTGAACAAAGAAGGGAAAAAAAAAAAAACAACGGAAAAAAAAAAGAAAAAAAACCACTTGGATCTGCTTTTATTTCATTTATTCAATTAAAAAAAAAAATAAATATTCCCAAGTTGTGACATTTCCTGTGGAAAATCTGGGGTTAAATATAAATATTCTGTGGCTGTGCCTGGAGGGGGTTCCCTGAGTGCCAAAATTCCCATTTTTTTTTTTTTAGTGGCTGCTGGGTCCAGGTTGGGATTCCTGGTGGGAAATGCTGGGATGGGATGGGAGGGGAAAAATCTGGGAGTATCCCACAAAATCCATATTTTGGGAATGGGATTTTCCAGCTCCAAAGGGACGGGAGAAGCCGCTGGTTTTCAAAGTCAAGAAACAGCAAAAAAAAAAAAAACAAAAAAACGCAACAACTGAACAATAAAAATTAAAAAATAAAACCTCATCTTGCTTTTTCTTGGAAATGCCTTAAACCAGGATTTTATCTCCTGCTGGGGGAACATTTGGAATTTTTGGGTTTATTTTTAATCACATTTATACCCCAAAACCTAAAAAAAAAAAATCCCCACAAAAAAAAAAAACCCCATTGAGGTTGTGGGATTTTTTTTTTTTTTTTTAACCCAGATTTGATTAAATTTTTTTTGGCTTTAATTTAAAATCTCTGAGATGTGGAGAAAAGGGGGAATGAATTCCTGACTTTGGGGAGCTGCTGGCTCAAATCCCGAGGGGCGACGCGCACTAGAGGAGCAGAATGATTATAACCATTTACTAACTCGTGTCTTTTTTTTTTTCCTCAAAAAAAAAAATAAAATAAAATAAATAAATCACCCAGAAATAAAAAGTTTGGAAACGATTAAAGAGGTTTGTAAAGGATTTGGTGTTTCTTTTTTTTCTTTCTGTGTTTTTTGGTTTTTTTTTTGGAATTAAGGAAAATTCTGATTTTATTTTTATTTTTATATTTTTTTGGTGTTGTTTGATGGGAAAAAAGGGGTTTCTGTGTCTCCTAAATTCAGTTTTTTTCCACAATTTCCCACCACAATTTGCAGGATTTTTGTGTCTTTCCTTCCTCTTCTCTGTGGCCAGGGAGTGGTTTAAACTCTTGGGAATTTCCACTTTTCCCTCTTTTTGTTTTTCCAAGGAATTTTTTTACATTCCAAGGATCTCACGGGGACTGAGGAGATTCCCCTGAGGGTTTTCCCTGCTGGAAATCCATGAAAAATCAGCCTGGAACAGGATGGGGTTTGATAAAAACCTTTCCAGGTTTAATAAAAACCTTTCCAGGTGGGCTGAGATCCCACAGGGAGGGACCAGTGGCACCAGGGAAGGACAATTCCATCATTTTCCTTTGGATTTGAAAGGGAAATTCAGAGGTTTTGGAAAAAATCCAAGTCAAATTTATGCTTTTCCCCATAAAAGACAGAAATCCTGAGAAATTGCTTCCCTTAAAAGCCAAAAATCCCAAGAAATTGGGATAAGGAGGAGTCAAGTGTGTGTTACATTTCACATAAATTGAGAATATTTGGGGTTTGAAGGGTGAATTCAGAGGTTTTGGACAAATCCAAGTCAAATTTATGCTGTTTCCCAATCAAAAGCCAGAAATCCCAAGAAATGGGGACGTTCCAGTGAGGGGAGAGGGGTTTGGGGTCTGCCAGGAAATCCAGGAGAGGAGTTTTGTCCTGTCCATGTTCCCCATGGAGCTGAGCAGATCCAGGAGCTCGTGGAAAGGGGAATTTTATCCCAAATCCTGTCAGGATAACAGATTTTGTCCTTGTTTCTCATCCCTGAGCAGATCCAGGAGCTCCTGGTGCTGCTGAAATGGGGGTTTTGTCCCAAATCCAGCCATGACAGAAGTTCCTGTCGTTGTTCCTCATCCCTGAGCAGATCTGGGAGCTCCTGGTACTGCTGGAAAAAGGTTTTGTCCCAAATTCTGTCAGGATCCAGAGGCTCTGGCACTGCTGGAATGGGGATTTTGTCCCAGAATTTGTCAGGGCAGGAGTTCCTGCCCCTGTTCTTCATCCTTGAGCAGATCCAGGAGCTCCTGGGGCTGCTGGAATGGGGATTTTTTTCCCAAATCCTGTCAGCACAGCAGGTCTAGTCCCTGTTCCTCATCCCTGAGCAGATCCAGGAGCTCCTGGGGCTGCTGGAATGGGGGTTTTGTCCCAGAAGTTGTCAGAGCAGAAGTTCCTTATCCCTGAGCAGATCCAGAGTCTCTGGCACCACCAGAATGGGAGTTTTGTCCCAGATCTTGCCAGCACAGCAGCTCCTGCCCCTGCTCCTCATCCCTGAGCACATCCAGAGTCTCTGGCACCACCAGAACGGGGATTTTGTCCCAGATCCTGTCAGCACAGCAGGTTCTGTCCCGTTCCAATCCCTGAGCAGACCCAGGAGCTCCTGGCCCTACTAGAACTGGGTTTTTTCCCCAAATCCTGTCAGGATCCAGAAGCTCCTGGCACTACTGGAATGGGGATTTTTTTTTTCCCAAAATCCTGTCAGGATCCAGAGCCTCTGGCACCACTGGAATCGGGATTTTCTCCCAGATCTTGTCAGCCCAGCAGGTCCTGTCCCTTGTCCCCATAGAGCTGAGGGGATCCAGGAGCTCCTGGGGCTGCTGGAATGGAGGTTTTGTCCCAGAAGTTGTCAGGGCAGAAGTTCCTCATCCCTGAGCAGATCCAGGAGCTCCTGGCACCACCAGAATGGGGATTTTGTCCCAGATCCTGTCAGCACAGCAGCTCCTGTCCCCGTTCCAATCCCTGAGCACATCCAGAGTCTCTGGCACCACCAGAATGGGGGTTTTGTCCCAGATCCTGTCAGCACAGCAGGTTCTGTCCCCGTTCCAATCCCTGAGCAGACCCAGGAGCTCCTGGCCCTACTAGAACTGGGTTTTTTCCCCAAATCCTGTCAGGATCCAGAAGCTCCTGGCACTACTGGAATGGGGATTTTTTTTCCCAAATCCTGTCAGGATCCAGAGCCTCTGGCACCATTGGAACAGGAATTTTGCCCCAGATCTTGTCAGCACAGCAGGTCCTGTCCCTTGTTCTCATAGAGCTGAGGGGATCCAGGAGCTCCTGGCACCACTGGAACGGGGGTTTTGTCCCAGAAGTTGTCAGGGCAGAAGTTCCTCATCCCTGAGCAGATCTAGGAGCTTCTGGGACCACCAGAATGGGGATTTTCTCCCAGATCTTCTCAGCACAGCAGGTCCTGTCCCTGCTCCTCAGCCCCGAGCAGACCCAGGATCTCCTGGCCCTACTGGAAGGGGGCCGGTGTGACAGCAGCCGCCGCCGTGGTGGCTTTGGGGGGCAGGAACTCGGGCCTGCTGACGGCCACAGTCCGCGTGAAGCAGCGCAGGTTGCCCGTCTTGAGCGCGCACTGCACGGGCCACAGGATGATGCAGAACAGGATGATGATCAGCGCCGACAGCAGCACCACTCGTTTCCAGTCGTCACACAGCTCACACCTTGACAATCTCCCCGCCAGCCCTTCGGGGGCAGCCTCAGCACTCTCGGGTTTGCTCATGGCCACGTCGATGGAGATGCAGGACTCGGGGTTCTCGGCGTCGTCGGAGGCGCGGCGGCAGCAGAGCTTGGTGCCCTCCATCCACAGCACCTGTGGGAAATGGAATTCTTTGTTAGGCAGCCGGTTTGTTGAAGTTCTTGATGTTGGTTATGTGACCAGTTTGTTAAAGTTCTTAATGTTTGTAACCTTTGTTATGTAAAAGCTCTTGATGCTTGTAAACCCATCAAGTTTCATAGCAAATGTTTCACCCAGAAGTCCCTATACCCTTTCTCAGTTCCCACTTCCCCCACGTCAAGTGAGGCGCTCCCACTGCTCCCATAAAGACTTGTGCACATCTGCATATTCAAATGAGAGAGCTCCAGCACCCCTAACAGCGAGCCAACCTAAGGTGAACACCCAAAACTGATTGCCCTAAGTCAGGAACACATAAAGGAACTCCAGGCCCATTCCTTGGTCGCTCACCATGAATTGACAGTAGAAGAGAAAAGTAAGTGCCCCGAGTATCTTAAAGGCAAAGAAGGATTTGGATTTCTAGCCTGACCCCATCCTGTTTGGAGCCTTCCCAAGGACTCCTGAGAGGATGGAAGGTGTTGGAGTCCAGGGCATCCCTCTGGGCGCCCTGGAAGGTCACAGACCTCGGTAGAGAGGCCTGGGACCCGAAAAAGAGGGTCTGGGGTCTGTCCAGGGGGGTCTGGGGTCTCTCCAGGGGGTCTGGAGTCTGTGCAGAGGGGTCTGGGGTCTGCCCAGGGGGGTTTGCCTGGCACAGAGCCCAGGAAGACACAATCTTTGATTTTGGTCCATGTGAAAAACATCTAACAGAGAGAAGAATTGCAAGTCACAAAGGTGTTACTGAGAGTAGTGTAGTTATCACGGTGCAGAAGATGTTGTAGTTTTGGGTTTTTAGAATGTAGATGCAAAGGGACAAGATGGAGATTTTAGGGCGGTGCCCTGGGTTCTTCTTCTTCTCCCTTGGCATCCATTTTCTGCAGTGACGTGGGCACAAAGGAGTTTCAGTGGATTGGGGCAGAGTAGAAATGACCCTGTTAGTGCAGGTGATAGACATTGGCGTCCCTGGGTGGGCACGAATGGGCAGGAATGGACAGAGGACATAGGGGAGTCACCTCGTGTCCAGGCTGCTGTGAACACCTCGGCCAAACACAGAGAATTTTAAGATAAGAAATAATAAACAACGCGAGAAACAAGAAAACCAAGACCTTGAGACTCCTCATCATTCTCACACCGAGCTCAGCACAGAACACAGAGACACAGAGTCAGACAGCAGACCCTAAATCCTTCAGAAGTCAAGAGGGAAAATCACTCTCTTCGTGCCCACACAAACCACCAGCCAGCCTTGGAATCTCAGGTGAGGAAACAACCAGATTAAAACCCAAGAGGAAGGCCCAGCTCTGCCTGCTCTCCAGTGGACAGAACTGAAGACTCCTCCTCGGGAGCAGCGGTGGTGTGTGCGCACCCCTAACCCCCCATCCCTGGCTGTTTTTCAATAAAATCCATTTTCTGAAGGAGAAGAAGGTCTCCTTGGCCCGTTCTAACAGCACCTTCTCCTGCTGCAGCTCCGGGGGCAGCGTGGCCAGCAGCTCCTTGCTGGTCCTCAGCCCCGGCGGGCCCTGCTGGGGGATGTTGGTGAGCTGGCGGCAGAAGGGACAGGGCAGCAGGTCCTCGGGTTGGTTGGGAGGTAGGGCAGTGCTCAGCCTGGCCACGCACTCCAGGCAGAAGACGTGCGAGCACTGCAGCAGTTTGGGCGTTTTGAAGGTGTTGTCGTAGGTGTTGAAGCAGATGGAGCACTCCACCGGAGAGGCGGGTTTGGGCGACGTGGGGTTGGGGGAGCTCGGGGAGGCCCCCGGGGATCGGCCCTTCCTGCGCCCATCGCTGGGCGAGGGCAGCACCAGGGGGCTGATGGGGATGGGGATGTCACCCGGAGAGGACGGGACGGGGCTGCTGGGGGACTCCGGGGTGCTGGAGTGCCACAGCTGCGAGAAACACGACATGGCGGAGCTCCCGGACAGGAACCCAGCCCGGCCGGACTCTGCAAGAGAAGAACAGCATGGGTTGAGTTAATATTATTATTATTATTATTATTATTATTATTATTAATTTTATTTTAATTTTTATTATTTTTATTATTTTTATTATTTTTATTATTTTTATTATTTTATTTTTATTGTATTTTTATTATTTTATTTTTATTATTTTTATTGTATTTTATTATTTTATTTTTATTATTTTATTTTTATTATTTTTATTGTATTTTTATTATTTTATTTTTATTATTTTTATTGTATTTTTATTATTTTATTATTTTAATATTTTATTGTTATTATTTTAATTTTTATTCTTTTTATTTGAATTTTTTTTGTTAATTTATCTTATTTTACTATTTTATTTTTTCTTTAATTCTGGAAGAGAAAAAGAGCACAGGATTTATTTTATTATTTTATCATATTATATTATTATATATATTATTATTATTATATTATATTATATTATTATTATATTATATTATATTATATTATTTTTATTCTTTTAAAAATTATTTTAATTTTTAATTATTTTATTTTTCTTTTTAAAATTATTTTCTTTTCTTCTTTTGTTATATTATTTCCCTATTTTATTTTATGGTTTTAATTTATAATTTAATGCGATTATTTTCTTTTATCATTTGACTTTATTTTCTTAATTTATTTCACCCACCCAAACCCAAATTCCATCTCCTGTCCCTTTATCCTTCTTGGAATCCCCCAAAATTGAATTATTTTAGGCAGCACCTGCATCCAACCCCAATTTTTTCCATTAATTCCCCTCAGAATCCTCCAAAATTCAGATTATTTCAGGCAACACCAGAATCCAGAGCCAAATTTCATCCTCTGTCTCTTCAAACCCCTCAAAATCCTCCAAAATTTGGATTATTTCAGGCAGCTCCAGCTCCATCCAACCCCAAATTTCACCTCTTTTCCCTTCAAATCCCTCAGAATCACCCAAAATTTGGGTTATTTCAGACAAATCCTGCATCCAAACCCAAATTCCATCTCCTGTCCCTTTATCCTTCTTGGAATCACCAAAAATGGAATAATTTTAGGCAGCACCTGCATCCAACCCCAAATTTTTCCTTTAATCCCCCTCAGAATCCCCCAAAATCCGGATTATTTCAGACAACACCAGAATCCAGAGCCAAATTTCATCCCATATCTCTTCAAATCCCTCAGAATCCCCCAAATTTTGGATTATTTCAGGCAAATCCTCCATCTAAACCCGAATTCCATTTCCTGTCCCTTTATCCTTCTTGGAATCACCAAAAATTGAATAATTTTAGGCAGCACCTGCATCCAACCCCAAATTTTTCCTTTAATCCCCCTCAGAATCCTCAAAAATTCGGATTATTTCAGACAACACCAGAATCCAGAGCCAAATTTCATCCTGTATCTCCTCAAACCCCTCAGAATTCCCCAAAATTTGGATTATTTCAGACAACACCAGAATCCAGAGCCAAATTTCATCCTGTATCTCTTCAAACCCCTCAAAATCCTCCAAAATTTGGGTTATTTCAGGCACCTCCAGCCCCATCCAAACCCAAATTCCATCTCCTGTCCCTTTATCCTTCTTGGAATCACCAAAAATTGAATTATTTTAGGCAGCACCTGCATCCAAACCCAAATTTTTCCATTAATTCCCCTCAGAATCCTCCAAAATTCAGATTATTTCAGACAACACCTGAATCCAGAGCCAAATTTCATCCTCTGTCTCTTCAAACCCCTCAAAATCCTCCAAAATTCGGATTATTTCAGGCAGCTCCATCCAAACCCAAATTCCATCTCCTGTCCCTTTATCCTTCTTGGAATCACCGAAAATTGAATTATTTTAGGCAGCACCTGCATCCAAACCCAAATTTTTACTCTAATCCCCCTCAGAATCTCCCAAAATTCAGATTATTTCAGACAACACCAGAATCCAGAGCCAAATTTCATCCTGTATCTCTTCAAACCCCTCAAAATCCTCCAAAATTCGGATTATTTCAGGCACCTCCAGCCCCATCCAAACCCAAATTCCATCTCCTGGTCCCTTTATCCTTCTTGGAATCACCAAAAATTGAATTATTTTAGGCAGCACCTGCATCCAAACCCAAATTTTTACTTTAATCCCCCTCAGATTCCCCCAAAATTCAGATTATTTCAGACAACATCTGAATCCAGAGCCAAATTTCATCCTCTGTCTCTTCAAACCCCTCAAAATCCTCCAAAATTTGGGTTATTTCAGGCACCTCCAGCCCCATCCAACCCCAAATTTCATCTCCTGTTCCCTTTATCCTTCTTGGAATCACCAAAAATTGAATTATTTTAGGCAGCACCTGCATCCAAACCCAAATTTTTACTTTAATTCCCCTCAGAATCCCCCAAAATCCGGATTATTTCAGGCAACACCAGAATCCAGAGCTAAATTTCATCCCATATCTCTTCAAACCCTTCAGAATCACCCAAAATTTGAGTTATTTCAGGCAAATCCTCCATCTAAACCCAAATTCCATCTCCTGTCCCTTTATCCTTCTTGGAATCACCAAAAATTGAATTATTTTAGGCAGCACCTGCATCCAAACCCAAATTTTTCCATTAATCCCCCTCAGAATCTCCCAAAATTCGAATTATTTCAGGCACCTCCAGCTCCATCCAACCCCAAATTTCTGCTCCTGTCCCTTCAAACCCCTCAGAATCCCCCAAATTTTGGATTATTTCAGGCAAATCCTCCATCTAAACCCAAATTCCATCTCCTGTCCCTTTATCCTTCTTGGAATCCCCCCAAATTGAATAATTTTAGGCAGCACTTGCATCCAACCCCAAATTTTTCCTTTAATCCCCCTCAAAATCCCCCAAAATTCGAATTATTTCAGACAACACCAGAACCCAGAGCCAAATTTCATCCTGTATCTCTTCAAACCCCTCAAAATCCTCCAAAATTCGGATTATTTCAGGCAGATCCAGCTCCATCCAAACCCAAATTTCATCTCCTGTTCCTTTATCCCTCTTGGAATCACCAAAAATTGAATTATTTCAGGCAGCACCTGCATCCAAACCCAAATTTTTCCTTTAATCCCCCTCAGAATTCCCCAAAAATTCGGATTATTTCAGGCACCTCCAGCTCCATCCAAACCCAAATTTCTGCTCCTGTCCCTTCAAATCCCTCAGAATCCCCCAAAATTTGGATTATTTCAGGCAAATCCTCCATCTAAACCCAAATTCCATCTCCTGTCCCTTTATCCTTCTTGGAATCCCCCCAAATTGAATAATTTTAGGCAGCACCTGCATCCAAACCAAATTTTTTCCATTAATCCCCCTCAGAATCCCCCAAAATTCGAATTATTTCAGACAACACCAGAATCCAGAGCCAAATTTCATCCTGTATCTCCTCAAACCCCTCAGAATCCTCCAAAATTTGGATTATTTCAGGCAACACCAGCTCCATCCAACCCCAAATTTCATCTCCTGTCCCTTTATCCCTCTTTGAATCACCAAAAATTGAATTATTTTAGGCAGCTCCTGCATCCAAACCCAAATTTTTACTTTAATCCCCCAAAATTCGGATTATTTCAGGCACCTCCAGCTCCATCCAACCCCAAATTTCTGCTCCTGTCCCTTCAAATCCCTCAGAATCACCCAAAATTCGGGTTATTTCAGGCAAATCCTGCATCTAAATCCAAATTCTATCCTTTGTCCCTTTCACTCTCCTCAAAAATCTCCTGTTTTTTCTTTAATTCTTTATTTTTCCTCAGCCCAGAGACAGAAAAAACGCGGCGCCCTCAGCGATTCCCGCCAAAATTCCTCCTCGTTTTTTAACCAGAAAAACAATAATAAAATAATAAAAAATAATAAAAAATAACAACCCCAAGGTCAAACCTACCCCTGGTGGTGCTCCCCGACACTCGAACTGGGAGAAGAAGAGAAGATTCCATAAAAAATATCCCCAAAATTTCTGGGAAACCCCTGAGGGGTTTTGGAAAACGAACGAGGCCTGAGGGCGGAAAAAAAACCATTTTATTCAAATGGGGCGATAATGAGGGGAAAAAAACTGCTTTTTTTTGTTGTTTGTGAGGGGGAGGTTTGGGATTTCGGCTGGAAAGTGGTGGAATTACAGGAAAAGATGAGGAAATTGAAGGTTTTGGGGTTTTTATCTGGTAAAATTGTGGAATTCTCAGCCTGGAGTGACACAGAGAGAAGGAAAACGGCTCCGGGGAATTATTTGAGATATTTTCCTCAAAAAAGGAAGATTTTCTCTGGAAAAAGGTGCTGGAATTCCAGGAAAATATGAGGGAAGATAAGAAATTTATTTTTGGAGGTTTTTTTTTCTGGTAAAATTGTGGAATTCCCAGCCTGGAGAGACACAGTGAGGAGGAAAAGGGGTCGGGGGAATTATTGGAGAGATTTTCCTCAGAAAAGGAAGATTTTCTCTGGAAAAGGTGCTGGAATTTCAGGAAAAGATGAGAAAAGTGAGGAAATTGAGATTTTAGGGGGTTTTTTTCTGGTAAAATTGTGGAATTCTCGGCCTGGAGTGACACAGTGAGGAGGAAAAAGGGCTCAAAGGCAGAGCCGGGGGAATTATTGGAGAGATTTTCCTCAGAAAAAAGAAGATTTTCTCTGGAAAAAGTCCTGAAATTCCAAGAAAAACTGAGGGAAGTGAGAAAATTAAGGGGGTTTTTTTGGTCTTTTTCTGGTAAAATTGTGGAATTCCCAGCCTGGAGTGACACAGAGAGAAGGAAAACGGCTCCGGGGAATTATTTGAGATATTTTCCTCAAAAAAGGAAGATTTTCTCTGGAAAAAAAAGTGCTGGAATTCCAGGAAAATATGAGAAAAGTGAGGAAATTGAGATTTTGGGGTTTTTATCTGGTAAAATTGTGGAATTCGTGGCCTGGAGTGACACAGTGAGGAGGAAAAGGGGTCGGGGGAATTATTGGAGAGATTTTCCTCAGAAAAGGAAGATTTTCTCTGGAAAAAGTGCTGGAATTCCAGGAAAATATGAGGGAAGATAAGAAATTGATTTTTTGGAGTTTTTTTTCTGGTAAAATTGTGGAATTCCCAGCCTGGAGTGACACAGTGAGGAGGAAAAGGGGTCGGGGGAATTATTGGAGAGATTTTCCTCAGAAAAGAAGATTTTCTCTGGAAAAAGTCCTGAAATTCCAAGAAAAACTGAGGGAAGTGAGAAAATTAAGGGGGTTTTTTTGGTCTTTTTCTGGTAAAATTGTGGAATTTTCAACTTGGAGTGACACAGTGAGGAGAAAAAAGGGCTCAAAGGCAGAGCTGGGGGAATTATTGGAGAGATTTTCCTCAGAAAAAGAAGATTTTCTCTGGAAAAAGTCCTGAAATTCCAAGAAAAACTGAGGGAAGTGAGAAAATTAAGGGGGTTTTTTTGGTCTTTTTCTGGTAAAATTGTGGAATTCCCAGCCTGGAGTGACACAGAGAGAAGGAAAACGGCTCCGGGGAATTATTTGAGATATTTTCCTCAAAAAAGGAAGATTTTCTCTGGAAAAAGGTGCTGGAATTCCAGGAAAATATGAAGGAAGATAAGAAATTGATTTTTTTGGGGTTTTTTTCTGGTAAAATTGTGGAATTCCCAGCCTGGAGTGGCACAGTGAGGAGGAAAAGGGGTCGGGGGAATTATTGGAGAGATTTTCCTCAGAAAAGGAAGATTTTCTCTGGAAAAAGTGCTGGAATTCCAGGAAAATATGAGGGAAGATAAGAAATTGATTTTTTGGGGTTTTTTTTCTGGTAAAATTGTGGCATTCCCGGCCTGGAGTGACACAGTGAGGAGGAAAAAGGACTTGGGAGAAAATCCTGGAGAGATTTCCCTCAGGAAAGGAAATAAAAGTGTTGGAATTCCAGAAAAAAAACTGAGGAAATGGAGATTTTTGGGGGTTTTTTTTCTGGTAAAATTGTGGAATTCCCGAGGAGGAAAAAGACTCGGGAGAATTCCTGGAGAGATTTCCCTCAGGAAAGGAGGATCTGCCCCTGAGCCTCAAACTGGGAATGCAGGAGCTCAAATCCCAAAATATTTGGGTTAAAAATAACCTTCATCCCCCTCAGAATCACCCAAAATTTGGGTTATTTCAGACAACACCTGCAGCTCCACCTGAATCCAGAGCCAAAGGTCACTTCTTGTCCCTTTATCCCTCTCGGAATCCCCCAAAATTCAGATTATTTCAGGCAGCACCTGAATCCAGAGCCAAATTTTACCTCTTGTCCTTTAGTCTCCCCCAGATTCCCCCAAAATTTTGGGGTTTTTTTAAGCAACACCTGAATCCAGAGCCAAATTTCCTCTCCCATCCCTTCATTCCTCTTAAAATCACCCAAAATTCAGATTATTTCAGGCAGCACCTGAATCCAACCCCAAATTCCTTCATTCATCCCTCTCAGGATCCCCCAAAATCCAGATTATTTCAGGCAACACCTGAATCCAACCCCAAATTCCTTCATTCATCCCTCTCAGAATCCCCCAAAATTCGGATTATTCCAGGCAACACCTGAATCCAGAGCCAAATTCCAGCTCCCTCTCAGAATTCCCCAAAATTCAGATTATTTCAGCATCTCCAGCCCCATCCCGAGCTGAATTCCATCCCTTGTCCCTTCATCCCTCCCAGAATCATCACAATTTGGGGATTTTTACGCAGCACCTGCATCCAAACACAAAATTCAGCTCCTCTCCCTTCATCCCTCTCAGAATCCTCCAAAATTCAGATTATTTCAGCATCTCCAGCCCCATCCCGAGCCGAATTCCATCCCTTGTCCCTTCATCCCTCCCAGAATCACCAAAAATTTGGATTATTTCAGGCAACACCTGAATCCAGAGCCGAATTCCATCTCCTGTCCCTTTATCTCTCTCAGAATGTCCCAAAATTCAGATTATTCCAGGCAACACCTGCATCCAACCCCAAATTTCTCCATTCATCCCTCCCAGAATCCCCCAAAATTCAGATTATTTCAGGCAACACCTGCATCCAACCCCAAAGTCCTTCATTCATCCCTCTCAGAATCATTAAAATTCAGATTATTCCGGCATCTCAGCCCCATCCCGCATTCCCTCCCCGAAAGCAGCGACAGGAAATTCCTGGTGACGGGTCTGGCCCGTGGCCGCCGCATTTCCCGGGAACATTTTTCGGGGCTGTGTCAGGGCTCCTCCCCTGGCCCGGCTTTGCTTTAATTGCAGCTCACGCATTTCAGTGGTATTTAAATGGTATTTAAATGGTATTTAAATGGCATTTAAATCTTGATTTAAGTGCCCAGAAACACCAAATATATTTCCCTGCGTTCCACAAGGAGGGGGGAAAAAAATCCCAATTTTTAAAATTTAAATACTTTATTTTAATTTTTTTATTATTTTTTAAACGTTTAATTTTTTATTTTTTAATTTTTTTAAATTTTTAGTTTTTTAAATGTTTAATTTTTATTTTTATTTTATTTTTAATTTTACTTTTTATTTTTATTTTTTTTTATTTTTTATATTTTTAACTTTTTAATTTTTTATTTTAAATTTTTTATTTTAATTTTTTAATTTTTAAATGTTCAATTTTTTATTATTTTTTATTTTTTAAAATTTTAACTATTTATCTTTTTAAGGTTTTAATGTTTTAATGTTTTAATTTTTTTATTTTTTAAATGTTTGATTTTTATTTCTTTTATTTTAAAATTTTTTATCTTTTTAACTTTTTAATTTTTAAACTTTTTTATTCCTGTCCTCTCAAAGTTGGCGCTTCCACCCCTTCAAAATTTCTCTCTCTCTTTTTCTTTTTGGTGCTTCTCTTCATTTAAATTGAATTCAACTGCTACTATAAATTAAAATTAAATTATAAAATTTAATTTTTATAAAAATTAAATTAAATTAAATTTAAAATGAAATTTTTAAGGGGGTTGCAGCTTCTCCCGGGGTCAAATTTTGTGCATTTTTCAGTGATTTTTTCACAGATTTTAATTTTCCTTTCTGGATTTTTTTTTTTCCTGGTTACAAATGCTGATAAATCACAAATCCAAACCCAAAGGAGGGAATTTTTTCCTTTTTCCTCTTTATTTTTCTTTCTTTTAAAAACTAAATCTTCTTTTTTTGCAGAACTCCATCCCCTAAATCCATTATTTTATATTTTTTTCCACTTCCTGGGTGTTTTTCGGGAGGATTTTCAGGAATTTCCGAGCAGCAAAGGGAAAAGCTTTGACTTGCCCAAGATTTTGATTTCACAACTTGGAATTATGAAATTTCCAGCTGCTCACGGGAAGTTTTTATTGGTCTGGGCCTCGTCAGCTCCAGGACAGCAAAATCCTGAGAGGAAATTCAAAATTTACACCTCAAAATTTTGCTTTTAAATCAAAAAATTTACTTTTAAAGAACTTTTTAAAATTGCCTTTTAAATTTTGCTGTTAAAACCAGAAATTCCAATTTTTCTCCCACATTTTCCATTTCCTAAACACAATCAGGATATAAAAAAAAGCTCCTCGGATTTAATAAATTGATATTTTACTTATTTTTATCACTTTATTCCACATTTTGGAATTTTTGGAGTTTTGTGGAATCAGAGGCATTTGGGATCAACCTGGGGGAGACCATTTTTAATTGAGACTTAATTGATAATTAATTGAGAATTAATTGATAATTAATTGATAATTAATTTTTAATCCCCTGGGGGTTGTTGACCTTCCCCTCCTGCGCCTTTTTAACAGAATTTTTGATGTTTAAGGGGTTTTTTTTGTTTGATTTTAAAATATTTTTTTGAAATTCAGAGCCTGCAGCTCTTCCTCTCCTTTTCCCAGTTTTCAGTTGGGTTTTTCCAGGAATTTCAGGAATATCTGGAAACAACAAAACTGTTCAGGAGAGCGACACGAGGGAGGGAATTTCCTGAGTTTTCAGGAATCTTTTTACACCATAAAACCAGAGAGGGGTCACAGATAGGACGGGATTTGGGATTTAAGATTAGGGGTTGTTTTGTTCCAGTGATCCCAGTTCAAAAAATCCCAGTTCCAGTGATCCCAGTTCCAACAATTCTCATTCCAATGATCCCTATTCCAAAAATTCCCTGTTCCAGTGATCCCAAATCCAACAATCCTCATTCCAGTGATCCCAGTTCCAGAGATCCCAGTCCCAGTGATCCCAGTTCCAAAAATCCCAGTTCCAGTGATCCCAAATCCAACGATCCTAATTCCAGTGATCCCAGTTCCAAAAATCCCAGTTCCAGTGATCCCTATTCCAGGAAACCCAGTTTCAGTGGTCCCAGTTCCAACAATCCTTACTCCAGAGATCCCAATTCCAACAATCCCAGTTCCAGTGATCCCAGTTATAATTATCCCAGTTCCAACAATCCCTGTCCCAGTAAATCCTATTCCAGTGATCCCAGTCCCAGTGATCCTTATTCCAGGAATCCCAGTTCCAATGATCCCAGTTCCAACATTTCCAGTTCCGGTGATCCCACTTCCAGAGATGCCAAATCCAATAAACCCAGTTCCAGTGATTCCCAGTTCCAGTGATCCCACTTCCAGAGATCCCAAATCCAATAAACCCAGTTCCAGTGATCCCTGTCCCACTGATCCCAGTTCCAACATTCCCAGTTCCAACATTCCCAGTTCCAGTGATCCCTATCCAAATAATCCTTGTCCCACTGATCCCAGTCTGTGATCTCAGTTCCAGGGATCCCAGTTCCAACAATCCCAGTTCCAGGGATCCCAGTTCCAACAATCCCAGTTCCAGTGATCCCAGTCCCAATGATCCCAGTTCCAACGATCCTTATTCCAGGAATCCCAGTTCCAACATTCCCAGTTCCAGAGATCTCTGCTCCCTGTTCTAAATCCAGTGATCCCAAATCCAATAAACCCAGTTCCAGTGATCCCTGTCCCACTGATCCCAGTTCCAGGGATCCCTATTCCAGGAATCCCAGTTCCAGGAATCCCTGTCCCACTGATCCCAGTTTGTGATCTCTGTTCCAACAATCCCAGTTCCAGGAACCCCCTATTCCAGGGATCCCAGTTCCAGGAATCCCTGTCCCACTGATCCCAGTTTGTGATCCCAGTTCCAGGGATCCTAGTTCCAAATCCAGTGATCCCAAATCCAGTGATCCCAGTCCCAACAATCCCAATTCCAGCGATCCCAGTGCCAAAAATTCCTGTTCCAGTGACCCCAGTTCCA
Organism: Zosterops lateralis; assembly: GCF_965231275.1. NCBI lineage: Eukaryota > Metazoa > Chordata > Aves > Passeriformes > Zosteropidae > Zosterops > Zosterops lateralis. Next base: position 6,630,443 of record NC_139782.1, on the reverse strand, counting down.
GGGATCCCTGTGCCAAAAACTCCTGTTCCAGGAATCCCAGTTCCAGAGATCCCAGTTCCAGAGATCCCTACTCCAGGAATCCCAGTTCCAACAATCCCAGTCCCAAAACTCTCTGTTCCAGTGATCCCAGTTCCAACAATCCCAGTTCCAAAACTCCCGTCCCAGTGATCCCAATTCCAACAATCCCAGTCCCAAAACTCCCAGTTCCAACAATCCCAGTCCCAACAATCCCAGTCCCAAAACTCCTGTTCCAGTGATCCCAATTCCAACAATCCCAGTCCCAAAACTCCCTGTTCCAGTGATCCCAATTCCAGCAATCCCAGTCCCAAAACTCCCAATTCCAACAATCCCAGTCCCAAAACTCCAATCCCAGGGACCCCAGGGGACCCCAATCCCCACAGCAAATTTCCCCTCCCACCCACCCAAAACCCCAAACACAAAACCCCTTTCCATACCTGCTCAGCCTCTCTCAGTCCCACAATCCCATCTTCATCTCCCTCAAACCCCTCCAGAAAATCCCAGAAAATCCCAAAAAACTCCTCTTTGAGCTCTGACTCTGCAGGAATTCCAGGCAGGACTTGTTTTCCCCGGGGTTTTTCCAGCAGCAGCAGGAGGAGGAGGAGGAAGAACAGGAGGAGCTGCGGGCTGGGGCAGCCCAGGTGTGTATTTTATACCTTCCTGTGGGCACAGGTGACTTTTCCTGCTCCACCTGCCCTTCCCCGGCTGAATCAGCCCCGGCTCCGGCCGGTTCCCGGGACAAACAGCCTGGAATGCTCCTGATAAGGGAAAACAGGCCACGGCCAGCTCGGGAATTCTCATTTCCAGGGGAGTTTTCAATTTTTTCCATATTTTTTTATTGATTTCTGTCATTAATTCTTTTTTTTCCAAAGAAAAATTTCTATTTTTGAGGGATTTTTATAAAAGTTTCTGAAGGGGTTTTCAATGTTTTCCATATTTTTCCATTACTTTCCGTCATTAATTCTCCTTTTCCAGGCTGGGAAATTCTATTTCTGAGACTTTAAAGAAAAAAAAAAAAAATTAAAAAAAAAAAAAAAAAAAAAAAAAAAAATCCCATAATTTATCCTTGTTTTCCAGGCTGGGAAATTCTGGTTTTGAGGGGTTTGTAAGATTTTCCATAATTTTACATCAATTTCCATCATTAATTCTCTTTTCTCAAGGGGGAAATTCTATTTTTGAGGGATTTTTATAAAAGTTTCCAAGGGGTTTTCAAAATTTTTCCATAATTTTTCACTGATTTCAGTCATTAATTCTCCTTTTCCAGGCTGGGAAATTCTATTTCTGAGACTTAAAAAAAAAAAAAAAAATCCCATAATTTATCCTTCTTTTCCAGGCTGGGAAATTCTGGTTTTGAGGGTTTTTAAAATTATTTTCCATCCCTCATTTCTGCAGGAGCAAAGGCAGCCTCGGGAATTCCCATTGGAATTAATTCCCATTGCTGGGAACAGAAAAAAATCCTGGGAAAAATCCCTGGAGGAGAATTCTCTGCTGGAATTTCAGATCCTGGAGAATTCCCTGATGGAATTTCAGGGCCCAGAGAATTCCCTGATGGAATTTCAGATCCTGGAGAAGTCCCTGATGGAATTTCAGAGCCCAGAGAATTCCCAGTTGGGATTTCAGATCCCAGAGAATTCCCTGATGGAATTTCAGATCCTGGAGAATTCCCTGCTGGAATTTCAGAGCCTGGAGAATTCCCTGCTGGAATTTCAGATCCCAGAGAATTCCCTGCTGGAATTTCAGATCCCAGAGAATTCCCTGATGGAATTTCAGAGTCACGGAGAATTCCCTGATGGAATTTTCATACCCTGGAGAATTCCCTGATGGAATTTCAGATCCCAGAGAATTCCCTGATGGAATTTTCACAGCCTGAAAAATTCCCTGATGGAATTTCAGATCCCAGAGAATTCCCTGATGGAATTTTCACATCCCAGAGAATTCCCTGATAAATTTCCTGAAGCAGAATTCCCTGATGGAATTTCAGAGCCCAGAGAATTCCCTGCTGGAATTTCAGATCCTGGAGAATCCCCTGATGGAATTTTCACAGCCCAGAGAATTCCAGGATAAATTTCAGATCCCAGAGAATTCCCGGATGGAATTTCAGAGCCCAGAGAATTCCCTGATGGAATTTTCACTCTGGAGAATTCCCTGATGGAATTTTCATACCCTGGAGAATTCCCTGATGGAATTTTCATACCCTGGAAAATTCCCTGATGGAACTTCACACCCCAGAGAATTCCCTGATGGAATTTTGGAGCCTGAAAAATTCCCTGATGGAATTTCAGAGCCCAAAGAATTCCCTGATGGAATTTTCACATCCCAGAGAATTCCCTGATAAATTTCAGAGCCTGAAAATTCCCTGATAAAATTTCAGGGCCTGAAAAATTCCCTGATGGAATTTCAGAGCCCAGAGAATTCCCTGATGGAATTTTCACATCCCAGAGAATTCCCTGATAAATTTCCTGAAGCAGAATTCCCTGATGGAATTTCAGAGCCCAGAGAATTCCCTGCTGGAATTTCAGATCCTGGAGAATTCCCTGATGGAATTTCAGATCCCAGAGAATTCCCTGACAAATTTCGGAGCCCTGGAGAATTCCCTCATGGAATTTTCACATCCTGGAGAATTCCCTGATGGAATTTCAGAGCCCAGAGAATTCCCTGCTGGAATTTCAGATCCTGGAGAATTCCCTGATGGAATTTTCACAGGCCAGAGAATTCCAGGATAAATTTCAGATCCCAGAGAATTCCCTGCTGGAATTTCAGAGCCCAGAGAATTCCCTGATAAAATTTCAGAGCCCAGAGAATTCCCTGACACATTTCGGAGCCCTGGAAAAATTCCCTGATGGGAATTTTCTGAGTCCTGGAGAATTCCCTGATGGAATTTCATTTCAGGGCCCAGAGAATTCCCTGATGGAATTTTCACTCTGGAGAATTCCCTGATGGAATTTTCATACCCTGGAAAATTCCCTGATGGAACTTCACACCCCAGAGAATTCCCTGATGGAATTTTGGAGCCTGAAAAATTCCCTGATGGAATTTCAGAGCCCAAAGAATTCCCTGATGGAATTTTCAGATCCCAGAGAATTCCCTGATAAATTTCAGAGCCTGAAAATTCCCTGATAAATTTCAGAGTCTGAAAAATTCCCTGATGGAATTTTCAGAGCCCAGAGAATTCCCTGATGGAATTTTCATACCCTGGAGAATTCCCAGTTGGGATTTCAGATCCTGGAGAATTCCCTGCTGGAATTTTCACAGCCCGGAGAATTCCCTGATAAATTTCCTGGAGGAGAATTCCCTGATAAATTTCACAGCCTGAAAAATTCCCTGATGGAATTTTCACAGCCCAGAGAATTCCCTGATGGAATTTTCACACTCTGGAGAATTCCCTGATGGAACTTCAGAGCCCAAAGAATTCCCTGATGGAATTTTCACACTCTGGAGAATTCCCTGATGGAATTTCAGATCCCAGAGAATTCCCTGATGGAATTTCAGGGCCTGGAGAATTCCCTGATGGGATTTTCACACCCTGGAGCAGAATTCCAGCAGCATCAGCATCTCCAATTCCCGGGAATGCTGCAAGGAAAAAAAAAAAAAAATTGAATTATTTATCTGGAATTATTTATCGGGAAAAGCCGGGATTGGATTCCTGGGAACTGGGATTGTCCTGCAAGGTCAAAAAACTGAAATTGTTTATCCTGGGAATGCTGAGAGGACAAAAAGCTGGAATTTTTTGTTGGGAAAATCCAGGACAAAAAACTGGAATTTTTTGTTGGGAAAATCCAGGACAAAAAACTGGAATTTTTTGTTGGGAAAAGCTGGGACTGGACCCCTGGGAATACTGAGAGGACAAAAAAATGGAATTATTTATCAGGAAAATCCAGGACAAAAACCTGGAATTGTTTATCCCAGGAATGCTGAGAGGACAAAAAACTGGAATTTTTTAATCAGGAAAATCCAGCCCTGGAATTTTTTTTTTATCAGGAAAATCCAGGACAAAAAGCAGGAATTTTTTATCCCAGGAAAGCTGAGAGGACAAAAAAATGGATTTTTTTTTTTTAATTGGGAAAATTCAGGAGAAAAAACTGGAATTGTTTATCTCACGAATGCTGAGGGAACAAAAAAAAAATGGATTTTTTAAGTCAGGAAAATCCAGGACAAAAACCTGGAATTGTTTATCCTGGGAATGCTGAGAGGACAAAAAAATGGATTTTTTAAATCAGGAAAATCCAGGACAAAAAGCAGGAATTTTTTATCCCAGGAATGCTGAGAGGACAAAAATATGGATTTTTTTTTTTTTTATTGGGAAAATTCAGGAGAAAAAACTGGAATTGTTTATCCCAGGAATGTTGAGAGGATAAAAAACTGGATTTTTTTAATCAGGAAAATCCAGCCCTGGAATTTTTTTATCAGGAAAATCCAGGACAAAAAACTGGAATTGTTTATCCCAGGAATGCTGAGAGGACAAAAAACTGGAATTTTTTATCAGGAAAATCCAGGACAAAAACCTGGATTTTTTTAATTGGGAAAATCCAGGACAAAAACCTGCAATTGTTTATTGGGAAAATCCAGGACTGGACCCCCAGGAATCCTGCAAGGACAAAAACCAAAAATTGTTTATCCCAGGAACAAACACTGAGAGAACAAAAATCCTGGATTTTTTTTAATCAGGAAAATCCAGCCCTGGAATTGTTTATCAGGAAAATCCAGGCCTGGAATTGTTTATCAGGAAAATCCAGGACTGAACTCCCAGGGAACAAAAAAAATTGATTTTTTTTATCAGTTAAATCCAGCCCGTGCCGGGCTCTGCTCCTGCAGCTGAATTAAAACCGATAAGAGGCAGCTTTGGGCGATGGAAAATGTCAATATTTCCATTCCACGGTGGGAAATGTCAATATTTGATCCAAAGTTATCCCGGAGAAACGGGATCCTGCAGGAATTCCCCCACTGGAGGCGCCGGGACCGGCCCCAACCTCAAAGGTTCCGTCCTCAAGGCTTGAAATTTTTTAAATTTAATTTTTTTTTTAAATTTTAAATTTTCTTTCTGAATTTAATTTTTTTTAAATTTTTAAATTTTCTTTCTGAATTTATTGAGGGAAATTCACCCAGCAAAGAACCAGGATGGAAAATGAAGGTTTTGAATCCCATTTCTTGATTTTTTTCTCAATTTATTTAGGAAAATTCATCTGTCAATGAGCTTGAATTAATTTTCTTAATTTTTTTTTTCAATTTATTGAGGAAAATTCACCCAGCAAAGGAGCAGGATGGAAAATAAAAGCTTTAAATTCCATTTCTTCATTTTTTTCCTGAATTTATTGAGGGAAATTCACCCAGCAAAGGGGCAGGATGGAAAACCAAGGCCTCGAATTCCATTTCTTTATTTTCTTTCTCATTTTGTTGAGCAAAATTCATCCGTCAATGAGCTTGAATTAATTTTCTTAATTTTTTTTTTTCAATTTATTGAGGAAAATTGACCCAGCAAAGGGGCAGGATGGAAAACGAAGGTTTTAAATTCCATTTTTTCATTTTTTTCTGAATTTATTGAGGAAAATTCACGCAGCAAAGGAGCAGGATGGAAAATAAAAGCTTTGGATTCCATTTCTTCATTTTTTTTCTGAATTTATCGAGGAAAATTGACCCAACAAGGAGCAGGATGGAAAACAAAGGCTTTAAATTCCATTTCTTCATTTTCTTTCTCAATTTATTGAGGGAAATTTACCCAGCAAAGAACCAGGATGGAAAATGAAGGTTTTGAATCCCATTTCTTCATTTTTTTTCTCTCAATTTATTGAGGAAAATTCATCCATCAATGAGCTTGAATTAATTATCTTAATTTTCTTTCTTGATTTATTGAGGGAAATTCACCCAGCAAAGGGGTAGGATGGAAAATAAAAGCTTTGGATTCCATTTCTTCATTTTTTTTCTGAATTTATTGAGGAAAATTGACCCAGCAAAGGGGCAGGATGGAAAACGAAGGTTTTAAATTCCATTTCTTCATTTTTTTCTGAATTTATTGAAGAAAATTCATCCAACAAGGAGCAGGATGGGAAACGAAGGTTTTAAATTCCATTTCTTCAGGGTTTTTTTGGAATTTATTGAGCAAAATTCATCCAACAAGGAGCAGGATAGAAAATTAAAGCTTTAAATTCCATTTCTTCATTTCTTTTCTGAATTTATTGAGGAAAATTGACCCAACCAGGAGCAAGATGGAAAACTAAAGCTTTAAATTCCATTTTTTTCTCAATTTATTGAAGAAAATTCACCCATCAATGAACAAGATGCAAAACAAAACCTTTAAAATCCCATTTTTTCATTATTTTTCCCTCTTCCATCCCCTCCACCTCCACCAGGCTCATCCTTTTCCCAGCACAATTCCCATTTTTTTTTCCCCTGGCAGGAGGAGCCCGGAGCTCTCCCAACATTTTTTAATTTGAATTTTAATTTGAATTTGAATTGCGGTGATTGTTCCCCGCTCGGGTTCCGGTGCGGTGACTCATTTCCCTCCCATTCATTGGGGAAGGATTTGGGGATGTGATGTCAGAGCCCCGGGAATGGCCCCGGGATCCTCCTGCTCCTCCTCGCCCGGATTTTCCTGACGTGACATAAATCATCTTTCCCTCTGCTGGGGGAAATCCTTCCTTTTCCAGCCCTGGATCCAGGGGAATCCTCCTGGACACAGAATTCCAGCTGTGGGTTCATGGGAATCCTCCTGGCTGAAGGATTTTTCCTTTTCCAGATGTGGATCCATGGGAATTCTCATGGCCAAAGGATTTCTCCTTTTCCAGCCCTGGATCCGTGGGAATCCTGCTGGCAAAAGGATTAATTCCTCCTTTTCCAGCCCTGGATCCGTGGGAATCCTGCTGGCAAAAGGATTAATTCCTCCTTTTCCAGCCCTGGATCCATGGGAATCCTCATGTCTAAAGAATTCCTCATTCCAATTTTTCCAGCCCTGGATCCATGGGAATCCTCCTGACCAAAGGATTAATTCCTCCTTTTCCAGCATTGGATCTATTGGAATCATCTTGGCCTCAAAATTCCTCCTTTTCCAGCTGTGGGTTCATGGGAATCCTCCTGGCAAAAGGATTTTTCCTTTTCCAGCCGTGGATTCATGGGAATCCTCATGTCTAAAGAATTCCTCATTCCAATTTTTCCACATGTGGATCCATGGGAATCCTCCTGGCCACAAAATTCCTTCTTTTCCAGCTGTGGGTTCATGGGAATTCTCCTGGCAAAAGGAATTTTCCTCCTTTTCCAGGTATGGATTCATGGGAATCCTCATGGCCAAAGGATCCCTCATTCCTCCTTTTCCAGCCCTGGATCCATGGGAATCTTCATGTTCAAAGGATTAATTCCTTCCTTTTCCAGGTGTGGATCTATGGGAATCCTCCTGGCAAAAGGATTTTTCCTTTTCCAGATGTGGATCCATGGGAATTCTTCATGGCCAAAGGATTAATTCCTCCTTTTCCAGCCCTGGATCCATGGGAATCCTCCTGGCCTCAAAATTCCTTTTTTTCCAGCTGTGGGTCCATGGGATCCTCCTGGCCAAAGGATTAATTCCTCCTTTTCCAGCCCTGGATCCATAGGAATCCTCCTGGCAAAAGGATTTTTCCTTTTCCAGCTGTGGGTTCATGGGAATTCTCATGGCCAAAGGATTTTTCCTTTTCCAGGTGTGGATCTATGGGAATCCTCCTGGCCACAAATTCCCCATTCCAATTTTTCCAGCCCTGGATCCATTGGAATTCTCATGAACAAAGAATTCCTCATTCCAATTTTTCCAGCCCTGGATCCATGGGAATCCTCCTGGCCAAAGGATTTCTCCTTTTCCAGTCGTGGATCTCTGGGAATCTTCACGTCCAAATGTTTCCTCCTTTTCCAGGCTGATTTTTAGGAGGAAACGAACCATATTAAAGGGAGAATTTTTTCAGGGGGAAATAAACCACACGGTTTCCTTTATGGAATTACGGAAAGGTTTTATTTCTTTTATGGAATTACGGAAAGATTTTATTTCCTTTATAGAATTATGAAAAGGATGGATGGAATCCCATCCAGCCCCTCCCCTTTCACCATCCCAGGCGGCTCCAAATCCCACCCAAACCGACTTCGGGCACTTCCAGGGCTGGAGCAGCCACATCTGGCGCGGCTTTTCCCGGAATTCCCGATTTTTTTTCCTCGAATTCCGGGAATTTTGGGGCTCACAGGCTCCTCCTCCTCCTTCTCTTTCCTCCCGCCGCGTCACCGTTACCAAGCAACGCCTCAAAATGGCGGCGCGCTCGCAGGGCACGCCGGGAATTGTAGTGCGAAAACCCCGCCGCCTTCACGTCCCTCAGGCAGAATGAGACTCGCTTTCCCAGCAACCCCCGCGGCCAGCGGCGCGAAAAGGCTGAGCTTAGCGCCGTTTACCTGCGGGGGAGCGGGGGGCGCGCCGCGGGGGCTGATGGGATTTGTTGTTCTCAGCAGCGCGGCCGCTCATAGAAACGGCTGGAGGGGCGGCGGCCGTGGGAACTACGAGTCCCAGGGGGCTGCGGGGCGCGGCGGGACGGGCGGCGGTGGAGGGCGGGGGGTACGAACGGGAAGCTCGGAGGGGGCCGGGGGGATGCCCGGGGAGCCCTCAGGTGAGGAGGAGGATGGAGATGGAGGAAATAGAGGAGAAAAAGGAGAAAAAGGAGGAGGAAGAAGAGGGAGGGAGGGAGGAAGGCGAGCCCCGGGTGTGGCTCCATTGTTTCCCTCATGGATCCCCTCAGTTCTCAAGGGAAATGGGCATTGGAAGGGCTGGAAGGGTTTGGTTTTAAGGTTAAAAATCGCTTTTTATTCCTCTTTTTCCTCCTCGTTCAGTGATTTTGGGTTCGGCTGGTTGTTGGTTCCTTTCTTTCTTATCCCTTGAAACTTTGGGTGTTTTATATCTTAATAATTTAAATGAGTTTATGACAATTTGTTGTTGTTGTTGAGCTGAGATTGTTGGGGTTTTGGTGGGTTTTTGGTGTCGTTGTTTTGGTGTGGTTTTATTTGTTGAGTTTCCTCCACAATTTTTATATATCCCAATAATAAGGATTTTGGGATATATAAAAATTTACATATATATAATTATATAATTTATATATATAATTATATAATTTTATATATATATATATATATATAATATATTTTAAAAAAAACCCAAATTTGCCATAGAAATGTTGGGATTGTTGAATATTGAACCTGGAGAAGTGAAGGTTTGGGGTGAACTCAGTGTGAGATTCCAGAGGAAAGGAGAGATGGAATATTCTCTACAGGAAAAATGGAACATTTCCTACAGGAAATATGGAACATTTCCTGCAGGAATAATGGAATATTCTCTACAGGAAATAGGGAACATTTCCTGCAGGAAAAACTGAATATTTCCTACAGGAAAAACTGAATATTTCCTACAGGAAAAACTGAATATTTCCAAACTTGAACTTGGACTTGACAGCACAAGGAGGAATTAATTCAGATTATCAAAGAACAGCTTTAAGTTGGATTTTGAGAAGAATTTCCCCTTTTGACTCTGCTGAGACCCTGATTATTTATCCCACAAACATCCCACCCCTGAAATATCCAAACCCTTGACTTGGAGACATCACTAAACACCCTTAAAACCCCTTTCCTCTGGGGAATATTCCTTTTTCCTGTTAATTTTTAAATGCTATTAAAATCAGAAAGTTATCCCAGCAATAAATATTCATTGATGTTTGCCCAGGGCAGGAGTTGGGAGCAGCTCTGATTATTTTAATTACTCAATGTTGTTACAAAAGGAAAAGGCAGAACTCAAAGCTGGAAAAACAAGTCCTCCTTCTTCTCCTTTTCCTCCTCCTCTTTTTTCTTTAGCTGAAGTTGATAAAAAAGATTTATTTTGTTGTTTTTTGTGGCACAGGAGGCCGGCGGGGGATGAGCAGCGAAGGACGAGCTTCAGGAGTTTGCTGGAGGTTGGGAAAGGTGTTCAAGGCTCCTGGGAGCCTGCGGGGACTGGTGAGTGATTCCTGTGGGTGTAAAAGGGTTTTTAGGCTTCTCTCAGGTCTGTCAGTTGGGTTTAAAGGTTTTTCCTTCTTCTCTCAGGTCTGTCAGTTGTGTTTAAAGCCTTTTCCTTCTTCTCTCAGTTTGGTCATTTCAGCTTTTCTCTCTCAGTTTGGTCATTTCAGCTTTTCTCTCTCAGTTTTGTGATTTCGGCTTTTAAAACCCTCTGGTTCTGCTCTCAGTTTTATTTCAGCTTTTCTCTCTCAGTTTGGTCATTTCGGCTTTTAAAACCCTTTCGTTCTTCTCTCAGTTCTGTCATTTGTGTTTAAAGCCTTTTTCTCCTTCTCTCAGTTTTGTCATTTCAACTTTTCTCTCTCAGTTTGGTCATTTCAGCTTTTAAAACCCTCTGGTTCTGCTCTTGGTTTTATCATTTCAGTGTTTAAAGCCTTTTCCTTCTTCTCTCAGTTCTGTCATTTGTGTTTAAAGCCTTTTTCTCCTTCTCTCAGTTTTGTCATTTCAGCTTTTCTCTCTCAGTTTGGTCATTTCGGCTTTTAAAACCTTTAATTCTTCTCTCAGTTTTATCATTTCAGTGTTTAAAGGCCTTTCCTTCTTCTCTGAGTTTTGTCATTTCAGCTTTTCTCTCTCAGTTTGGTCATTTCGGCTTTTAAAACCCTTTCCTTCTTCTCTCAGGTCTGTCAGTTGTGTTTAAAGCATTTTTCTTCTCTCAGTTTGGTCATTTCAGCTTTTCCAGCCCTCTGGTTCTGCTCTCAGTTTTATCATTTCAGTGTTTTAAAGCCTTTTAAAAGTTCTTCTCTCAGTTTTGTCATTTCAGCTTTTAAAACCCCCTCTGGTTCTGCTCTCAGTTTTATCATTTCAGTGTTTTAAAGCCTTTTCCTTCTTCTCTCAGTTTTGTCATTTCAGCTTTTCTCTCTCAGTTTTGTCATTTCAACTTTTCTCTCTCAGTTTGGTCATTTCAGCTTTTAAAACCTTTAATTCTTCTCTCAGTTCTGTCATTTCAGTGTTTAAAGCCTTTTCCTTATTCTCTCAGGTCTGTCATTTCAGCTTTTAAAAGCCTTTCGTTCTTCTCTGTTTTCTCATTTCAAATTTCTCTCTCAGTTTGGTCATTTCAGCTTTTAAAACCCTTTCGTTCTTTTCTCAGTTTTATCATTTCTGCTTTTAAAACCTTTAATTCTTCTCTCAGTTTTATCATTTCACTGTTTAAAGGCCTTTCCTTGTTCTCTCAGTTTGGTCATTTTAGTGTTTAAAGCTTTTTCCTTCTTCTCTCAGGTCTGTCCTTTGTGTTTAAAGTCTTTTCCTTCTCTCAGTTTTCTCATTTCAACTTTTCTCTCTCAGTTTGGTCATTTCAGCTTTTAAACCCCTCTGGTTCTGCTCTTGGTTTTATTTCAGCTTTTCCAGCCTCAGTTTTATCATTTCAGCTTTTAAAACCCTTTTCCTTCTTCTCTCAGCTTGGTCATTTCAGCTTTTCTCTCTCAGTTTGGTCATTTCAGCTTTTAAAACCCTCTGGTTCTGCTCTTGGTTTTGTCATTTCAGCTTTTAGAACCCTCTGGTTCTTCCTTCAGTTTTGTCATTTCAGTGTTTAAAGCCTTTTCCTTCTCTCAGGTCTGTCATTTCAACTTTTAAAACCCTTTCGTTCTTCTCTCAGGTCTGTCATTTGTGTTTAAAGGCTTTTTCTTCTTCTCTCAGTTTGGTCATTTCGGCTTTTCTCTCTCAGTTTGGTCATTTCAGTATTTAAAACATTTTCATTCTTCTCTCCATTTTATCATTTCAGCTTTTAAAACCCTTTCCTTCTTCTCTCAGTTTTCTCATTTCAACTTTTCTCCTCAGTTTGGTTATTTCGGCTTTTAAAACCCTCTAGTTCTGCTCTCAGTTTAGTAATTTCACTGTTTAAAGCCTTTTCATTCTTCTCTCAGTTTTGTCATTTCAGCTTTTCTCTCTCAGTTTGGTCATTTCAGCTTTTAAACCCCTCTGATTCTGCTCTTGGTTTTATTTCAACTTTTCCAACCCTCTGGTTCTGCTCTCAGTTTTATCATTTCAGTGTTTAAAGCCTTTTTCTTCTTCTCTCGGGTCTGTCGTTTGTGTTTAAAGCCTTTTCCTTCTTCTCTCAGTTTGGTCATTTCAGCTTTTCTCTCTCAGTTTGGTCATTTCAGCTTTTAAAACCTTTAATTCTTCTCTCAGTTTTATCATTTCACTGTTTAAAGGCCTTTCCTTCTTCTCTCAGTTTGGTCATTTCGGCTTTTAAAACCCTCTGATTCTGCTCTCGGTTTTATTTCAACTTTTCCAACCCTCTGGTTCTTTTCTCAGTTCTGTCATTTCAGTGTTTAAAGCCTTTTCCTTCTTTCGGGTCTGTCATTTGTATTTAAAGCCTTTTCCTTCTTCTCTCAGTTTGGTCATTTCAGCTTTTAAAACCCTCTGGTTCTGCTCTTGGTTTTATCATTTCAGCTTTTAAAACCTTCTGGTTCTGCTCTTGGTTTTATCATTTCAGCTTTTAAAACCTTCTGGTTCTGCTCTTGGTTTTATCATTTCAGCTTTTAAAACCTTCTGGTTCTGCTCTTGGTTTTATCATTTCAGCTTTTAAAACCTTCTGGTTCTGCTCTTGGTTTTATCATTTCAGCTTTTAAAACCTTCTGGTTCTGCTCTTGGTTTTATCATTTCAGCTTTTAAAACCTTCTGGTTCTGCTCTTGGTTTTGTCATTTCAGTGTTTAAAACATTTTCATCCTTCTCTCAGTTTTGTCATTTCAGCTTTTAGAACCCTCTGGTTCTTCCTTCAGTTCTGTCATTTCAGTGTTTAAAGGCCTTTCCTTCTTCTCTGAGTTTTGTCATTTCAACTTTTCTCGCTCAGTTTTATCATTTCAGTGTTTAAGACCTTTTCGTTCTTCTCTCAGTTTTGTCATTTCAGCTTTTAAACCCCTCTGGTTCTGCTCTTGGTTTTATCATTTCAGTGTTTAAAATATTTTCTTTTTTTCTCTCAGTTTTATCATTTCAGTGTTTAAAACCCTTTAGTTCTTCTCTTAGTTTTGTCATTTCAGCTTTTCTCTCTCAGTTTTGTCATTTCAGCTTTTCCAACCCTCTGGTTCTGCTCTCAGCTTTATCATTTCAGCTTTTAAAACCCTTTAATTCTTTCCATTTTATCATTTCAACATTTAAAACCCTTTCACTTTCCATCATTTTCCTGCTGCTGAAGTAATTTTTGAGCTCCAACAGAAAGAATTTTCCTTCTGAAAGAACTTTCAGCAAGAAAAAAAATGCTGATAATACAGGAAAAAATAAAAGAAAAAGAGATAAAATTGTAAAATAATGAAATAATTTTGTTTCAAGGAGTGGGAGGAAATCCTTGAGTTGTTTTTGTTGCTTTTGAGAAGCAACAAAAGGCAAAATTCCCAATTTAATTCCCGTATTTTAGAAAAAAATGCTGATAATGCAGGAAAAAAAAAATTAAAAAATAAATTAAAACTGTGAAAATAATGAAATAATTTTGTTTCCAGGAGTGGGAGGAAAGCCTTGAGTTGTTTTTGTTGCTTTTGAGGAGCAACAAAAGGTAAAATTCCCAATTTAATTCCCATATTTTGTGGCTCTGAGGAGCTGAAATTTGGGATTTGTTCCAAACCTGACACTTGGGGTGTGAAATCCTGGTGGGAATTCCAGGATTTTCCTAAAATTCTGAATTAAAACCTCGACTTTGGAGGCAGCAAAATGTTGTGTTTGAGCAGAAAATATGAAAATAAGTAAATATAAGTAAAATAAAATCGAAGTAAATATCAAGTAAATATAAAAATAAATATATTTTTACTTAATTTCCGCTTGATTTTTAAAATGAAGTGGAAATTAAGGGAAAATAATTTTAAAAAATTATGTTGAAATTAAGATTAAGTAAATCTAAAATAAATATATAAATATGAGTAAATATAAATAAAATGAAAGGGAAAATAAAATATAAGTAAATATAAAGTAAATATAGATAAAAAATATATAAATATAAATAAAAATATAAATAAATAAAAATAAAAATATAAATCAATATAAATAAAATACAAAAAAAATAGAAGTAAATATATAATATAAATATATAAATATAAATAAAAATAAATACATTTTTTACTTCATTTCTGCTTAATTTTAAAAATTAAGTGGAAATTAAATAAAAATAAATATATTTTTTTACTTCATTTCTGCTTAATTTTAAAAATTAAGTGGAAATTAAGTCAAAATAATTTGTAAAAATTATGTCAAAATTAAGTAAGATTCAGTAACTATAAAGTAACTTAAAAATTAAGTAAAAATTAAGTAAAAATCACCAAATATTTGAAATATTTAGAAGTTTTAAAGCAGTTTTTGGGCTCAGCTTTGTTTTCAAACTGGTTCAATAAAACCCCCCGAGGGCTCCACGTCCATCAAATGTTCCCAAATTATCTCTGGGGGTGGAAATCACAGTTATTGATTGGTGGAAATTCAAATTATTGATCCACAGGTTGGGATGATAATCCTCAGGGCAGCTCCTGATTGTGTCCTGATTGATTTTTATTTTTATTTTATTTTATTTCTCTTCTAGTCTTATTTTATTCTATTTTATATTTATTCCAATCTACTTTATTCTACTCTATTCTACTTTATTCAATTTTATTTTAATTTTATTTTTATTTAATTTTAATTTTATTCTATTCTCTTTTATTTTATTTTATTCTCTTTTATTTTATTCTCTTTTATTTTCTTTTCTTTCTATTTCTTTTATTCTCCCTTTTCTTTTATTCCCTTTTTTATTCCCTTTTTTTATTCTTTTCCCCTTTTTATTCTTTTCCCCTTTTTATCTTTTCCCCTTTTTTTATTCTTTCCCCTTTTTATTCTTTTCCCCTTTTTATTCTTTTCCCCTTTTTATTCTTTCCCCTTTTTATTCTTTTCCCCTTTTTATTCTTTCCCCTTTTTATTCTTTTCCCTTTTATTCTTTTCCCCTTTTTATTCTTTTCCCCTTTTTATTTTTTCCCCTTTTTATTTTTTCCCCTTTTTATTTTTTCCCCTTTTTATTCTTTTCCCCTTTTTATTCTTTCCCCTTTTATTTTCTTGTCTTTTTTTAATTCCCTTTTATTTTATTCCCTTTTATTCCATTCCCTTCCATTCTCATTTTAATTTTTAATTTAATTTTAATTTTATTTTATCTTAATTTTATTTTATTTTTATTTTATTTTAGGGATGGGCCCCCAGGCAGGGCTGAGCTGACGGAGCCCTTTGCCTTCCCCAGGAGGATCCAAGTGGTTTTTTCCACCCAAATTCCCATTTTTATTATGAATTATTCCTCAAGCTCCTTTTTCTAGGTAAGAACAATTTATTATTTAAATAAAAATTTCAATTTATTGTGTTTTTTTTAATGAATAATCCTTTTTTATCCCTATTTTCTGACTCTTTGAATCATCAGGTATTGACAAAAATTGAAATAATAATTAAATTTTATCCAATTTTGTAATAAATATTTTTTTCTTCCTCTTTGAGTCATCAGATATTGAGAAAAATCTAAAAAAAAATTTAGTTTTATTAGATTTTGTAATAAATAATAATTTTTTTATCCATAATAATTGAATTTTATTTGATTTTGTAATAAATATTCCTTTTTCTTACTCTTTGAATCATCAGGTGTTGACAAAAATCTAAAAAAAAGTTTAATTTTCTTAGATTTTTTTAATAAATAGAATTCTTTTTTAATAATTTGAATTTATTCCTGATTTTCCCCCAGTCCTGGGTATTTATTCTGCCCTATGGAAGCAGAATTCCAATAATTAATAAATAAATTGAATTTATTTCCAATTTTTCCCCACTCCTGGGCATTTATTCTACCCCAGGGAAGCAAAATTCTTCCCTAAATAATTTGAATTTATTCCTGATTTTTCTCCAGCCTTAGGGAAGCAGAATTCCAATGCCATTAATAAATAAATTGAATTTATTCTGTATTTTCCCCAGCTGTGTGTCCCCAGGCCATGGAGGTGCCCCAGGGGACGCAGAATTCCAGTAATTAATAAATAAATTGAATTTATTTCCAATTTTTCCCCACTCCTGGGCATTTATTCTACCCCAGGGAAGCAAAATTCTTCCTTTAATAATTTGAATTTATTCCTGATTTTTCTCCAGCCTTAGGGAAGCAGAATTCCAGTGAAATTAATAAATAAATTGAATTTATTCTGTATTTTCCCCAGCTGTGTGTCCCCAGGCCATGGAGGTGCCCCAGGGAAGCAGAATTCCAGTAATTAATAAATAAATTGAATTTATTTTTTATTTTCTATCCAGTTGTGTGTCCCCAGGCCATGGAGGTGCCCTTTGTGCTCCTCCTCACCAGAGTCGTGGCAGAAGTTGCAGGAAAATCCCCGGAGAACTCGGTGGGTGCTCCAGGAATTCTTTTCTTGTTCTAATCCAGATTATTTTGGGGCTATTTTTTATTTTATTCCCCTTTTATTCCCCTTTTATTCCCCTTTTATTCCCCTTTTATTTTTTTCCTTTTTCCTTTTCCCTTTCTAGGAATTGTTTCCTGCTCCAATCCAGATTATTTTGGTGGTATTTTCCATTTTTTTCCTTTTAGTTTTCCTTTTTGTTTTCCTTTTTTTTTTCCCATTTTCCCGCCCTTTTTTTCCCGCCTTTTTTTTTCCCGCCCTTTTTTTCCCGCCTTTTTTTTTCCCGCCTTTTTTTTCCCGCCTTTTTTTCCCCGCCATTTTTTCCCCCCCATTTTTCCCCCTTTTTTTTCCCCCCCTTTTTTTTCCCCCCCATTTCTTTTCCCCCCATTTTTTCCCCCCCATTTTTTTTCCCCCCATTTTTTTTCCCCCCATTTTTTCTCCCCCCATTTTTTTCCCCGCCATTTTTTTCCCCGCCATTTATTTCCCCGCCATTTTTTTCCCCGCCATTTATTTCCCCGCCATTTTTTTCCCGCCATTTTTTCCCCGCCATTTTTCCCCGCCATTTTTTTCCCCCCCTTTTTCCCCGCCATTTTTTTCCCCGCCATTTTTTTCCCCCCCATTTTTTTCCCCCCCATTTTTTTCCCCCCATTTTTTTCCCCGCCCTTTTTTCCCGCCATTTTTTTCCCCCCATTTTTTTCCCCCCCATTTTTTTCCCCCCCATTTTTTTTCCTTTTTCCTTTTTCCTGGATGGAAAAATTGGGAATTTCCTTTGGAATTTGTGTGTCCTCAGGTCGCAGAGGCGGAATGTTGTGTGGAAATGTTGGATTCCAACAGCTCCTGCCCCGTCAGCCACCACTGCAGCCCAGGTGGGGAAAACTGGGAGAAAATCCACATTATTGGGGAAAAAATTCAAATTATTGGGGATAAAATCAAATTATTGGGGAGAAATCCAAGTTGTTGGGGAGAAATCCAAATTATTGTGGAGAAATCCAAACTATTGGGGAGAAATTCAAATTATTTGGGATAAATTCAAACTATTGGGGAGAAATGCAAACTATTGGGGAGAAATGCAAATTATTGGGGAGAAATCCAAACTATTTGGGATAAAATCCAAACTATTGGGGATAAAATCCAAATTATTTGGGATAAAATCCAAACTATTGGGGATAAAATCCAAACTATTTGGGATAAATCCAGACTATGTGGGATAAATCCAGACTATTTGGGATAAATCCAGACTATGTGGGATAAATCCAGACTATTTGGGATAAATCCAAACTATGTGGGATAAATTCAGATTATTTGGGATAAATCTGATGGATAAATTTGGGATAAATGGTCCAGGACATCCATGGAAATTCACAGACCTCGGTAAAGGGGTCTGGGGTCTCTCCAGGGGGGTCTGGGGTCTCTCCAGGAGGGTCTGGGGTCTCTCCAGGGGGGTCTGGGGTCTCCAAGGGGGTCTGGGGTCTGCCCAGGGGGGTCTGGGGTCTGCCCAGGGGGGTCTGGGGTCTCTCCAGGGGGGTCTGGGGTCTCTCCAGGGGGGTCTGGGGTCTGCCCAGGGGGGTCTGGGGTCTCTCCAGGGGGTCTGGGACCTCTCCAGGAGGGTCTGGGGTCAGCCCAGGGGGCTCTGGGGTCTGCCCAGGGGGGTCTGGGGTCTCTCCAGGGGGGTCTGGGGTCTCTCCAGGAGGGTCTGGGGTCTGCCCAGGAGGGTCTGGGGTCTCCAGGGGGCTCTGGGGTCTCTCCAGGAGGGTCTGGGGTCTGCCCAGGGGGGTCTGGGGTCAGTCCAGGGGGGTCTGGGGTCTCTCCAGGGGGGTCTGGGGTCTGCCCAGGGGGGTCTGGGGTCTCTCCAGGGGGGTCTGGGGTCTGTCCAGGGGGGTCTGGGGTCTCTCCAGGAGGGTCTGGGGGCTGCCCAGGGGGGTCTGGGGTCTCTCCAGGGGGGTCTGGGGTCTGCCCAGGGGGGTCTGGGGTCTCTCCAGGAGGGTCTGGGGTCTGTCCAGGGGGGTCTGGGGTCTGCCCAGGGGGGTCTGGGGTCTCTCCAGGGGGTCTGGGGTCTCTCCAGGGGGGTCTGGGGTCTGCCCAGGGGGGTCTGGGGTCTCTCCAGGGGGTCTGGGGTCTGCCCAGGAGGGTCTGGGGTCTGTGAGGAGGGTCTGGGGTCTCTCCAGGGGGGTCTGGGGTCTCTCCAGGGAGGTCTGGGGTCTCTCCAGGGGGGTCTGGGGTCTCTCCAGGGAGGTCTGGGGTCTCCCCAGGAGGTCTGGGGTCTGCCCAGGTGGGTCTGGGGTCTCTCCAGGGGGGTCTGGGGTCTGTCCAGGGGGGTCTGGGGTCTCTCCAGGGGGGTCTGGGGTCTCCAGGGGGGTCTGGGGTCTGCCCAGGGGGCTCTGGGGTCTCTCCAGGAGGGTCTGGGGTCTGCCCAGGGGGGTCTGGGGTCTCCAGGGGGGTCTGGGGTCTGCCCAGGTGGGTCTGGGGTCTCTCCAGGGTGGTCTGGGGTCTCTCCAGGGGGGTCTGGGGTCTCCCCAGGAGGTCTGGGGTCTGTCCAGGGGGGTCTGGGGTCTGCCCAGGAGGGTCTGGGGTCTCTCCAGGAGGGTCTGGGGGCTGCCCAGGG
Source organism: Zosterops lateralis (assembly GCF_965231275.1). Taxonomy (NCBI): domain Eukaryota; kingdom Metazoa; phylum Chordata; class Aves; order Passeriformes; family Zosteropidae; genus Zosterops; species Zosterops lateralis. The sequence continues at coordinate 6,611,470 of NC_139782.1, read as the reverse complement.
GGGTCTGGGGTCTGTCCAGGGGGGTCTGGGGTCTCTCCAGGAGGGTCTGGGGGCTGCCCAGGAGGGTCTGGGGTCTGTCCAGGGGGGTCTGGGGTCTCTCCAGGGGGGTCTGGGGTCAGTGCAGGAGGGTCTGGGGTCTGTCCAGGGGGGTCTGGGGTCTCTCCAGGGGGGTCTGGGGTCAGTGCAGGAGGGTCTGGGGTCTGCCCAGGGGGGTCTGGGGTCTCTCCAGGGGGGTCTGGGGTCTGCCCAGGGGGGTCTGGGGTCTCTCCAGGGGGGTCTGGGGTCTGCCCAGGGGGGTCTGGGGTCTCTCCAGGAGGGTCTGGGGTCTGCCCAGGGGGGTCTGGGGTCTGTCCAGGGGGGTCTGGGGTCTCTCCAGGGGGTTCTGGGGTCTGCCCAGGGGGGTCTGGGGTCTGTCCAGGGGGGTCTGGGGTCTGCCCAGGGGGGTCTGGGGTCTCTCCAGGAGGGTCTGGGGTCTGCCCAGGGGGGTCTGGGGTCTGTCCAGGGGGGTCTGGGGTCTGCCCAGGGGGGTCTGGGGTCTGTCCAGGAGGGTCTGGGGTCTCCAGGGGGGTCTGGGGTCTCTCCAGGTATAAGAGAATAAAAATAAAGTGAATTTCTGCAGAAAAAAAGGGATTTTTTTTGCCATTTTTTCCCCTCTAAAATCTGGGAATTTGGTGAGAAAATTGGGAATTTTGTTGGGTTTTTTCCCTTTTTCCATATTTTAATCCCTTTTACTATATTTTAATCCCTTTTTCTAGATTTTAATCCTTTTTTCCATGGTTTTTTTTGGATTTTTTTTGGGGAACAGGGTGTTACAGGAGGTGGAACGAGGACGGGAGCAGCAGCTGCATCAAGTGCAGGAACGAGACCCTGCCCGGCCCCTCCGGGCACAACCTCACTGACTGCAGGAATTGTGAGTTAATTCAATTAAATTTAATTATTTTTAATTGATTTTCCTTCATTTATTTAAATTCATTTTAATTGATTTGAATGGTTTGTATGAATTGAGGGGTGTCAAATTCCACAGAAACTCCTCCAAAAGGCAGCGAAAAATTGAGATTTTTATCCCTTTATTGGGACAAAATGGGGAATTTTCTCCAATAAATGGGAATTTTCTCCAATAAATGGGAATTGATTAGGACAAAATGGGGATTTATTAGGATAAAATGGGGATTTATTAGGATAAAATGGGATTTATTAGGATAAAATGGGGATTTATTAGGATAAAATGGGGATTTATTAGGATAAAATGGGGATTTATTAGGATAAAATGGGGATTTATTAGGATAAAATGGGATTTATTAGGATAAAATGGGATTTATTAGGATAAAATGGGGATTTATTGGGACAAAAATGGGAATTTTCTGCACCAAATGCAGGAACGAGACCCTGCCCGGCCCCTCTGGGCACAACCTCAGTGACTGCAGGAATTGTGAGATTTTTAATTAAATTTTAATTTAATTCTCCTTCAGGCATTTTAATTAAATTTATTTTAATTATTTTAATCATTTATTAGGACAAAATGGGGATTTGTTGGGACAAAATGGGATTTTTTTCTCCAAAAAATGGGAATTTATCAGCCCAAAATGGGCAATTTTCTCCACAAAATGGGGATTTATCAGCCAAAAATGGGAATTTTCTCCTCAAAATGGGGATTTATTGGGATAAAATGGGAATTTATTGGGATAAAATGGGAATTTTCTCCCCAAAATGGGGAATTTTCTGCACCAAATGGAGGAACAAGACCCTGCCCGGCCCCTCCGGGCACAACCTCAGTGACTGCAGGAATTGTGAGATTTTAATTCAATTTTAATTGTTTTTCCTTCATTTATTTAAATTAAATTCATTTTAATTGATTTGAATGGTTTGTATGAATTGAGGGGTGTCAAATTCCACAGAAACTGCTCTGAAAGGCAGCGAAAATTTGAGATTTTTATCCTTTTATTGCCACAAAATGGGGAATTTTCTCCACAAAATGAGAATTTATTGGGACAAAATGGAGATTCATTAGGAAAAAATGTGAATTTTCTCCACAAAATGGGGATTTATTGGGCAAAATGAGGAATTTTCTCCACAAAATGAGAATTTATTGGAACAAAATGGGGATTTATTGGGGCAAAATGAGGAATTTTCTCCAATAAATGGGAATTTATTGGGACAAAATGGGAATTTATTCCACAAAATGGGAATTCTCTCCTATAAATGGGAATTTTCTCCAATAAATGGGAATTTATTGGGCAAAATGAGGAATTTTCACCACAAAATGGGAATTTTCTCTACAAAATTGGGATTTATTAGGATAAAATGAGGAATTTTCTCCACAAAATGGGAATTTTCTCCAATAAATGGGGATTTATTGGGACAAAATGGGAATTTTCTCCACAAAATGGAGATTTATCAGCCAAAAATGGGAATTTATTGGGACAAAATGGGAATTTATTCCACAAAATGGGAATTCTCTCCTATAAATGGGAATTTTTCTCCAATAAATGGGAATTTATTGGGACAAAATGGGGATTTATTGGGACAAAATGGGAATTTTCTCCACAAAATGGGGATTTATTGGGACAAAGTGGGAATTTTCTCTACAAAATGGGAATTTATTGGGATAAAATGGGGATTTATTGGAATAAAATCGAGATTTTCTCCACAAAATGGGGATTTATTGGGACAAAATGGGAATTTTCTCCACAAAATGGGGATTTATTGGGACAAAATGGGAATTTTCTCTACAAAATGGGGATTTATTGCGACAAAATGGGGGTTTATTGGGACAAAATGGGATTTTTCTCCACAAAATGGGGATTTATTGGGACAAAATGAGGAATTTTCTCCACAAAATGGGGATTTATTGGGACAAAATGAGGAATTTTCTCCTATAAATGGGAATTTATTGGGACAAAATGGGAATTTATCAGCCAAAAATGGGAATTTTCTCCTCAAAATGGGCATTTATTGTGACAAAACGGGGAATTTTCTCTCCAAAATGAGGAAATAATGTCCAAATATTTTGATTTTTAATATAAATTTGATTCTTTCCCATCCCAGCCGGGAGCAGAGCGCCGAGCCCCCCGATGAACACGAGCACTGTCACCCCTCTCATCCACAGCCTGGGTCAGTACACTGAATTTCTGGGGAGATTTGGGGTTTAAAAAGTGATTTTATGTGTTTAAAAAATGATTGAATTTGGAAAAAGGAGTTTTAAAAGGGATTTAATGAGTTTTAAAAGGGATTTAATCACTTTTAAAAGGGATTTAATGAGTTTAAAATGGGATTTGGTTTGTTAAAATCAGTTTTAAAAGGGATTTAATCAGTTCAAAATGTGATTTAATTTGTAAAAATGAGTTTAAAAAGGGATTTAAGGAGTCTAAAAAGTGATTTAATTTGTAAAAATTAGTTTAAAATGGGATTTAAGGAGTTTAAAAAGGATTTAAGGAGTTTAAAACATTATTTAATTTGTAAAATGAGTTTAAAAAGTGAATTAATGAGTTCAAAATATGATTTTAGTTTGTTAAAATGAGTTTTTAAAGTGATTTAATGAGTTTAAAAGGGACTTAATTTGTAAAAATTAGATTTAAAAAGTGATTTAATGAGTGTAAAAAGTGAATTTGTGAAAATGAGTTTAAAAAGGGATTTAATGAGTTTAAAAGGGATTGAAGGAGTTTAAAACGTGATTTAATTTGTTAAAATGAGTTTAAAAAGTGAATTAATGAGTTCAAAATGTGATTTAGTTTGTTAAAAGGAATTTTAAAAGGGATTGAAGGAGTTTTACAAGTTATTAATTTGTTAAAATAAGTTTTTAAAGGGATTTAAAGAGTTTAAAAAGTGATTTCATGAGTTTAAAACGGGATTGAATTTGTAAAAAAAGGAGTTTTAAAAGGGATTTAAAGAGTTTAAAATGGGATTTGGTTTGTTAAAATCAGTTTTAAAAGGGATTTAATGAGTTTAAAACGGGATTTGGTTTGTTAAAATCAGTTTTAAAAGTGATTTAATGAGTTTAAAATGGGATTTAGTTTGTTAAAAGGAGTTTTTAAAGGGATTTAAGGAGGTTAAAATGGATTTAATTTGTAAAAATGAGATTTAAAACATGATTCAATGAGTGCAAAAAGTGAATTTGTTAAAATGAGGTAAAAAAAGGATTTAATGAGTTTAAAAGGGATTGAATTTGTTAAAATGAGTTTTAAAAGGGATTTAATGAGTTTAAAAAGGGATTTAATGAGTTTAAAAGGGATTTAAGAAGTTTAAAACATGATTTAATTTGTAAAATGAGTTTTAAAAGGGATTTGATCAGTTTAAAAGGGATTGAATGACTTTAAAACGTGATTTAATGACTTTAAAAAGTGATTAATTCATTAAAATGCCTTTAAAAAGTTCTTTACTGACCTTAAAAAAACCATTTAAATCCACCCCAAAACCCAATTTAACCCATTAAAATCCGCTCAAACTTCATGAATTTCCTCTTTTTTTCATTCCACCTTTTTATTAAAACCATTTTTTTTATATAAACCAAACTTTTATTAATTTTTTTGCTGATTTTTATCCGCAGGGGGCCCCGAGGTGGCGGCCGGGCTGATTTTGGGGACGTTTTTCCTGAGCCTTTTCCTGATTCTCTCCGTGGCCGCTTTTTTCTACCTCAAACGGGCCCAGAAACTGCCAAAGGTTTTCTACAGGAGGAATAAAGGTAAAAAAAATAAAAAAAAATAATAAAAAAAGACTTTAATTAATGTTTGTTAATGAGGTTTGGTTGTTTTGATGGGAGTGGGAATTTTTTTCCCAGTGAAAATTGATCATTTTGGGCTCAAAAATCGACATTTTGTGGGAATAAATTCACATTTTATGGAAAAAATTCTCATTTTGGGTTAATAAATTGCCCAGAAACTGCCAAAGGTTTTCTACAGGAGGAATAAAGGTAAAAAAAAATAAAATTAAAATAAAAAATTTGGCTTTATTGGATGTTTGTTAATGAGGTTTGGTTGTTTTGATGGGAATGGGGAGTTTTTTCCCAGTGAAAATTGATCATTTTGGGCTCAAAAATCAACATTTTGTGGCAATAAATTCACATTTTATGGAAAAAATTCTCATTTTGGGTTAATAAATGGCCCAGAAACTGCCAAAGGTTTTCTACAGGAGGAATAAAAGTAAAAAAAAATTAAATATTAAAAAATTTACTTTAATTGGATGTTTGTTAATGAGGTTTGGTTGTTTTGATGGGAATGGGAATTTTTTTCCCAGTGAAAATTGACCATTTTAGGCTCAAAAATCGACATTTTGTGGCAATAAATTCACATTTTATGGAAAAAATTCTCATTTTGGGTTAATAAATTGCCCAGAAACTGCCAAAGGTTTTCTATAGGAGGAATAAAGGTAAAAAAAAATAAAATTAAAATAAAAAATTTGGCTTTATTGGATGTTTGTTAATGAGGTTTGGTTGTTTTGATGGGAGTGGGGAGTTTTTTCCCAGTGAAAATTGATCATTTTGGGCTCAAAAATCCACATTTTGGGGCAATAAATTCACATTTTATGGAGAAAATTCCCATTTTGAGGAGAAAATTCTCATTTTGGGTTAATAAATGGCCCAGAAACTGCCAAAGGTTTTCTACAGGAGGAATAAAGGTAAAAAAAAAATTAAATATTAAAAAATTTACTTTAATTGGATGTTTGTTAATGAGGTTTGGTTGTTTTGATGGGAATGGGAATTTTTTTCCAGTGAAAATTGATCATTTTGTGGCAATAAATTCCCATTTTGGGTTAATAAATTCCCATTTTGTGGGAATAAATTCACATTTTATGGAAAAAATTCTCATTTTGGGTTAATAAATTGCCCAGAAACTGCCAAAGGTTTTCTACAGGAGGAATAAAAGTAAAAAAAAATTAAATATTAAACATTTTACTTTAATTGGATGTTTGTTAATGAGGTTTGGTTGTTTTGATGGGAATGGGAATTTTTCCCAGTGAAAATTGATCATTTTGGGCTCAAAAATCCACATTTTGTGGGAATAAATTCACATTTTATGGAGAAAATTCTCATTTTGGGTTAATAAATTGCCCAGAAACTGCCAAAGGTTTTCTACAGGAGGAATAAAGGTAAAAAAATAAAATTAAAATTAAAAAATTTGGCTTTATTGGATGTTTGTTAATGAGGTTTGGTTGTTTTGATGGGAATGGGAATTTTTTTCCAGTGAAAATTGATCATTTTGGGGCAATAAATTCACATTTTGGGGCAATAAATTCACATTTTGTGGCAATAAATTCACATTTTATGGGGAAAATTCTCATTTTGGGTTAATAAATTGCCCAGAAACTGCCAAAGGTTTTCTACAGGAGGAATAAAAGTAAAAAAAAATTAAATATTAAAAAATTTACTTTAATTGGATGTTTGTTAATGAGGTTTGGTTGTTTTGATGGGAGTGGGAATTTTTTTCCAGTGAAAATTGATCATTTTGGGGCAATAAATTCCCATTTTGTGGCAATAAATTCCCATTTTGTGGCAATAAATTTTCATTTTATGCCAAAAATCCCCATTTGGTCGCAATAAATTCCCATTTTGAGGGGAAAATTTCCATTTTGGGCCAATAAATTCCCCATTTTGTAGAGAAAATTCCCATTTTGTGGCAATAAATTCTCATTTTGAAGAGAAAATTTCTCTTTTTGAGGAGAAAAATCTCATTTTGGACTGATAAATTCTCATTTTGTGGAGAAAATCCCCATTTTGTGCCAATAAAATCTCATTCTATGGAGAAAATTCCCATTTTGGGCCAATAAATTCTCATTTTATGCCAAAAATCACCATTTTGCAACAATAAATTCCCATTTTGTGGAAAAAAATCCCATTTTGTGGTGAAAATTCCCACTTTGGGCTGATAAATTCTCAGTTTATGCCAAAAATCCCCATTTGGTCGCAATAAATTCCCATTTGGAGGAGAAAATTACCATTTTGGGCCAAAAAATTCTCATTTTATACAGAAAATCCCCATTTTTTTAGTAATAAATTCCCATTTTATGGGAAAAATTTCCATCTTCATTAATCTCTTAATGAATTAATTCCCTTTTTAAAAATTAATTTTAATTAATTCTCTTTTTTTTCTCTCTTTCAGCCTCTGTCCTCCAGCCCAGTGAAACTGTGAGTGAATTTTGCTTTTATAAGAATTTAATTAACAATAATTTCCATTTTAATTAACAATTATTTCAATTTTAATTAACAATAATTTCCCTTCTAATTAACAATTATTTCCATTTTAATTAATTAAATGGAAAACTTTGAGTGAAAATTAGAAAAATCCTAAAAAAATCTCATTTTTTAAAGGAAAAATTTTTATATTCTAAAAAAATTTCTCATTTTTTTAAAGGAAAAACTGATTTTAAGTTCTTAAAATTCCCATTTTTTTTACGGAAAAACTGATTAAAATTTGCTTTTTTTCACCCAAATATTATTAAAATTCTAAAAAATTCTCATTTTTAAAGGAAAAACTGATTAAAATTTGCTTTTTTTTTTAAATATTTTTCCCTCTTTTCCCCCCAGGCCTCCATGATCCCTCCTCCAGCTCCTTCAGGTGAGGAATTTTTCCTGGATTTTGCTCAAAAATCCCCAAAAATTCCCCAAAATTCTCCCAATAAATTCTCAGGGAACCGAAATCCGACGGAATTTTGGTTTTTCTGGGGGAATTTTATTTGGTTTAGTTGGTGAAGGGTGAAATGGGGGGGGATTTTGGTGGGAAATTGAGATTTTTTTGGGGGTTGATTTTGGGTTTTGTGGGTTTGGGGTTGAGTTTGGGGTTGAATTTTGGGTTTTGTGTGTTTAATTTGGGGTTTTGTGAGTTTAGTTTGGGTTTTTTGGGTTTAGTTTGGGTTTAGTTTTGGGTTTTGGGTTTTGTTGGGTTTAGTTTTGGGTTTGTGGGTTGGATTTTGGGGTTGGGGTTGAATTTGTGGGTTTAATTTTGGGTTCATGGGTTTGATTTTTGGTATAATTTTAGGTTTGTGGGTTTGGGTTTGAGTTTTGTGGGTTTGATTTTGGGGTTTGTGGGTTTAATTTGGGTTTAGTTTTGGGTTTTGTGGGTTTGGGGTTTAGTTTTGGGTTTAGTTTGGGTTTTGTGGGTTTAATTTTGGTTTTGGAGTTGAGTTTTGGGGTTTATTTTGGGTTTTGTGAGTTTGATTTTGGGTTTTGTGGGTTTGATTTTGGGTTTGGGTTTGAGTTCTGTGGGTTTCATTTTGGGTTTGGGTTTGATTTTAGGTTTGGAGTTGAGTTTTGTGGGTTTAATTTTGGGTACATGGGTTTGATTTTGGGTTTTGTGGGTTTAATTTTGGTTTTGGGGTTGAGTTTTGGGGGTTTAGTTTGGGGTTTCTGGGTTTGTGGTTAAGTTTTGTGGTTTAGTTTGGGTTTTGTGGCTTTGATTTTGGGTTTGTGGGTTTAATTTTGGTTTTGGGGTTGAGTTTTGGGGGTTTAGTTTGGGGTTTCTGGGTTTGTGGTTAAGTTTTGTGGTTTAGTTTGGGTTTTGTGGCTTTGATTTTGGGTTTGTGGGTTTGATTTCGGTTTTGTGGTTGAGTTTTGCGGCTTTACCTTTGTGCATTTACCTTCAAGGGCTGAATTCCCCACAAACCCCAATCCCCTTCCCCTCAATCCCCCAGACCCAGCTCCTTTTCCCTTCTCCAACCCCAAAATTCCTCAGGGTTTTTTTATTTCCCGGACCCTTTTTTATTTAATTCCATACAGTTCTACATCCTCCTTCCTTCTCCAACCCCTAAAAAATTCCCCAGAGGGTTTTTTTTTATTTCTAAACCCTTATTTATTTATTTATTTCCAGTTCGGAAGGCTCGTTACGTCCTCCTTCCCTCACTCACCAACCCCTAAAAAATTCCCCAGAGGGTTTTTCCAGACCCTTTTTTATTTAATTCCTCACAGTTCTACATCCACCTTCCCTCTCCAACCCCAAAATTCCTCAGGAAGGTTTTATTTCCCAGATCCTTTTTTAATTTAATTCTTTCCAGTGCGGAAGGCTTGTTACGTCCCTCTTCCTTCTCTCCCCAACCTCAAAAAAATTCCCCAGGCTTTTTAGGAATTTTTTTCAGACCCTTTTTTAAATTCCTTACAGTGTGGAAACCCTTCTAAGTCCGCCTTCCCTCTCTCCCCAACCCCTAAAAAAATCCCCAGGTTTTTTTTTTATTATTATTATTTATTTCCCAAACCTTTTTTAATTTAATTCCTCACAGTTCAGAAGCCACGCTTCCCTCACCCTCCCTTAACCCCAAAATCCCCTGGGCGGGGGCGGTTTCCTGACCCTTTTTTATTCCTTACAGTTCTACGTCCTCCTTCCTTCCTTCTCCAACCCCTAAAACATTCCCCAGAGGGTTTATTTATTCCCCAAACCCTTTATTTTTATTTATTTCTTTCCAGTTCGGAAGGCTCGTTACGTCCCCTTCCCTCACTCCCCAACCCCTAAAAAATTCCCCAGAGGGTTTTTTTCCAGACCCTTTTTTATTTAATTCCTTACAGTTCTATGTCCACCTTCCCTCTCCAACCCCTAAAAAATTCCCCAGGATTTTTTTTTTATTATTTTCCAGACCCTTTTTTAATTTAATTCCCCACAGTTTGGAAGCCGCGCTTCCCTCACCCTCTCCAACCCCAAAATTCCTCAGGGGGGAGTTTTTTCAAGACCCTTTTTTAATTCCAGACCCTTTTTTAATTCCAGTTCTACATCCTCCTCCTCTCTCCAACCCCTAAAAAATTCCCCAAGTTTATTTATTTATTTATTTATTTATTTATTTATTTCCCAGATCTTTTTTTATTTAATTCCCCAGAGTTTGGAAGCCGCGCTTCCCTCCCCAACTCCAAAGTTCCTCAGGGGGAAGTTCTTTCCAGACCCTTTTTTAATTCCTTACAGTGCAGAAACCGCCCTACGTCCGCCTTTCTTCCCTCCTCAACCCCTAAAAAATTCCCCAGAGGGTTTATTTATTCCCCAAACCCTTTATTTTTATTTATTTCTTTCTAGTTCGGAAGGCTCGTTACGTCCTCCTTCCCTCACCCTCCTCAACCCCAAAATCCCCCTGGGGGGGGGCGCTTTCCTGGCCCTTTTTTAATTCCTTACAGTTCTACATCCTCCTTCCTTCTCCAACCCCTAAAAAATTCCCCGGAGGGTTTTTTTTAATTTCTAAACCCTTTTAAATTTAATTCTTTCCAGTTCGGAAGGCTCGTTACGTCCCCCGTCCTTCCCCAACCCCAGGGAGAGGAATTCCTCGGGGGGGGGGGCGTTTTCTAGACCCTTTTTAATTTAATTCCTCACAGTTTCTAAGCCGCGCTTCCCTCTCCAACCCCTAAAAAATTCCCCAGAGGGTTTTTTTTATTCCTAAACCCTTTTAAATTTAATTTTTTTCCAGTTCGGAAGGCTCGTTACGTGCGCCGCGATCGCTCCCTGGGCCCCGCCGAGAGCCGCGTCAGCAACGTCTGAACCCGCCCCGGAACCGCCTTTTTTTCCTCTTTTTTTCCTTCAAAAATCCCCCTGGAAACTCCTGAGCCCACGGGAAATAACTGAGTTTGTGATAAAATATCTCACCCAGAATGAGAGAGAGAAGAGAAAAAGGAGGAGGAGAAAAAGAAGGAGAAGCCGGGACGGTTTGAGAGGATTTGGAGGGTTTTGTTTGGTGCTGCCGGAGGATGAGGGAGAATTCCTGAGAATTTTTGGGTTTTTTTGTCCTGTTTGGAGAGAATTCCTGAGGGATTTGGGTTATTTCCCTGTTTGGAGAGAATTCCTGAGGGATTTGGGATTTTTCCCTGTTTGGAGAGAATTCCTGAGGAATTTGAGGGGTTTTTGTCATGTTTGGAGAGAATTCCTGAGGAATTTGGGGAATTCATGAGGAGAATCCTTAAGGAATTTGGGGAGGTTTCCCTGTTTGGAAAGAATTTCTGAAGAATTTGGGGGAATTTTCCTGTTTGGAAGGAATTCCTGAGGAATTTGTGAGGAGAATCCTTAAGGAATTTGAAGGATTTTTCATGTTTGGAGAGAATTCCTGAGGGATTTGAGGGGCTTTTGTCATGTTTGGAGAGAATTCCTGAGGAATTTGGGGAATTCATGAGGAGAATCCTTAAGGATTCCTTAAGGAATTTGGGGGTTTTTCCCTGTTTGGAGAGAATTCCTGAAGAATTTGGGATTTTTCCCTGTTTGGAGAGAATTCCTGAGGGATTTGAGGAGTTTTCCCTGTTTGGAGAGAATTCCTGAGGGATTTGGGGAATTCATGAGGAGAATCCTTAAGGAATTTGGGGAGGTTTCCCTGTTTGGAGAGAATTCCTGAAGAATTTGGGGGAATTTTCCTGTTTGGAAGGAATTCCTGAGGAATTTGTGAGGAGAATCCTTAAGGAATTTGAAGGATTTTTCATGTTTGGAGAGAATTCCTGAGGGATTTGGGGAATTCATGAGGAGAATCCTTAAGGATTCCTTAAGGAATTTGGGGGTTTTTCCCTGTTTGGAGAGAATTCCTGAAGAATTTGGGATTTTTCCCTGTTTGGAGAGAATTCCTGAGGGATTTGAGGGGTTTTTGTCATGTTTGGAGAGAATTCCTGAAGAATTTGGGATTTTTCCATGTTTGGAGAGAATTCCTGAGGGATTTGAGGGGTTTTCCCTGTTTGGAGAGAATTCCTGAGGAATTTGTGAGGAGAATCCTTAAGGAATTTGAAGGATTTTTCATATTTGGAGAGAATTCCTGAGGGATTTGGGAGATTTCTGAGGAGAATCCTTAAGGAATTTGGGTGAGTTTTGCTGTTTGGGGAGAATCCTTAAGGATTTTTTTAAAGAATTTGGGGGAATTTCCCCGTTTGGGGAGAATCCTTAAGGAATTTGAGGGATTTTTCCTGTTTGGAGAGAATTCCTGAAGAATTTGGGGAATTTCTGAGGAGAATCTTTAAGAAATTTGCGTGAGTTTTGCTGTTTGTGAAGAATCCTTAAGGAATTTGGTGAATTTCTGATGAGAATCCTTAAGGAATTTGGGGGAATTTTCATGTTTGGAGAGAATTCCTGAAGAATTTGGGGGATTATGAGAAGAATCCTTAAGGAATTTGGTGAATTTTTGAGGAGAATCCTTAAGGAATTTGGGTGAGTTTTGCCATTTTGGGAGAATCCTTAGAGAATTCAAACATTTTCTTTAGGATTGTGACCCCAAAAGTGGAATTAAAACCCCAAAATCCCAAAGATTTGGGATTTGGATCCATCCCGGGCTGGAGCCTTGGCAAAGGGGGATCCTCTCCAGTGATTAATTATGCTAATTAATTATGCTAATTAACCACGATTAATTAATCACAATTACAATTAAGATGCAGATTTTTTTTGGAAACAAATCCCTGGGAGAGTTTTTCCTTCTCTCTTGGTGCTCCAATCCCAAAATTTGATTTTTGGGGGGATTTTTTCCAGCTCAATCCTTGGATAAAATGTGGAAATGAGAGAATTCCTGGGGTTGGGATTTTTCCCAAAAATCAGGGATTTTTTGGGGGGATGAGCTGAAGGGATTGGAGGGAAAAAAATCCCATTTTTTCCACTCCTGTTCATGGAAAAATGGGATTTTTTTTGGGATAAATCCCCTGGAATTTGCAGGGCAGCTCCAGAGGGATTCCTGAATTCCAAGCACCAGCCTCAACATCTCCCACGGATCTTTTTGGAATTTGGGGAAGTTTAAAATAGCTGGAAAGGGAATTTTATTTTTATTTTTATTTTCCTGGTTGGGTTTCCCTCTTCCAGCTTTTCCATCCAAACCTGAGGGGCCCAAATCCATGGAAAAGTCTCTGTCAACCCCTGGAATTCCAACTTTTTTCCTTCTGGCTGGGATTGATTTGGGATCCATCCCTAAATCCGTCCCAAATCCGTCCTAAATCCATGGAAAATTCCCTTTCACCCCCTGGAATTTCAGATTTTCCTCCTGGCTGAGGTTTATCTGGGATTCATCCATCCCAAATCCATGGAAAATTCCCTTTCACCTCCTGGAATTCCAACTCTTTTCCTTCTGGCTGGGATTGATCTGGGATCCATCCTAAATCCATCCTAAATCCGTCTTTAATCCATGGAAAAGTCTCTCTCACCCCGTGGAATTCCAGTTATTTTCCTTCTGGCTGGGATTGATCCTAAATTCATCCCTAAACCTGTCCGAAATCCGTCCTAAATCCATGGAAAATTCCCTTTCACCCCCTGGAATTCCAACTCTTTTCCTTCTGGCCAGGCTGGATCCCAAATCTGTCCTAAATCCATCCCAAATCCACGGAAGATTCCCTTTCACTCCCTGAAATTCCAACTCTTTACCTCCTGGCTGAGCTGGATCCCAAATCCATCCTAAATCCATGGAAAAGTCTCTGTCACCCCCTGGAATTCCAACTCTTTTCCTTCTGGCCAGACTGGATCCCAAATCTGTCCTAAATCTGTCCCAAATCCATGGAAAATTCCCTTTCCCCCCCTGGAATTCCAACTGTTTTCCTCCTGGCTGGGATTGATCTGGGATTGATCCCAAATCCATCCTAAATCCATCCCAAAACCTGTCCCAAATCCATCCCAAATCCATCCTTAACCCATCCTAAATCCATGGAAAAGTCCCTGTCACCCCCTGGAATTCCAATTCTTTTCCTTCTGGCTGGACTGGATCCCAAACCCATCCTAAATCTGTCCCAAATCCACAGAAAAATTCCCTTTCATCCCCTGGAATTCCAACTCTTTTCCTTCTGGCTGGACTGGATCCCAAATCCATCCTAAATCCCAAATCCACAGAAAAATTCCCTTTCATCCCCTGGAATTCCAGCTATTTTCCTCCTGGCTGGGCTGGATCCCAAATCCATCCTAAATCCCAAATCCACAGAAAAATTCCCTTTCATCCCTCGAAATTCCAACTCTCTTCTTCCTGGCTGGGATCGATCCTAAATCCATCCTAAATCCCAAATTTGATCCCAAATCCATCCTTTACCCATCCTTTACACATCCTAAATCCATCCAAAATCCCAAATCCATGGAATAAAGTCCCTTTCATCCCCTGAAATTCCAACTCTTTTCCTCCTGTCTGGGGTGGATCCCAAATCCATCCCAAATCCCTCCCAAATCCCAAATCCATCCAAAATCCCAAATCCATGGAAAATTCCCTTTCATCCCCTGAAATTCCAACTCTTTTCCTTCTGGCTGGGCTGGATCCCAAATCCATCCCAAATCCCAAATCCCTGGAAAATTCCCTTTCCCCCCCTGGAATTCCAGTTCTGACCATTCCCAGCTCTTTGTGCTGCTCCTTTTTTCCCCCAAATTTTTAATTTTTATTTTTAGGGGAAAAATGAGAAGGAAATTCTTGGATTTTCCCTCCCCCTCCATGGAAAAAAATCCATATTTTTTTTTAGGATTTAAAACCTTCCAAGAGGAGAATTTAGGATGGGAAAAAAATGAATTTATCTCACAAAATAATCCTAATTTTTTTCTGGGATTTTTTGAGGTTGTTGGTTTTGATTTTTTTATCTCCTTAAAAAAAAAATACAGAAAAAATGAGATTTTTGTGGAATTTTTTAGGGATAAAACCCCAAATCATGGAGAAGCTCCTTGTGCTAAAAAAACTTTTGAAATTCCAGATTTTTTCCCTCTTTATTTTGAGAAATAAAATTAATTTTATTATTTTCCTCTTGGTCAAGGAATTCCAGTTGAAAATTTTCCCATTTTTAAAATTTTTGGGGTTTTTTTTGGGAATTTTCAACTTGGAATTTTGATCATTTTCAAAATTTTTTTTTCTGAAATAATTTAATTTTTTTTTCCCTCAATTTCCCAAGTAGAAATTCCTGGAATTATTTCTTTTAAAAAATAATATTTTTTTGGAATTCCTGAGGATTTTTTTTTTCCCAAATTCCAAAAGGGGGGAAAAAATAAAAGGAGGAAACTATGCAAAAAAAAAAAAATTAAAAATATTCCAAGGAATTGCACCAAAAATGGGATTTTTGGGGGATGAAAAATGGGATTTTTGTGGGGTTAAAAATGGGATTTTTGTGTGTCAAAAATGGGATTTTTGTGGGATGAAAAATGGGATTTTTGGGGGATGAAAATGGGATTTTTGTGTGTCTGAAAATGGGATTTTTGTGTGTCTGAAAATGGGATTTTTGTGTGTCTAAAAATGGGATTTTTGGGGGGTTGAAAATGGGATTTTTGAGGGGTTGAAATGGGATTTTTATGTGTCTAAAAATGAGATTTTGTGGGATGAAAAATGGGATTTTTGGGGGGGTGAAAAATGGGATTTTTGGGGGGGTGAAAAATGGGATTTTTGGGGGGGTGAAAAATGGGATTTTTATGTGTCTAAAAATGAGATTTTGTGGGGTGAAAAATGGGATTTTTGGGGGGTGAAAAATGGGATTTTTGGGGGATGAAAAATGGGATTTTTGTGTGTCCAAAAATGGGATTTTTGTGTGTCTAAAAATGAGATTTTCTGAGATTAAAAATGGGATTTTTACGCGTCTAAAAATGAGATTTTTGTGTGTCTAAAAATGAGATTTTTGTGTGATTAAAATTCTTAATTTCTGTAATTAAAAATCAAAAAATCAAATTCTGTGTGTGATTAAAAATCAACTTTCTGTCAGTGATTTTTTTTACCTTGAAAATCCTCAATTTTTTACCCAGAAAAACGTTAAAATCCCCCAAATTTTGAATTTTGGGGTCGAATTTTGTGGTTTTAGATTCAATTTTGGGGTCAAAATTAATTTTTGTGAATTTAATTTTGAGTTTTGGGATTGAATTTTCTGTGTTTTTTTCCTTTTCCTGTGAATTCCTTTGTTAAAAACACCAAAATTTTGTTTTTAAATTCAATTTTAACCACCCCAAATATCCCCTGGATTTGTAGATTTGTAAAATGTGCCAAAAATAAAGAGATTTAAACTTTTCTTTTGGGACTTTTGGGCTTTTTTGGGGGAATTTTGGGGCTTTTTTTGGGCAAATTTTGGGCTTTTTTGGGGGGAATTTTGAGCTTTTTTGGGGGGAATTTTTGACCTTTTTTAGGAGGAATTTTGAGCTTTTTGGGAGGGAATTTTGAGCTTTTTTTGGGGGAATTTTTTTGCTTTTTTGGGGGAATTTTGAGCTTTTTTGGGGGGAATTTTGATTTTTTTTTTGAGAGAGTTTTTGGGCTTTTTTGGGGGGGGGATTTTGGGCTTTTTTGGGGGGAATTTTGAGCTTTTTTTGGAGAATTTTTGAGGTTTTTTTGGGCGAATTTTGGGGCTTTTTTGGGGGGAATTTTGACCTTTTTTAGGAGGAATTTTGAGGTTTTTGGGGGGGAATTTTGACCTTTTTTGGGGCAAATTTTGAGCTTTTTTGGGGGTAATTTTTGAGCTTTTTTGGGGGGATTTTTTTTGCTTTTTTAGAAGGAATTTTGAGGCTTTTTTGGGGGGAAATTTTGACCTTTTTTGGGGGGAAATTTGAGCTTTTTGGGAGGGAATTTTGACCTTTTTAAGGAGGAATTTTGAGGGTTTTTGGTGGGAATTTTGAGATTTTTTGGGGGGGAATTTTTAGATTTTTTTGGAGAATTTTTGGGCTTTTTTTGGGAGGATTTTGAGCTTTTTTGGGGGGAATTTTTTAGCTTTTTTGGGGGGAAATTTGACCTTTTTTAGGAGGAATTTTGAGGTTTTTTGGAGGAATTTTTAGCTTTTTTGGGGAGAAATTTGATCTTTTTTGGGGGAAATTTTGACCTTTTTTGGGGAGGGAATTTTGGGCTTTTTTGGAGGGAAATTTGAGCTTTTTTGAGGGGAATTTTTTGCTTTTTTGGGGAGGGAATTTTGACCTTTTTTAGGAGGAATTTTGACCTTTTTTGGGAGGGAATTTTGAGCTTTTTTAGGGGGAAATTTTGACCTTTTTTGGGGGGAATTTTTTTGCTTTTTTAGGGGGAATTTTGAGCTTTTTTTTGGGGAATTTTTGGGCTTTTTGTGGGGGAATTTTTGAGCTTTTTTGGGGAAATTTTTGACCTTTTTTTGGGGAAATTTTGACCTTTTTTCAGGATAATTTTTGGGATTTTTTGGGGGAAAATTTGGGACTTTTTAATGAATTTTTTTTCTTTATTTTTCTTTTTTAATTCCATGGATTTCATATTAATTTAATGAATTTTTTTGCTTTTCCTCCCAGGAAATCCCTGAAGCTGCGGCCACTGGGGGGAGTAAAAGGCAGCGAGAAAAATCCTCCTAAAAATGAATTTTAACCCGAAGAAACTGAGCTGGAACCACAAATTTCCAATAAATCAAATTTTTAATTCCCTTTGGACCCAAAAATTCCAGATTTTCACCCATAAAATTGATGCTGAGACCCCAAATTTCCCAATAATTCCCAATAAATCAAATTTTAAATTCCCTTTGGACCAGAAAATCCCAAATTTTAACCCAGAAAAGTTGAGCTGGGACCCCAAATTTCCAATAAATCAAATTTTTAATTCCCTTTGGACCAACAAATCCAGGATTTTAACCCCTAAAAGTTGAGCTGAGACTCCAAATTCCCAATAATTCCCAGAAAATTGAATTTTTCATTCCCTTTGAACCAACAAATCCCAAATTTTAACCCATAAAAGTTGAGCTGGAACCGCAATTTTCCAATAAATCAAATTTTTAATTCCCTTTGGACCCAAAAATTCCGGATTTTCACCCAGAAAATTGATGCTGAGACCCAAATTTCCCAATAATTCCCAATAAATCGAATTCTTAATTCCCTTTTGACCAACAAATCCAAGATTTCAACCCATAAAATTGATGCTGAGACCCCAAATTTCAAATAATTCCCAATAAATCCAATTTTTTAATTCCCTCTGAACCAACAAATCCTGGATTTTAACCCAGAAAAGTTGAGCTGGAACCGCAATTTTCCAATAAATCAAATTTTTAATTCCCTTTGGACCAACAAATCCAGGATTTTAACCCCTAAAAGTTGAGCTGAGACTCCAAATTCCCAATAATTCCCAATAAATCCAATTTTTTAATCCCCTCTGAACCAACAAATCCCAGATTTTAACCCAGAAAAGTTGAGCTGGAACCCCAAATTCCCAATAATTCCCAATAAATCAAATTTTTAATTCCCTTTGAACCAACAAATCCCAAATTTTAACCCAGAAAATTGGAGCTGGAGCCACAATTTTCCAATAAATCCAATTTTTTAATTCCCTTTTGACCAACAAATCCTGGATTTTAACCCCTAAAAGTTGAGCTGAGACTCCAAATTCCCAATAATTCCCAGAAAATTGAATTTTTCATTCCCTTTGGACCAACAAATCCCAAATTTTAACCCAGAAAAGTTGAGCTGGGACCCCAATTTTCCAATAAATCAAATTTTTAATTCCCTTTGGACCCAAAAATTCCGGATTTTCACCCAGAAAATTGATGCCGAGACCCCAAATTTCAAATAATTCCCAATAGATCAAATTTTTAATTCCCTTTGGACCCGAAAATTGCAGTTTTTCCCCCCGGCAAACCCGACTTGGTAAATTCCAGTTCCAAACCTTTGTTCTCTTATCTCAGACCTGATAAGGCCCCAACGGTCCTGGGATAATAAAATAATAAAATCCCAGAAAAATAAAAATAATAAAAATAATAAAAATAATAAAAATAATAAGAAAAAAAAATCTGATTTTTTTCTGGAGGATGAAAAGCTGAGCTCGGCTGGGGAAGGACAAAATCCACAAAAAAATTTTTGGGATGAGGAAAAAAAAAAATGAGATTTTTTTCAAGTCTTAAATTTTTTTGGTGAAATATCTTTGTTTTATTGAGTTTATTAATTGTTGTTTTATTTTAAAAGAATTAAGAATTGTTAAATTGTTTTTGTTGTTAATTTTGGGGTTTTTTTCTCTTGCAGGTTCTGGTTTTTCTGCTTTTTTTTTTATTGGAATAAAATTTGTATTTCAACTTTCCTGAGTCTCTTTTCCATCATTTTCAGTGTTTGTTGGAACAAATTGTTTATTTTATTTTATTTTATTTTATTTTATTTTATTTCATTTCATTTTTTGATTATTTTATTTCATTTTTTATTTAATTTTTAGTTTTGTTCTTATTTCATTTTTATTTCATTTTTAATTTCATTTTTTCTTTCATTTTATTTTATTACTTTATTCTATTATTTTTTATTACTTTATTTTCTTTTTATTTCATTTTTTTCTTTATTTCATTTCATTTTTTATTTTATTTTTTTATTTCATTTCATTTCAATTTTATTTTATTTTATTTTATTTTATTTTATTTTATTATTATTTTATTTTACTTTGTTTTATTTTATTTTATTTTATTTTATATTTTCCCAGCTGCTTTCCCCACCCAACCCCCAGAGCCAATTAACGAGTTGTTTTTAACGAACCTTTAATTGTGCAGCTGCTCAGCTTCTTAGTTATTATTTTATTTTATCTTATTCTTTTATCATTTTCTTTTATATTATTTTATTATTTAATTTCATATTATATTGTTTTATTTCATTTCAATTTTATTTTTATTTTATTTTATTATTTCATTTTTAATTTCTTTTTTTTTATTTTATTTTTTATTTTATTTCACTTCATTTTTTATTTCTTTTTTTTAATTTTTATTATTTTATTATTTTATTCTATTTTATTTTATGGTGGTTTTTTATTTTATTACTTTATTTTATTTCATTTTTTATTTTATTTTTTATTTCATTTCTTCATTTTTATTATTTCATTTTTATTTCATTATTATTTCATTTTTTATTTCAGTTTTATTTCATTTTTATTTTATTATTTAATTTCATTTCATTTTTCATTTCATTTTTTATATTTTATTTGATTCAATTTTTTTATTATTTAATTCATTTTTATTCCATTTTTTATTCCATTTTTATTTCTTTTTATTTCATTTTTCATTCATTTATTTTATTATTTTATTTTATTATTTTATTTTTATTTATTTTATTTCAATTTTTATTTTATTTATTTTCTTTTCTATTTTATTTCACATTTTATTCCATTTTATTTCATTTTTTATTTCATATTTTATTTCACATTTTATTTCATATTTTATTTTATTTTCATTTCCTTTAATTTCATTTTTTACTGTTTTATTTAATTTCATTTTTATTTAATATTTTAATATTTAATATTTCATTTTATTTTACTTTATTTTAACTTTTTATTTTTATTTTATTTTATTTTATTTCATTTTTTATTTCATATTTTATTTCATATTTTATTTTTTATTTTATTTTCATTTCCTTTTTATTTCATTTTTACTGTTTTATTTCATTTCATTTTCATTCAATATTTAATATTTGATATTTAATATTTCATTTTATTTTACTTTCTTTTAAATTTTTATTTTAAATTTTTATTTTATTTTACTTTATTTTAAATTTTTATTTTATTTTACTTTACTTTAAATTTTTATTTTATTTTACTTTATTTTAATTTTTTATTTTTATTTTATTTTATTTTATTTTTATTATTTTTATTTTATTTTATTTTCTATTTTCCCATCTCCTTTCCCCACTCCACCAATTAACACCAACTCATTTTCCCCTTTAATTATTGAATTTCTCCTCCCTCCCTGTGCAGGAGCCGCAGGTGCAGAGACACAAAAATCCAAATAAACAGAATTTAACGAGCACAAAACAATAAAAACACCCGAACTCTGTCCCGGTTCCGCCTCCTTTGGGCTTTGCTGGAAAAATAAATTCATTTTCCTCCTGGGAATCAACAGCTCCACTGGGCGCAGACTTGGAGGGGAAAAATTGGCATTTTTTGGAGGTTTAAATGGGATTTTTTTGAGGTTTAAATGGGAATTTTTGAGGTTAAAATGGGATTTTTAAATGGGATTTTTTGAGGTTTAAATGGGATTTTTGGTGGATAAAAATTGAGGATTTTTGTAGGTTTAAATGGGATTTTTTGAGGTTTAAATGGGAATTTTTTGTGGGTAAAAATTGGGGATTTTTTGAGGTTTAAATCGGGATTTTTTTTCGTGGAAAAATAAATTCATTTTCCTCCTGGGAATCAACAGCTCGACTTGGCGCAAACTTGGAGGGGAAAAATTGGGATTTTTTGGAGGTTTAAAGGGGATTTTTAATGGGATTTTTTGGGGTTTAAATGGGATTTTTTGGAGGTTTAAATGGGATTTTTAAATGGGATTTTTTGGAGGTTTAAAGGGGATTTTTAAATGGGATTTTTGGGGGTTTAAAGGGGATTTTAAATGGGATTTTTTGGAGGTTTAAATGGGGATTTTTAATGGGATTTTTGGGGGTTTAAAGGGGATTTTTAAATGGGATTTTTTGAGGTTTAAATGGGAATTTTAAATGGGATTTTTTGGGGGTTTAAATGGGATTTTTAAATTGGATTTTTTGGGGTTTAAAGGGGATTTTTAAATTGGATTTTTTGGGGTTTAAAGGGGATTTTTAATGGGATTTTTGGAGGTTTAAATGGGATTTTTTGGAGGTTTAAATGGGAATTTTAAATGGGATTTTTTGAGGGTTTAAATGGGATTTTTTGAGGTTTAAATGGGAATTTTTTGTGGGTAAAAATTGGGGATTTTTGGAGGTTTAAATGGGATTTTTAAGTGGGGGGTTTAAGTGGGATTTTTTGGGGTTTGAAGGGGATTTTTAAATGGGATTTTTGGAGGTTCAAATGGGATTTTTGGGGTTTAAATGGGATTTTTAATGGGATTTTTTGGAGGTTTAAATGGGATTTTTAAATGGGGATTTTTTGAGGTTTAAAGGGGATTTTTAATGGGATTTTTTGGGGTTTAAATGGGATTTTTTGGAGGTTTAATTGGGATTTTTAAATGGGATTTTTGGAGGTTTAAATGGGGATTTTTTGGAGGTTTAAATGGGATTTTTAAATGGGGATTTTTTGAGGTTTAAATGGGATTTTTTGAGGTTTAAATGGGATTTTTTAATGGGATTTTTTGGAGGTTTAAATGAGATTTTTTGGGGTTTAAATGGGAATTTTAAATGGGATTTTTTGAGGGTTTAAATGGGATTTTTTGAGGGTTTAAATGGGATTTTTTAATGGGATTTTTTTAAGTTCAAATGGGATTTTTAATGGGAATTTTTGAGGTTTAAATGGGATTTTTAAATTGGATTTTTTGGGGTTTAAATGGGATTTTTAAATGGGATTTTTTGGGGTTTAAATGGGAATTTTTGGGGTTTAAATGGGATTTTTAAATTGGATTTTTTGGGGTTTAAATGGGGATTTTTGGGGTTTAAATGGGATTTTTAAATGGGGAATTTTTGAGGTTTAAATGGGATTTTTTGGGGGGTAAAAATTGGGGATTTTTTGAGGTTTAAATGGGATTTTTTTTTATTTCTTGTGTGTTTTAAAGTGAATTTTCCCATTTTCTGAGTAAAATGTGCCTGAAATAAATAAAAAAGAATAAAAATATCAATAAAATGTTGGTTCTTTACCAAATTTTGTCTGTTTTTTCTATTTCTTTGTGTGTTTTAAAGTGAATTTTCCCATTTTCTGAGTGAAATGTGCCTGAAATAAATAAAAAAGAATAAAAATATCAATAAAATGTTGGTTCTTTACCAAATTTTGTCTTTTTTTTCCATTTCTTGTGTGTTTTAAAGTGAATTTTCCCATTTTCTGAGTGAAATTTCAACCCTGAAATAAATAAAAATAATAAAAATATAAATAAATTGTCATTTTTTTCCCATTTCAATGATCAAAATCATGAATTAATTTCCTTTTCTGCTGCTTTAACCACAACCCAAAAAAAAATTAATTTTTATCTTTTCAAACAAAGGGAAAAAAACACCAAAAAATCTTTTATTTTTCCTCATTTTTCCCCATAAAAATCCTTTAATTCCTTCCCTAAAAAATCATGAAAAAATTAATTTATATATTTTCATACAAAGGGAAAAAAAACCAAAAAAATCTTTTATTTTTCCTCATTTTTTTCCATAAAAACCAAAAAAATATTTTATTTTTCCTCATTTTTCCCCATAAAAATCCTTTAATTCCTTCCCTAAAAAAAAACAGGAAAAATGAGGAAAAAAAATAATTTATATATTTTCAAACAAAGGGAAAAAAACACAAAAAATCTTTTATTTTTCCTCATTTTTTTCCCTAAAAACGAGGAAAAATGAGGAAAAAAAATAATTTAAATCTTTCCAAACAAAGAAAAAAAAACACCAAAAAATCTTTTATTTTTCCTCATTTTTTTCCCATAAAAACCATTTAATTCCTTCCCTAAAAATCAGGAAAAAATCAGAAAAAAAAATAGGGGAAAAAAGTTAATTTTTATCTTTTCAAACAAAGGGAAAAAATACACAAAAAATCTTTTATTTTTCCCATAAAAACCCTTTAATTCCTTCCCTAAAAACCAGGAAAAAAATAATTTTTATCTTTTCAAACAAAGGAAAAAAAAAACCCCAAAAATCTTTTATTTTTCCTCATTTTTTTTCCCATAAAAACCAAAAAAATCTTTTATTTTTCCTCATTTTTTCCCATAAAAATCCTTTAATTCCTTCCCTAAAAACCAGGAAAAATGAGGAAAAAAAATAATTTAAATCTTTTCAAACAAAGGGAAAAAAACCACAAAAAATCTTTTATTTTTCCTCATTTTTTTCCCTAAAAACCAGGAAAAATGAGGAAAAAAAATAATTTAAATCTTTCCAAACAAAGAAAAAAAAACACCAAAAAATCTTTTATTTTTCCTCATTTTTCCCCATAAAAATCCTTTAATTCCTTCCCTAAAAATCAGGAAAAAATCAGAAAAAAAAATAGGGAAAAAAGTTAATTTTTATCTTTTCAAACAAAGGGAAAAAATACACAAAAAATCTTTTATTTTTCCCATAAAAACCCTTTAATTCCTTCCCTAAAAACCAGGAAAAAAAATAATTTTTATCTTTTCAAACAAAGGAAAAAAAAAACCCCAAAAATCTTTTATTTTTCCTCATTTTTTCCCATAAAAATCCTTTAATTCCTTCCCTAAAAACCAGGAAAAATGAGGAAAAAAAATAATTTAAATCTTTTCAAACAAAGAAAAAAAAAACCCAAAAAATCTTTTATTTTTCCTCATTTTTTTTTCCATAAAAACCAGGAAAAATGAGGGAAAAAAAATAATTTTTATCTTTTCAAACAAAGGGAAAAAAAACCCCAAAAAATCTTTTCTTTTTCCCATAAAAACCCTTTAATTCCTTCCCTAAAAACCAGGAAAAAATTTTATTTCTATCTTTTCAAACAAAGTAAAAAAAAAACCAAAAAATCTTTTATTTTTCCTCATTTTTTTTCCCATAAAAACCAAAAAAATCTTTTATTTTTCCTCTATTTTTCCTCTATTTTTCCCATAAAAATCCTTTAATTCCTCCCTAAAAACCAGAAAAAAATTAAAAAAAAATTAAAAAAAAAATAAAAATAAAAATTAAATCCCTTTTTCCAACCAAAAAAATCCAACTTTTTCCTTCTAAAACCCAACGGAGCGAAACCTCCGGAGCCTCATTTTGTTTTTCCTTTGTCGGGAAAGGAGCAAAAGTTAAAAATTATTCCGAGTTAAAAATTCCTTGGGCTGTGAAGCGAAAGGCTGGGGCTGTACCAGGCAAAGATTTCCCTGCGGAGATAAAGGAGGGAAAAAAAATCTCATTTTTGGATTCCAGTGGGAGCTGCCATTCACAACTTGGGTTTTTTCTTGATTTTTTCCTTCTTTTTTTTTAATTTTTTCCTCTTTTTTTCTTATTTTTACCCGATTTTTCCCTATTTTTTGTTGGATTTGGGATGAGGATTTTTGGCCTTTTCTCCTCCAGACAAGGAAGTGCTGGACTTTATCCTCTCCTGAGGAATTTATTTTTATTTATTTCTTTTTCCCTTTTTTTTTTAACCTCATTTCCCCCTTTTTTTCTCTCCTTTTTTCCCCCATTTCCCCCTATTTTTCCCCCTCTTTTTTCCCTTATTTTTCTCTTATTTTTCTCTATTTTTTGCTCTATTTGGGATGAGGATTTGGCCTCATTTTCTCCTTTTTTCCCCTCTTTTTTCCTCTTTTCCCCTCTTTTTTCCCTGTTTTTTCACTCATTTTTCCCTTTTCCCCCTCTTTTTTTCCCCTCTTTTTTCCTCTTTTCTCCCCTCTTTTTTCCTTCTTCTTTCCCTATTTTTTCCTTAATTTTTACCTCTTTTTTCCCTATTTTCGCCTCTTTTTTCCCTTATTTTTCCCTATGTTTTCCCTGGTTTTTTCCCTATTTTTTGCCCTCTTTTCCCCCTCTTTTCCCCCTCTTTTTTCTTAATTTTTCTTCATTTTTACCTGATTTTTTTATCGTTTATTCTGGATTTGGGATGTGGATTTTTGGCCTTTTCTCCTCCAGACAAGGAAGTGCTGGACTTTATCCTCTCCTGAGGAATTTATTTTTATTTATTTATTTATTTCTAATTTTTTACCTCTTTTTTTTTCCCTCCTTTTCCCTCTTTTTTCCCTCTTTTTTCTCTCATTTTCCCCCTATTTTTCTCCCTATTTTTTCCCTATTTTTTCCTCTATTTGGGATGAGGATTTGGCCTAATTTTCTCTTTTTTCCCCCTCTTTTTTCCCTATTTTTTCCCTCTTTTTTCCCTATTTTTTCCCTCTTTTTTCCCCTATTTTTTCCTTAATTTTTTCACTATTTTTTCCCTATTTTCCCCTCTTTTTTCCCTTATTTTTCCCTACTTTTTCCCTATTTTTTGCCCTCTTTTCCCCCTCTTTTCCCCCTCTTTTTTTCCTCTTTTTTTCTTATTTTTACCCGATTTTTCCCTATTTTTTGTTGGATTTGGGATGAGGATTTTTGGCCTTTTCTCCTCCAGACAAGGAAGTGCTGGACTTTATCCTCTCCTGAGGAATTTATTTTTTTTTTTTTTTTTTCCTATTTTTCCCTTTTTTTCTCCTCTTTTTTCCCCTCTTTTTTCCCTATTTTTTCCCTATTTTTTCCCTATTTTTTCCCCTTTTTTCCCTCTTTCCCCCCTTTTATTCTCCTCTTTTTTCCCCCCTTTTTTCTCCTCTTTTCCCCCTCTTTTCCCTCTTTTTCTCCTCTTTTTTCTCCTTTTTTTTTTCTTCTTTTTTCTTCTTTTTTTTCTCTCTTTTCCACCTCTTTTTTCCCTATTTTCCCCTCATTTTCCCCTCTTTTTTCCCCTCTTTTTTCCCTCTTTTTTCCTCTCTTTTCCCCCTCTTTTTTCCCTATTTTTCCCCTCATTTTCCCCTATTTTTTCCCTCCTTTTCCTTAATTTTTCCCTATTTTCCCCTTATTTTTACCTGATTTTGTCTCTATTTGGGATGAGGATTTTTGGCCTCTTCTCCTCCAGACAAGACACCCACAAGTGACTGTTGGACTTTATCCTCTCTTAAGGAATTTATTCCCATTTATTTATTTTTCCCTATTTTTTTACCTCATTTTCCCTATTTTTTCCCTATTTTTTTGTCTCTATTTTGGGATGAGGATTTGGCCTCTTCTTCTCTGGTTTTGCTGGAGTTTAAAGGACAAGGCACCCACCCACAAGTAAGTTGGACTTTATCCTCATTTATGGATTTTATAATATTTATTTATTTTAATTTTATTTTCCTGAGTCCTTGGATTGTGTTTTTAGGGTATTTTTATAGGAGAGAAACAAAAAAAGGGGTAAAAAAGGTAAAAAATCCCTGAATTTTGAGGTATTTCCTGAGGGATTCTTGGATTGGGATCTGTCTATATATTTATATTTATATATATATAATTTATATTATTTATATTTATATTTATATTATTATTATTATTTTATTTTTAGTGTATTTTTAAAGGAAAAAAAAAAAAGGGGTAAAAATCCCTGAATTTTGAGGCATTTCCTGAGGGATTCTTGGATTTGGGATCAATTTTATTTTTCCCTTCACCTTTAACAAACCAAATCCAGGGGAGTGAATTTTGCATAATTAAATATGAATTAATTAAAATAAAATGCAGCAGCTGTTGGGGACAAAAAAAATAAAGTGAATTTGAATAATTTTTGCCTGGAATTTTCTTTTCCTTAATTTCTTTTGCAAAAGGGGGAAACGAGGTTTGGTTGGAATATTCAAAATTATTTCAGGGAAATAAAAAAGGGAATAAAATTAAATCCTTGAGGGGTTTAAGGGGAAAAAAAAAAAAAGGGTTTAAAAGGGGAATTAAAAGAGGATTTTTATGGAGTTTGGGGCAGCTCAAACTTGTGGTTTTTCACTTTTTCCAGATTTTTTAAATTCCCAGAATTATTTGGAATATTTGAATTATCCCAGGGAAATATTGGGAGAAATCTTTGAGGGGTTTAAGGAAAAAAAAAGGGTTTAAAAGAGGAATAAGATCCCTAAAGACCCAAAAATCCATAAAATTATCCTGAGGTTCCCTAAAATCCTTCAAAGATCTTTAAAAACATCCAAAAAAAATCCATAAAATCATCCAAAAAAACCAAAAAATCCTTCAAATATCCCAAAAAACATCCAAAAATCCCTAAAATCATCCCAAAAAAATCACTAAAATCATCCAAAAAAACCCAAAAATTCTTCCAAGATCCTAAAAAACCAAAATATCCCTAAAATCCCCCAGAAATCCTGAAAATCATCCAAAAAATCCCTAAAATCCACCAAATATTCCTAAAAACCACCCAAAGATCCCTAAAATCCCCCAGAAATCCTGAAAATCTTCCCAAAATTCCCTAAAATCTTTCAAAGATCTTTAAAAACATCAAAAAAATCCCTAAAATCATCCAAAAAACCCCAAAAATCCTTCCAAGATCCCAAAAAAACCACCCAAATATCCCTAAAATCCCCCAGAAATCCTGAAAAATCATCCAAAAAATCCCTAAAATCTTTCAAAGATCTTTAAAAATATTAAAAAAACCCCATAAAATCGCAATGAGTGACGCGATGACGTCACGATGACGTCACAGGGATGTCGGGATGACGTCATAGGGGTGTAATTATGACGTCATAGGGATGGAATTCCCAGAGAAGTTTTTTTCTGCCTCAGTTCTGGATTCCAGGAATCAGAAATTTGAGAAAAAACTGAGAAATCCCCAAAATGGAAACTTTGTTTGCAGGGACAAATCTGGCCTGGAAAATCCAGGATGGGCTGAAAACAAATCTGGGATAAAATTTGCATTTTTTTGCTCCACTCAACTGCTCCAGGAGGAAAGAAAAGCAGGGAAAAAATGGCCCAAAAAAAATCCAGGATAAAATGAAAACCAATCCAGGATTAAATCTGATTTTTTTCCTCCATTCAGCTGCTCCAGGAACAAACAAAAACAGAGGAAAAATTGCCCAAAATATCCAGGATAAAATGAAAATAAATACGGGATTAAATCTGCATTTTTTTCCTCCATTCAGCTGCTCCAAGAACAAACAAAAGTAGGGAAAGAATGGTCAAAAAAAACCAGGAAAAAAATAAAAACAAATATGAGATTAAATCTGATTTTTTCCTCCATCAGCTGCTCCAGGAGGAAACAAAGGCAGGGAAATGATGGAACAAAATATCCAGGATTAAATCCGATTTTTTTTTCTCCATCCACCTGCTACAGGAGGAAACAAAGGCAGGGGAAAATGACCCAAAAAATCCAGGATGGGCTGAAAACAAATACGGGGTTAAATTTGCATTTTTCCTCCCTCCACCTGCTCCAGGAACAAACAAAGGCAGAGACATGAGGGCCCAAAAAATCCAGGATAAAATGAAAACAAATCCAGGATTAAATCTGAATTTTTGCTCCATCCACCTGCTCCAGGAACAAACAAAAACAGGGGAAAAATTACCCAAAATATCCAAGATGAAATGAAAACAAATCTGAGATTAAATCTGATTTTTTTGCTCCATCAGCTGCTCCAAGAACAAACAAAAAACAGGGAAAATGGCCTAAAAAATTCAAGATAAAATAAAAACAAATCTGAGATTAAATCTGATTTTTTCCTCCATTCAGCTGCTCCAGGAGGAAACAAAAACCAGGAAAATTGGCCTAAAAAATCCAGGATAAAATGAGAACCAATCCAGGATTAAATCTGATTTTTTTCCCCCATTTAACTGCTCCAGGAACAAACAAAAACAGGGGGGAAATGGTCAAAAAAATCCAGGATAAAATGAAAACCAATCCAGGGTTAAATTGGGTTTTTTTACTCCACTGAACTGCTCCAGGAGGAGACAAAAGCAGGGAAAGGATGGAACAAAATATCCAGGATAAAATGAAAACAAATGTGGAATTAAATCTGATTTTTTCCTCCATCAGCTGCTCCAGGAACAAGCAAAAGTAGGGAAAAAATGGTCAAAAAAAAATCCAGTATAAAATAAAAACCAATCTGGAATTAAATCTGATTTTTTCCTCCATCAGCTGCTCCAGGAGGAAACAAAAACCAGGAAAAATGGCCTAAAAAATTCAAGATAAAATGAAAACAAATCTGAGAATAAATCTGATTTTTTTTCTCCATCAGCTGCTCCAAGAAGAAACAAAAAACAGTAAAAATGGCCTAAAAAATCCAGGATAAAATAAAAACCAACCCACGATTAAATCTGATTTTTTTTCCTCCCTCCAGCAACAAAAACAAAACCAGAATAAAAACAACTCATTAAAAAACAACCTGAAAAAACCAACCTGAAAAAACCAAGCCCCAAACCCCTCCCGGCTCCCGGAGCTGTAAAAACCTTCCCGCTTTGAAGTGGAAAAGACTTTGTTCCCTTTTATTTATTTTATTTTTTATTTTATTTATTTTTTATTTTATTTTCTCTCCCCTTTGTCCCGCAGGGAGGGAGTGGAGGGAGGAAAGGGCAGCAACGGCCGCAGTTCCTGGGAATGAAGGGAAGGGTTGGGATTTTTAATTTTTTATTTTTATTTTTTGACAATTCTGGGCTCGGGGAAGGGTTTGGGAATTGGATTTGTGAAATTTTGAGGTGGAATCGGAGGGTTTTAGTTGGATTATCAAAATTTTGTGGGGTTGGTTTTAAGGGTTTTTTTAATTGGATTTGCAAAAATTCTGGGTCCGAGGTCCCAAAAAAGTGTTTTTAAATTGGATTTTCAAAATTCTGTGGTGTCGATTCCAAGGGGTTTTATGTTGGGTTCCCAAATTCTGAGTCCAAAGTCTCAAGGAAGGATTTTTAACGTGAATTTTAAAAATTCTGAGCCCAAGGTCCCAATAAAGGATTTTTAAATTGGATTCTCAAAATTCTGGGCTCAATCCAAAGGTTTCAGTCGGATTCTCAAAATTCTCTGGTGTCGTTTCCAAAGTTTTTTTAATTGGATTCTCAAAATTCTGGGCCCAAGGTCCCAATAAAGGGTTTTTAAATTGAATTTTCAAAATTCTGGGGTGTTGATTCCAAGGGGTTTTAAGTTGGATTCTCAAAATTCTGAATCCAAGGATTCAAGGAAGGCTTTTAACCCAGATCCTCAAAATTCTGGGTCCAAGGTACCAATAAATGGTTTTTAAATTGGATTTTCAAAATTCTCTGCTGCGTCCAAGGTCTAAAGGAGGGATTTTTAACCTGAATTCTCAAAATTCTGAAGGTCCCAAGGAAGGATTTTTAAATTGGATTCTCAAAATTCTGGGTCCAAGGTCCCAATGAAGTGTTTTTAAATTGGATTTTCGAAATTCTGTGGGGTCAATCCCAAGGGTTTGGGAATTGGATTCTCAAAATTCTGGGCTCGATCCAAAGATTTCAGTCGGATTCTCAAGATTCTGTGGGGTCGAATCCAAAGGTTTTGAAATTGGATTCTCCAAATTTGGAGTCCCAAGGTCTAAAGGAGGGATTTTTAACCTGAATTCTCAAAATTCTGGGCGCCCAAGGTCCCAAGGAAGGGTTTTAACCCAGATCCTCAAAATTCTGGGTCCAAGGTCCCAAAAAAAGGGTTTTTAATTTGGATTTTCAAAATTCGGGATCCAAAGTCCCAAGGAAGGATTTTTAAATTGGATTTTCAAAATTCTGTGGTGTTGATTCCAAGGTTTTTTTAAAATTGGATTTTCAAAATTCTCTGCTGAGTCCAAGGTCTAAAGGAGGGATTTTTAAATTGGATTTTCAAAATTCTTGGCCAAACCCAAGGATCCAAGGAAGGATTTTTACCCAAATTCTCAAAATTCTGTGTCCAAGGCCTTAAGGAAGAGATTTTAAATTAAATTCTTAAAATTCTGGGCCAAACCCAATGATCCAATGAAGGATTTTTACCCAAATTATCGAAATTTTGGGTCCAAGGTCTCAAGGAAGAGACTTTAAATTAAATTCTTAAAATTCTGGGCCAAACTCAATGATCCAATGAAGGATTTTTACCCAAATTATCGAAATTTTGGGTCCAAGGCCTTAAGGAAGAGTTTTTAAATTAAATTCTTAAAATTCTTGGCCAAACTCAAGGATCCAAGGAAGGATTTTTACCCAAATTCTCGAAATTTTGTGTCCAAAGGTCTCAAGAAAGGATTTTAATCTCAGTTTAAGGTCTCAGATTTCTCCGTGTTTGTTTTGGGGCCACAACGACCCCACAAATCCCTCGGGGTCAATTAAAAAGTCCCAATTTTCCTCCTGGGAATTCTCAAATGTTTTTCTGAGCTTTGGGATCCGGATCCTCTTTCACTCTGAAAACACAGATGGGGAATTGGAGAAAAGGGATGGAAAATGAGAAAATTATGGGATAATTGGGGTTATTTTGAAGATTTTAAGGGGTTTTTTTTCAAGGATTTTAAGGGTTTTTTTTAAAAAAATATTTTTAGGGGTTTTTTTCTGAAGATTTTTAGGGATTTTTTTAAAAAAATTAAGGTTTTTTTCAAAGATTTTAAGGGGTTTTTTAAAAGGATTTTAAGGTTTTTTTCCAAGGATTTTTAGGGTTTTTTTCCAAGGATTTTAAGGGGGTTTTTTCAAGGATTTTAAGGGTTTTTTTAAAAAAGATTTTTAGTGATTTTTTCCCCCAAGATTTTGAGGTTTTTTCCCAATGATTTTAAGGGTTTTCCAAATATATTATGTTTTTTCCAAAGATTTCGGGGTTTTTTCCAAAGATTTTTAAGGTTTTTACAATGATTTTTAAGGGTTTTTTTCCAATTATTTTTAAGGATTTTTTCCAAAACTTTTGAGGTTTCTTTAAAAGGTTTTTTAAAGTTTTTCCCAAAGATTTTAAAGTTGGTTTTGTTTTTTTTTTTTTTTTTTTTCTAAAGATTTTTAAAGTTGTTCCAAATGTTTGGGATCGTCATCCAAGGGGAATGTTCTGTGGGGTTGATGGGGTGGAGAATATTTGGGATTTTCCTCAAATGGGAATTTTCTGTGGGGTTGGTCGGGTAGAGAATATTTGGGAATATCCTTGAATGGAAATATTCTCTGGGAATGTTCTCCAGGGCTGGTGGAGTAGAGGATATTTAGGATTTTCCTCAAATAACGATGTTCTCTGGGATTGATGGGGTAGGGAATATTTAGGATTATTGTCAAATGGGAATTTTCTGTGGGAATGTTCTGTGGGGTTGATGGGGTAGAGAATATTTGGGATTATCCTCAAATGGGAATGTTCTCTGCAAATGTTCTCCAGGGTTGGTGGAGTAGAGAATATTTGGGGTTATCCTCGAATGGGAACGTTCTTTGGGAACGTTCTCTGGGAATGTTCTGTGGGGTTGATGGGGTGGAGAATATTTGGGATTTTCCTCAAATGGGAATTTTCTGTGGGAACGTTCTCCAGGGCTGATGGAATAGAGGATATTTGGGATTATCCTCAAACGGGAATTTTCTGTGGGAATGTTCTTTGAAGTTGGTGGAGTAGGGAATATTTGGGATTATCCTTGAATGGAAATATTCTCTGGGAATGTTCTCTGGGAATGTTCTCCAGGGTTGGTGGAGTAGAGGATATTTGGGATTATCCTCAAATGAGAATGTTCTGTGGGGTTGGTCGGGTAGAGAATATTTGGGAATATCCTTGAATGGAAATATTCTCTGGGAATGTTCTCCAGGGCTGGTGGAGTAGAGGATATTTAGGATTTTCCTCAAATAAGGATGTTCTCTGGGATTGATGGGGTAGGGAATATTTAGGATTATTGTCAAATGGGAATTTTCTGTGGGAATGTTCTGTGGGGTTGATGGGGTGGAGAATATTTAGGATTTTCCTCCAATGGGAATGTTCTGTGGGAATGCTCTGTGGGGCTGGTGGAGTAGAGGATATTTAGGATTTTCCTCCAATGAGAATGTTCTCTGGGATTGATGGGGTAGAAAATATTTGTGATTATCCTTCAATGGGAATTTTCTGTGGGAATGTTCTCTGGAATGTTCTCTGGGGTTGATGGGGTAGAGAATATTTAGGATTTTCCTCCAATGGGATTTTTCTGTGGGAATGTTCTTTGGGAATGTTCTGTGGGATTGGTGGGGGAGACAATATTTAGGATTATCATCCAATGGGAATGTCCTCTGGGATTGTTCTCTGGGATTGGTGGGGTCGAGAATATTTGGGATTTTTCTCCAATGGAAAAGTTCTCTGAGAATGTTCTCTGGGGTTGACGGGGTAGAGAATGTTTGGGGTTATCCTCAAATGGGAACGTTCTTTGGGAATGTTCCGTGGGAATTTCTCTGGGGTTGATGGGGCAGGGAATATTTGGGATTATATTGATACGGGAACGTTCTCCAGGATGTTCTCTGGGAATCTCCTGCCCGTCCCACC
Organism: Zosterops lateralis; assembly: GCF_965231275.1. Lineage (NCBI taxonomy): Eukaryota > Metazoa > Chordata > Aves > Passeriformes > Zosteropidae > Zosterops > Zosterops lateralis. Next base: position 6,577,984 of record NC_139782.1, on the reverse strand, counting down.
CAAGGCCTCCACAACCCCCCAACCCCAAACCCACCAACCCCACAAATCCCCCAACCCCATTCCTGGAGCCCCTTCCGGCACAAATCCGTGTTTGGGATGAGAAGGAACAGCCCAGGGGCTCCTTTGGGGCAACAAAAACAAACCAAACCCAACCAAACCCAACCAAACCAAACCAAACCAAACCCAACCAAACCCAACCCAACCCAACCAAACCCAACCCAACCCAACCCAACCAAACCCAACCAAACCAAACCCAAACCAAACCCAACCAAACCAAACCAAACCAAACCAAACCCAACCCAACCAAACCCAACCAAACCAAACCCAACCAAACCCAAACCAAACCCAACCCAACCAAACCAAACCAAACCCAACCAAACCCAACCCAACCCAACCAAACCAAACCCAACCAAACCCAACCCAACCAAACCCAACCCAACCAAACCCAACCAAACCCAACCCAACCAAACCCAACCAAACCAAACCCAACCAAACCCAACCAAACCAAACCAAACCCAACCAAACCCAACCCAACCCAACCAAACCAAACCAAACCCAACCAAACCCAACCAAACCAAACCAAACCCAACCAAACCCAACCAACCCAACCCAACCAAACCCAACCAAACCCAACCAAACCAAACCAAACCCAACCAAACCAAACCAAACCCAACCAAACCCAACCAAACCCAACCAAACCCAACCCAACCAAACCAAACCCAACCAACCCAACCCAACCAAACCCAACCAAACCCAACCAAACCAAACCAAACCCAACCAAACCCAACCAAACCAAACCCAACCAAACCCAACCCAACCAAACCAAACCCAACCAAACCCAACCAAACCCAAACACAACCAAACCCAACCCAACCCAACCCAACCAAACCCAACCAAACCAAACCCAACCAAACCAAACCCAACCAAACCCAACCAAACCCAACCAAACCCAACCAAACCAAACCCAACCCAACCAAACCCAACCCAACCAAACCAAACCCAACCAAACCCAACCAAACCAAACCCAACCCCAAACCCAACCAAACCCAACCAAACCAAACCCAACCAAACCCAACCAAACCCAACCCAACCAAACCAAACCCAACCAAACCAAACCCAACCAAACCAACCAAACCCAACCCAACCCAACCAAACCCAAACCAAACCAAACCAAACCCAACCCAACCAAACCCAACCCAACCCAACCAAACCCAACCAAACCAAACCCAACCCAACCAAACCCAAACCCAACCAAACCCAACCAAACCAAACCAAACCCAACCAAACCAAACCAAACCAAACCAAACCGCCGCGGGGACCTCGGAGTCGCCTCCAGGAGAAATTCGGCTCCTTTGGGAGCCAATTATGGGATAATTGGAGCTGAATTTTCCTTGGGGAAATCTGAGTTTTGTTTCCTTCACAAACAGGGGAAAATATTTGGGTTTTGTGGCTCCGATGGGGAATTTTCCAACGTCTTTGGAAGGGGATAATTCTTTTGTTTGTTGGTTCCCGATTTTTAAAGGTTTAGAAAGTCACAGATCTAATTTTTAAACTTTTTTTTCATTTGGTGATTCCCAATTTTTAAAGGAAATTTAGGAGGCCATAATTCTAAATTTTAAACATTTTTTTTTGTTTGTTTGATGATTCCCAGTTTTTGAAGATTTAAAAGGCCACAATTCTAATTTTTGAACATTTTTTCATTTGATGATTCCTGAGTTTTCAAGGTTTAGAAAGTCCCAGTTCTAATTTTTAAACTTTCTTTTATTTGATTATTCCTGATTTTTAACCATTCTTTCATTTGATTAATCCCAATTTCTAAAGGAAATTTAGGAGGCTACAATTCTAATTTTTAAACATTTTTTTCATTTGACGATTCCTGGGTTTTAAAGATTTAAAAGGCCACAGCTCTAACTTTTACCCATTCTTTTATTTGAAACCCTTTCATTTAAAATAATTTTTTTTTTCAATGCTCTTATTTTTCAAGTATTTTATTTTTATTTTAAATGGAGAGAGCTCAGAGCCCTTCCAGGGCCTAAAGGAGCTCCAGGAGAAGGATTTGGGACAAGAAATGGACACAGGGAACGGGTTTGGGCTGGATAAAATCAGGTTTAGGTGGAAAATTGGGAATAAATTGTTCCCTGTGAGTGTGACAAGGACTTGGAATGGAATTTGCAAATTTTAAGGGGGTGCAGGAGGAGGCGGAGAGTTTATGGCCCTTCCAGGGCCTAAAGGGGCTCCAGGAGAGCTGCAGAGGGACTTTTTTATCTTTATAAAGCCTGAATTAGACAGAAAATTCAGCATAAATAACTCCCTTTGAGAATATCCCTGCCCTCAGCCTGGCCTGACCCCCTTCCCTTCCCTTCCCTTCCCTTCCCTTCCCTTCCCTTCCCTTCCCTTCCCTTCCCTTCCCTTCCCTTCCCTTCCCTTCCCTTCCCTTCCCTTCCCTTCCCTTCCCTTCCCTTCCCTTCCCTTCCCTTCCCTTCCCTTCCCTTCCCTTCCCTTCCCTTCCCTTCCCTTCCCTTCCCTTCCCTTCCCTTCCCTTCCCTTCCCTTCCCTTCCCTTCCCCTCCTCCTCCTCCCTGAACAATAACCCAACCTTTGTCAACCCAAACCCCACCCCAGGTGAGGCCACACCTGTGGGGCTGTGGGGCACTCCCAGGTGAGGCCACACCTGTGGGGCTGTGGGGCACTCCCAGGTGAGGCCACACCTGTGGGGCTGTGGAGCTCCAGGTGAGGCCACACCTGTGGGGCTGTGGGGCACTGCCCAGGTGAGGCCACACCTGTGGGGCTGTGGGGCACTCCCAGGTGAGGCCACACCTGTGGGGCTGTGGGGCACTGCCCAGGTGAGGCCACACCTGTGGGGTGTGGAGCTCCATTGGTGTTCCCAGGTGAGGCCACACCTGTGGGGCTGTGGAGCTCCATTGGTGTTCCCAGGTGAGGCCACACCTGTGGGGTGTGGAGCTCCAGGTGAGGCCACACCTGTGGGGTGTGGAGCTCCATTGGCACTCCCAGGTGAGGCCACACCTGTGGGGCTGTGGAGCTCCATTGGCACTCCCAGGTGAGGCCACACCTGTGGGGCTGTGGAGCTCCAGGTGAGGCCACACCTGTGGGGCTGTGGAGCTCCATTGGCACTCCCAGGTGAGGCCACACCTGTGGGGCTGTGGAGCTCCAGGTGAGGCCACACCTGTGGGGTGTGGAGCTCCATTGGTGTTCCCAGGTGAGGCCACACCTGTGGGGCTGTGGGGCACTCCCAGGTGAGGCCACACCTGTGGGGCTGTGGGGCACTCCCAGGTGAGGCCACACCTGTCGGGCTGTGGGGCACTCCCAGGTGAGGCTACACCTGTGGGGCTGTGGAGCTCCAGGTGAGGCCACACCTGTGGGGCTGTGGAGCTCCATTGGCACTCCCAGGTGAGGCCACACCTGTGGGGCTGTGGGGCACTCCCAGGTGAGGCCACACCTGTGGGGCTGTGGAGCTCCATTGACACTCCCAGGTGAGGCCACACCTGTGGGGCTGTGGAGCTCCAGGTGAGGCCACACCTGTGGGGCTGTGGGGCACTCCCAGGTGAGGCCACACCTGTGGGGCTGTGGGGCACTCCCAGGTGAGGCCACACCTGTGGGGCTGTGGGGCACTCCCAGGTGAGGCCACACCTGTGGGGCTGTGGAGCTCCATTGGTGTTCCCAGGTGAGGCCACACCTGTGGGGCTGTGGAGCTCCAGGTGAGGCCACACCTGTGGGGTGTGGAGCTCCAGGTGAGGCCACACCTGTGGGGTGTGGAGCTCTGCCATTGGCCAGCTCAGGTGTTGCACCTGCGCAGGGAAGGGCCCGGAGCTCCATGTAAGACGATCCTCGGCCTTTTTCTCTCTCTCTTTATTTCCCTCCTCAGTTCCGGCCCCGACACGCAGCTCGACTCCGGCTCGTCGCGCTCGGTTTGGCCTTCAACCTCCACTTTTCCTTCCTCCTTTTATTTTTTATATTTTTTATAATTTTCTTAATTTAATCTCATTTTTTTCAACAGTTTAACGAGGTGTAGTCGTGTTGTTTTGCTAATTTTTTCTCTCTCTCCCCCCTTTTTTTAGGAAATTTTATATTTTTTTATAATTTTCTTCTTTAATCTTATTTTTTTTCAACAGTTTAATGAAGTGTATTTGTGTTGTTTTGCCAATTTTTTTGTCTCTCCACCCTTTTTTTAGGAAAGTTTTTTTTAATATTTTTTTATATTTTTTTATCATTTTCTTCTTTAGCTATTTTTTTATATTTTTTTTATAATTTTCTTAATTTAATCTCATTTTTTTCAACAGTTTAACGAGGTGTATTTGTGGTTTTTTGCCAATTTTTTTTTGTCTCTCCCCCCCTTTTTTTAGGAAATCTATTTTTTATATATTTTTTATAATTTTCTTCTTTAAATCTCATTTTTTTATCAGTTTAACGAGGTGTATTCGTGTTGTTTTGCCATTTTTTTTTTCTCTCTCCCTCCCTTTTTTTAGGAAATCTATTTTTTATATTTTTTTACAATTTTCTTCTTTAAATCTCATTTTTTTCAACAGTTTAACGAGGTGTAGTCGTGTTGTTTTGCCAATTTTTTTTTGTCTCCCCCCCTTTTTTTAGGAAATTTTATATTTTTTTTTTATTTTCTTATTTAATCTCATTTTTTTTTCAGATTAACAAGGTGTATTCGTGTTTTTTTTCCAATTTTTTTTTTCTCTCCCCCCCTTTTTTTAGGAAATCCAAGGTCGCCCTTTTCTCGCCACGACGCGGAACAAGGAAAAAGAAAAAAAGAAAATAAAAAAACCGACTCCCCGACTGCTCCTCCCAGAAAAAAAAAAAGGTGTTTTTTTCCACCCTTTTTTTGCTCACCTGGAGGTTGATGCGGCTTCTTGGGATTCTCCAGAAATGAAGATTATTCGTGGTAAGATTTTAAAAAAATGGATTTAGGGGGGAAAAAATTAAAAAAAAAAGGGGTTGTGGAGTGTGAAAAAAATTAATTTCTCGTTGTATTTTATTTTATTTTATTTTATTTTATTTTATTTTATTTTATTTTATTTTATTTTATTTTATTTTATTCTCCTTTCTCTGTTTTGCTTTGTCTGGAATTGTGGCCTTTTTTTTTTCCTTTTCTTCCTTTTCTCTTCTCAGATCTAAAAAATATCCAGGAAAAAAGTCCAAAAAAAAACCCCCAAAAAACCCCCCAAAAAACCCAAAAAAACCCCCCAAAAAACACAAAAAAAAAGCCCCAAAAAACCCCAAAAAACCCCCCAAAAACCCAAAAAAGCCCCAAATAAACTCTAAAAAAAACCCCCCAAAAAAACCCAAAAAAAAACCCCAAAAAAGCCCCAAAAAAACCCTAAAAAAAACCCCCCAAAAACCCCAAAAAACCCTAAAAAAAAAAAAAACCAAAAAACCAAAAAAAACCCCAAAAAACCCTAAAAAAACCCCAAAAAAACCCCAAAAAACCCAAAAAAGGGGATTTTTAGAGCACAAAAACCCAAATCGACTTTTCGAAGGTTTTTTCCTATTTTTTATGGATTTTCCTTCCCTCCATTTCACTTTCTCTGGGATTCTTCCCCTTTTTTTCTCTTCCTCCTTCTCCCCCCTCAGATCCAAAAAATATCCAGGAAAAAAATCCAAAAAAACCCCCCAAAAAACCCCCAAAAAAACCCCCCAAAAAACCCCAAAAAACCCAAAAAAAAAAACCCCAAAAAAACCCCCCAAAAACCCCAAAAAAAACCCCCAAAAAACACCCCAAAAAACCCAAAAAAAACCCCAAAAAACCCCCAAAAAAACCCCAAAAAACGCCCAAAAAAAACCCTAAAAAAAACCCCAAAAAACCCAAAAAAAACCCCCAAAAAAACCCTAAAAAAACCCCCAAAAAACCCCTAAAAAAACCCCAAAATAACCCAAAAAAACCCCCCAAAAAACCAAAAAAACCCCCAAAAAACCCCCAAAAAACCCCAAAAAACCAAAAAAAATCCCCCCAAAAACCCCAAAAAAAAGGTATTTACGAAACGCCAAAAAAATAACGACTTTTCGACGTCTTTTTCCTACTTTTCCACGGATTTTTCCTTCACTTTCTCTCCAATTTTTTTTTTTCATTTTTTTTTCCTCTTCCTCCTTCTCCCCCCTCAGATCCAAAAAATATCCAGGAAAAAAAAAAACCCAAAAAAAACCAAAAAAAAAAAGAGATTTATAGAAACACCAAAAAAAAAAAGAATTTTTGACGCCTTTTTCCTACTTTTCCACGGATTTTCCTTCACTTTCTCTCCAATTTTTTTTTTCTTTTTTTTTTTCTCTTCCTCCTTCTCCCCCCTCAGATCCAAAAAATATCCAGAAAAAAAAAAACAACTCAAAAAAACCCCCCAAAAAAAAGAGATTTATAGAAACACCAAAAAAAATAACGACTTTTCAACGTCGTTTTTCTACTTTTCCACTGATTTTTCCTTCACTTTCTCTCCAATTTTTTTTTTCTTTTTTTTTTTTCTCTTCCTCCTTCTCCCCCCAGGTGGATTCATGAATTTATTTTTTTTTTTTTCCTGTTGTTGGACAGATCAGGTTTTGTGTTCTGGCTCTTGGGGGGAGGGGAAGGGAGGGCAGAGCACAAATCCAAACGTTCATTTTACAACCAGTTCGACCAGTTGGGGCAGATCTGAGAAAGAAAGAAAGAAAAAAAGGAGGGGGAAAAACTGTTCTGGGCCAGGTGTCACGGAAAGCTCAGGGAGAAAAAGGAGGGGCTGGAAAATCTGCTGAAAATCGGACGAAAATCGGACGAAAATTGGACGAAAATTGGATGAAAATTGGGTTAAAGTCGGTAGGAAACGACGATGGGATTGGAAGGGGTTTGTACAAGATTTTTGGGGTTGGAATATTTGGATTTAAGGGAGGATTTCCTGGTTTGGGAGTGAAGGTGAGGATTGGAAACCTGAGTTTGGTGCTGGTTCTGAAATAAATGGAAATATTGAGGAAATCTGATTAAATCCAAATAATATTTATATGAAATGAGGATGGGGTTGAAGGGGGTTTTTCCAAGATTTCTGGGGTTTGGAATATTTGGATTTAAGGGAGGATTTCCTGGTTTGGGGAGTGAAGGCGAGGATTGGAAATCTGAGTTTGGTGCTGGTTGTGGAATAGAAATAGAATATTGGGAAAATCCAGATGAAGTCGGTAGGAAATGAGGATGGGATTGGAAGGGGTTTGTACAAGATTTGTGGAGTTGGAATATTTGGATTTAAGGGAGGATTTCCTGGTTTTCGACTCAAGGTGAGGATTGGAAATCTGAGTTTGGTGCTGGCTCTGAGAATAAAAAAATATTGGGATATTCTGATTAAATTTGAATAATATTTATAGGAAACAAGGATGGGGTTGGAAGGGGTTCGTACGAGATTTTTGGGTTTGGAATATTTGGATTTAAGGGAGGATTTCCTGGTTTTCGACTCAAGGTGAGGATTGGAAACCTGAGTTTGGTGCTGGTTATGAGAATAAAAAGGAAAATTAGGAAAATCCAAATCAAATCGATAGGAAACGACGATGGGATTGGAAGGGCTTTGTACAAGATTTGTGGGTTTGGAATATTTGGATTTAAGGGAGGATTTCCTGGTTTGGGAGTGAAGGTGAGGGTTGGAAACCTGAGTTTGGTGCTGGCTCTGAGAATAAAAAAAATATTGGGATATTCTGATGAAATTTGAATAATATTTATAGGAAACAAGGATGGGGTTGGAAGGGCTTTGTACAAGATTTGTGGGGTTGGAATATTTGGATTTAAGGGAGGATTTCCTGGTTTTGGGAGTGAAGGCGAGGATTGGAAATCTGAGTTTGGTGCTGGTTATGGAATAGAAATAGAATATTGGGAAAATCCAGATGAAGTCGGTAGGAAATGAGGATGGGGTTGGAAGGGGTTTGTACAAGATTTGTGGGTTTGGAATATTTGGATTTAAGGGAGGATTTCCTGGTTTCTGACTCAAGGTGAGGATTGGAAATCTGAGTTTGGTGCTGGTTATGAGAACAAAAAGGAATATTGGGAAAATCCAGGTAAAGTCAATAGGAAACGACGATGGGATTGAAGGGGATTTTTCCAATATTTCTGGGGTTTGGAATATTTGGATTTAAGGGAGGATTTCCTGGTTTTGGGAGCGAAGGTGAGGATTGGAAATCTGAGTTTGGTGCTGGTTGTGAAATAAAAAGGAAAATTAGGAAAATCTGATTAAATCCGAATAAAATCGACATGAAATGAGGATGAGATTGAAGGGGGTTCGTACAAGATTTTTGGGTTTGGAATATTTGGATTTAAGGGAGGATTTCCTGGTTTTCGACTCAAAGTGAGGATTGGAAATCTGAGTTTGGTGCTGGTTCTGAAATAAATGGAAATATTGAGGAAATCTGATTAAATCCAAATGAAATTGATATAAAATCAGCATAAAATTAACATAAAATGAGCATAAAATTGAAGGGGATTCTTCCAATATTTCTGGGATTTGGAATATTTGGATTTAAGGGAGGATTTCCTGGTTTTTGACTCAAACTGAGGATGGAAAATCCGACTCTGAGTAACGACCCTTTTAATCAGCTCTTTAATTACTCAAAATTTAATGAGCTTTTTCTCACTCTCAATTTCTCTTTTATTTTTTCCTCTTTTCCTGCTCCAAATCCAGTCCAAGATAAGAGAAATTAAAGGAAGAAGTTGGGAAGAAAAGAAAATAAATTGGAATTTTTTTTGGTTTGATTTGAGTGGAAAAATCTGTTGGGAGGAGCCATTTTGGGCCTTTTATTTTTAATTTATTTTTATTTATTTTTTTATTCCTTTTTTATTATTATTTATTTTTATTTTTATTTTTATTTTTTATTATTTTATTTTTATTCTTTTTTTTATTTTTATTTTTATTTTTTAAATTTTTATTCTTTTTTATTCTTAATTTATTTTTATTTTTATTCCTTTTTAAATTATTTTTTATTTTTTATTTTATTTTTATTCTTTTTTTATTTTTTATTTTTTATTTTTTAGATTTTTATTCTTTTTTATTTTTAATTAATTTTTATTTTTATTCCTTTATTATTATAATTATTATTATAATTATTATTTTTATTTTTTATTTTTTATTTTTATTCTTTTTTCTTTTTATTTTTTATTTTATTTTTAAATTTTTATTCTTTTTATTTTTAATTTATTTTTATTTTTATTTTTATTCCTTTTTAAATTATTTTTTTATTTTTTATTATTTTATTTTTATTCTTTTTTATTTTTATTTTTTATTTTTTAAATTTTTATTCTTCTTTATTTTTAATTTATTTTTATTCCTTTATTATTATTATTATTATTTATTTTTATTTTTATTTTTATTTTTACTTTTTATTATTTTTATGTTTATTATTCTTTATTTTTATTTTTATTTTTTAATTTTAGCTTTTATTTTTATTTTAATTTTTATTTTATTTTTATTTTATTTTATTTTTTATTATTATTTTTATTATTTTTTATTATTTTTGTTTATTTTTATTCTTATTTTTATTCTTTTTTTAAAAAATTATTTTATTTTATTTTATTTTATTTTGTTCTTTTTAATGCTCAAAACCAAAAAAATCCAAAAAATATTTTAATTTTTTTGTCTTTATTTCCAGTGCCGGATTTTCCTGAATTTTTCCTGATTTTTTCCTGAAATTTGGAGGAAGGAGAAGGTAAAATAAATTTGATTTTATTTCATTTTCAGGGATTTAGGTGAATTTCCCTTTTTTTCTCAAGTTTTTCCTCATTTTTCCCCTTTTTTTCTGCCACTTTTCCACATTCTCACCTAAAACAAAATAAAAATTTGATTTATTTCCCCATTTTTGCCCAAAAAATTGGGAATTTTTTGAGTTATTTTATTTTATTTTATTTTATTTTATTTTTCTTTGGTTTTATTGTATTTTCTGACAATTTTTTTTCTCATTTTGTAGATTTTTGGTGGGTTTTGGTTATTTTGGGATTTTTTGGAACTTTTTGTTTGTTGAGTTGGGACTTTTTTGATGTTTTTTGACTTTTTGAGGATTTTTTTCCTCAAAATTATTGAATTTTGAGTGAATTTTTTGACATTTTTGAACCAATTTAAACTGATTTTGAACTGGTTTTTTTCTTCTGATTTTTAAATTATTTTGGGGTGTTTTTTTTACTGGTTTTGAACAGTTTTAAACTGGTTTTTAAATGGTTTAAACCCATTTTAAACTGATTTTGAACTGTTTTTTTAACTGGTTTTTAATTGATTTTAGGGGGGGTTTTAAACTGGTTTTGAACAGTTTTAAACTGGTTTTTACTGGGTTTTAAAGTGGTTTTTAAACTGGTTTTTACTGGTTTTGAACTGGTTTTTCACTGGATTTTACTGGTTTTCAACTAATTTTAAATTTTTAATGGGTTTTAACTGGGTTTTAACTGGATTTTTAGTGAGTTTTTAACTGGGTTTGAACTGGTTTTTAACAGATTTTGAATTGGATTTTGAATTGATTTTAATTTTTTTTCTGGGTTTTTACTGGTTTTTGAACTGGGTTTTGAACTGGTTTTAATGGGTTTTAACTGGGTTTTTAACTGGGTTTTGAGCTGGTTTTTAACTGGTTTTAATTTTTTTTTTTCTGGGTTTTTACTGGTTTTGAACTGGTTTTAAACTGGTTTTGATGGGTTTGAACTGGTTTTAATGGGGTTTAACTGGGTTTTTAGTGAGTTTTTAACTGGGTTTTTACTGGTTATTAATTATTTTCTTTATTAATTTATCAATATTATTATTATTAAATATTGAGGCATTTGGGGGAATTATTTTATTAACTACATTATTATTATTGTTATAACTATTATTATTATTATATATTTGGGGTATTTGGGGAATTGTTTTCTTCATTATTATTATTATTATTATTATTATTATTATTATTATTATTATTAAATATTGGGGAGTTTGGGGGAATTGTTTCTTTACTATTATTATTATTATTATTATTATTATTACTATTAAATATTGGGGTAATTGGGAATTTTTTTTCCCAAATTTCTCCAGGAATTTTTTTTCCCCAAATTTTTTCAGGAATTTTTTTTCCCCAATTTCCTTCAAGATTTTTTTTCCCCAAATTTCTTTGGGAATTTTTTTTCCCAAATTTTTTCAGGAATTTTTTTTTTCCAAATTTCTTTTGGAATTTTTTTCCCAAATTCCTTCAGGAATTTTTTTTCCCCAAAATTCCTTCGAGAATTTTTTTTTCCCCCAAATTCCTTCAGGATTTTTCTTTTTCCCTCAAATCCCTTCAGGAATTTTTTTTTTTCCCAAATTCCTTCAAGATTTTTTTTTCCCAAAATTCCTTCAGGAATTTTTTTTTCCCAATATTTTTTCAGGGAATTTTTTTTTTTCCCCCCCAAATTCCTTTGGGGGAAATTTTTTTGCCCAAATTCCTTCGGGATTTTTTTTTTCTCCCCAAATTCTTTTGGGAATTTTTTTTTCCCAAGTTCCTTCAGGATCTTTTTTTCCCCCAAATATTTATTGGAAATTTTTTTTCCCCAAATTCCTTTGGGATTTTTTTCCCCAAAATTTTTTCAGGATTTTTTTTTTCCCAAATTCCTTCAGGAGTTTTTTTTTTTTCCAAATTCCTTTAAGAATCTTTTTTTTTCCCAAATTCTTTTGGGGAATTTTTTTCCCAAATTTTTTCAGGATTTTTTTTTTCCCCAAATTCCTTCAGGAGAATTTTTTTATCAAATTTCTCCAGGAATTATTTCCCCAAAATTCTTTTAGGGGCAATTTTTTCACCCCAAATTTTTTCATGAATTTTTTTTTCCCAATTTCCTTCGAGATTTTTTTTTTTTCCCAATTTTTTTTCATTATTTTTGCTCCAAAAAAAAGTGAATTTTGGAGCATTTGACATTGAGACGTCCTCACCATCTTACTGGGCAGCATTGGACGATTTCTGCCTCTCTAATACTGCCTGGTAATGATGATGAGGGGGTTTCCTGCGCGCCGAGAGAGCCAAAATCCGCCCAAAAAATCACCTTTGGGGGGGTTAATTTGAGTTTAACTCATCCAGGTTTGGGGGTTTAATCTGAGTTTATTGGGGGTTTAATTTGAGTTTAATTCATCCAGGTTTCGGGGTTTAATCTGAGTTTATTGGGGGTTTAATTTGAGTTTAATTCATCCAGATTTGGGGGTTTAATCTGAGTTTATTGGGGGTTTAATCTGAGTTTATTGGGGGTTTAATCTGAGTTTATTGGGGGTTTAATCTGAGTTTAATTCATCCAGGTTTGGAGGTTTAATTTGAGTTTAATTCATCCAGGTTTGCGGGTTTAATTCAAGTTAACTAGTCCAGGTTTGGAGTTTTAATTCAGTTTAACTCATCCAGGTTTGGGGGTTTAATCTGAGTTTATTGGGGGTTTAATTTGAGTTTAATTCATCCAGGTTTGGGGTTTAATTTGAGTTTAATTCATCCAGGTTTGGGGGTTTAATTCATCCAGGTTTGGGGGTTTAATCTGAGTTTAATTCATCCAGGTTTGGGAGTTTAATTCATCCAGGTTTGGGAGTTTAATTCATCCAGGTTTGGGGTTTAATTTGAGTTTAATTCATCCAGGTTTGGGGGTTTAGTTCATCCAGGTTTGGGGGTTTAATCTGAGTTTATTGGGGGTTTAATCTGAGTTTAATTCATCCAGGTTTGGGAGTTTAATTCATCCAGGTTTGGGGGTTTAATTTGAGTTTAATTCATCCAGGTTTGGGGGTTTAATCTGAGTTTATTGGGGGTTTAATCTGAGTTTAATTCATCCAGGTTTGGGGGTTTAATCTGAGTTTAACTAGTCCAGGTTTGGAGCTTTAACCCAGGGTTAACTAGTCCAGGTTTGGGGATTTAATCCTATTTTAAGAAATCCAGGTTTGGTGTTTCATTCCCAGTTTAACTAGTCCAGGTTTGGAGTTTTAATCCCAGTTTAACAAGTCAAGGTTTGGAATTTTATTCCCAGGTTTAACTAATCCAGGTTTGGGGGTTTAATTCCGGCTCAGCAAATCCAGGTTTGGGGCCCAAATCCGGCTAAAATTCATATTTTTATTTTTGGATCTGGATTAAATCAGATTTAACCTCTCATTTCTTTTTTAGATCCAAATTAAATCAGGTTTATCTTCATGGTTTTATTCTTGGATCTGGATTAAATCAGATTTAACCTCTCATTTATTTTCTAGATCTGGATTAAATCCATCTAAACTTCATATTTTTATTTTTAGATCTGGATTAAATCAGATTTAACCTCCTATTTCCCTTCCAGCTCCTGTTTCTCTTTTAGATCCAGATTAAATCAGATTTATCTTCATTTTTTTTTTATTTTAGATCTCAATTAAGTCAGGTTTAACCTCCTATTTCCCTTCCAGTTCTGTTTTAAACCATTTTAATCTCACATTTCCCTTTCAGATCTGCCTTAAATCAGATTTAACTCCATATTTCTATTTTAAACTTGTGTTAAATCACATTTTTTTTCTTTTAAACCTGCATTAAATCACATTTTTCTCCTTTTTTTCCTTCCTAAAACCCACCAGGATTTCACACCCTCCTCCAGCACCAGCCCCTTTTCCCTTTCCTGAATTCCCAATTAATTAAAACCATTTTTTGGGGATTTTTTTTCCTGGAATTCTGTCCTGGGACAACAAATTAAAACCATTTTTGGTTTTTTTTTCCTGGAATTTTCCCACTGGAAGAACCGGGACAATGAATTAAATCCATTCCTTGGAATTCTGCCCTGGGGAAGAACCGGGACAAGGAATTCAAACCATTTTTTGAGGTTTTTCCTGGAAGAATTGGGAATTCCCAATTAATTAAAATCATTTTGGGGGTTTTTCCCTTGGAATTCTGCCTGAATTCCCTGGAATTCCCTGAATTAAAACCATTTTTGGGGTTTTTTCCTGGAAGAACTGGGAATTCCCAATAAATTCAAACCATTTTTGGGTTTTTTTTTTCTGGAATTTTCCCTCAGGAAGAACCAGGACAAGGAATTAAAACCATTTTTGGGGTTTTTTCCTGGAAGAACTGGGAATTCCCAATAAATTCAAACCATTTTTTTATTATTTTCCCTGGAATTCTGTCCTGGGACAAGGAATTAAAATAATTTTGGGGGTTTTTTCCTGGAATTTTCCCATTGGGAAAAACCAGGACAAGGAATTAAATCCATTTTTGGGATTTTCCCTGGAATTTTCCCTCTGGAAGAACCAGGACAAGGAATTCAAACCATTTTTGGGGTTTTTTCCTGGAAGAACTGGGAATTCTCAATGAATTCAAACCATTTTTGGGGTTTTTTTCTGGAATTTTCCCTCTGCAAGAACCAAGAAAACAAATTAAATCCATTTTTTTGGGTTTTCTTTGGAATTTTCCCTGGGAAAGAACCAGGACAACAAATTAAAACCATTATTTTATTTTATTTTATTTTATTTTATTTTATTTTATTTTATTTTATTTTTATTTTTATTTTTTTTTCCCTGGAATTTTCCCTCTGAAAGAACCAAGAAAACAAATTAAAACCATTTTTTGATTTTTTTGGTTTTTTGGGGGTTTTTTGGGGGGTTTTATTTTTGTTTTTTTGGGGGTTTTTTTTATTTTTTTAAATTTTTTTCCCCTCTACAAGACCCGAGACAACAAATTAAAATCCATTTTTTGGGTTTTCTTTGGAATTTTCCCTCTGAAAGAACCAGGACAACAAATTAAAACCATTTTTTAGGCTTTTTTTGGTTTGTTTTGGTTTGTTTTGTTGTTTTGGTTTTTTTTGGTTGTTTTTTTTTGTTGTTGTTTGTTTGTTTGTTTGTTTTTTGTTTTGTTTGTTTTGTTTTGGTTTTTTTTTTCCTGGAATTTTCCCTCTGAAAGAACCAGGACAACAAATTAAAACCATTTTTTAGGCTTTTTTTTTGGTTTATTTTGGTTTGTTTTGGTTTGGTTTGTTTTGGTGTTTTTTTTGGTTTTTTTTTGGTTTTTTTGTTTTGTTTTGTTTTGGTTTGTTTTGTTTTGTTTTTTTCCTGGAATTTTCCCTCTGAAAGAACCAAGACAACAAATTAAAACCTTTTTTTTTTTTTTTTTTTTTTTTTTCCTGGAATTTTCCCTCTGCAAGACCCAAGACAACAAATTAAATCCATTTTTTTATTTTTTTTCCTGGAATTTTCCTGTGGAATGGTTGGGAATTTTGGCTCCTGGTCCCCCGTGGGCATCTTACCAGTCAGTGCTGGATTTTCTCTGGCCTCTAACACTGTCTGGTAACGATGTTCAAAGGGCACCCAAAACATCCCAAAATTCCCCAAAAATCCCAAAATTCCACACAAAGAACGAAATTCCCAAAGGGGAATGATGGGAATTGGGGGGGGAAAGGGGATAAAATGGGAATTTGGGTCGGAAATAAAGAATAAAGAAGGAATTTGGGGTGAAAAATGAGAATAAAATGAGAATTTGGGTCGGAAATTAAAAGGTAAGGACAGATTTGGGGGGGAAAAAAGGGAATAAAATGGGAATTTCTGTCAGAAATAAAGAATAAAGAAGAAATTTGGGAAAAAACAGAGAATAAAATGGGAATTTCTGTTGGAAATGAAGATTAGGGATGGATTTGGGGGGAAAAAGGGGAATAAAATGGGAATTTGGGTCGGAAATGAAGAATAAAGAAGGAATTTGGGTGAGAAATTGGAATAAAATAGGATTTTTTTGTAGGAAATAAAGGGTAGGGATGGATTTTTTTGGGGAAAAAAAAGGGAATAAAATGGGAATTTGGGTCAGAAATAAAGAATAAAGAAGGAATTTGGGGGGAAAAAGGGGATAAAATGGGAATTTCTGTCGGAAATAAAGAATAAAGAAGGAATTTGGGGGGAAAGGGGATAAAATGGGATTTTTCTGTTGGAAATTAAAGGGTTGGGATGGATTTGGGGGAAAAAAGGGAATAAAAATTGGAATTTGTGTCAGAAATAAAGGGTAGGGATGGATTTTGGGGAAAAAAAGGGAATAAAATGGGATTTTTTGTCAGAAATAAAGAATAAGGGCAAGTTTGGAGGGGAAAAAGGGGAATAAAATGGGAATTTGGGTCGGAAATGAAGAATAAAGAAGGAATTTGGGGAAAAAAATGGAATAAAATGGGAATTTCTGTTGGAAATTAAAGGGTTGGGATGAATTTGGGAGGAAAAAAGGGAATAAAATGGGAATTTGGGTCAGAAATAAAGAATAAAGAAGGAATTTTGGGGGGAAAAATGAGAATAAAATGGGAATTTGGGTCGGAAATCAAGGGCAGGGATGGATCGGCCACTCCCGGCCCAAAATTCCAACCAGAGCTCGACTTTCCAAAGGTAAGGACCGAGTTTTGGGGAAAAGGGGAAGGAAAATGGAAATTCCCAAAGGGTTTTTTCCCAATTTCCAAAGGTTTTTTCCTCCCTATTTCCAAAGGGTTTTCCCCCAATCCCAAAGGGGTTTTTTTCCCCAATTCCGAAACTTTTTCCCCCCAATTCCAAAATTTTTCCCCTAATTCCCAATGCCATTTTTTCCCCAATTCCCAAAAGTTTCGTTTTCCCAATTCCCAAATGTTTATTTTCCCAATCCCAAAGGGTTTTCCCCCCAATTTCCAAAGACTTTTTTCCCCAATTTCTAAAGGCATTTTTCCCAATTCCCAAAAATTTCATTTTCCCAATTCCAAAGTCTTTTTTCCCCAATTCCAAAGGTTTTTCCCCAATTCCAAATTTTTTCCCCCAATTTCCAACATCATTTTCCCCATTCCCAAAAATTTCATTTTCCCAATTCCAAAGTATTTTCTCCCCAATCCCCAAATTATTTTTTCCCCAATTCCCAAAGGGTTTTTTCCCCAATTCCCAAATATTTTTCCCCCCCCAATTCCAATTTTTCCCCCCAATTTCCAACATAATTTTTCCCAATTCCCAAAAATTTCATTTTCCCAATTCCCAAAAAGATTTTTCTCCCATTTCCCAAAGATTTTTTCCCCAATTCCCAAATTATTTTTCCCCCCAATTCCAAATTTTTTCCCCAATTCCCAAATTATTTTTCCCCAATTCCCAAATTTTTCCCCAATTTCCAACATCATTTTCCCAATTCCCAAAAATTTCATTTCCCCAATTCCCAAAGGGATTTTTTCCCAATTCCCAAAAAGTTTTTTTCCCCAATTCCAAAGTCTTTTCTCCCCAATTCCCAAATTATTTTTTCCCCAATTCCTAAAGGGTTTTTTCCCCAATTCCCAAACATTTTTCCCCCCCAATTCCAATTTTTTCCCCCAATTTCCAACATCATTTTCCCCAATTCCCAAAAATTTCATTTTCCCAATTCCCAAAGGGATTTTTTTCCCAATTTCCAAAGTCTTTTCTCCCATTTCCCAAATTACTTTTCCCCAATTCCCAAATGATTTTTCCCCAATTCCAAATTTTTTCCCCCAATTCCCAACATCATTTTCCCAATTCCCAAAAATTTCATTTTCCCAATTCCCAAAAAGATTTTTCTCCCATTTCCCAAAGATTTTTTCCCCAATTCCCAAAGGGATTTTTTTTCCCAATTCCCAAATGATTTTTCCCCAATTCCAATTTTTCCCCCCAATTTCCAACATAATTTTTCCCACTTCCCAAAAATTTCATTTTCCCAATTCCCAAAAAGATTTTTCTCCCATTTCCCAAAGATTTTTTCCCCAATTCCCAAATTATTTTTCCCCCCAATTCCAAATTTTTTCCCCCATTCCCAAATTATTTTTCCCCAATTCCCAAATTTTTCCCCAATTTCCAACATCATTTTCCCAATTCCCAAAAATTTCATTTCCCCAATTCCCAAAAATTCCATTTTCCCAAATTCCCAAAAAGATTTTTCTCCCATTTCCCAAATAAAAACACGAAAAAAAATCGATATTTCCTTGGAATTTCTGCACCTTTTTAATTTTTTTTTTTGAATTTCCCGATGCCGGAAGTGGAAATAAAAATAAGAAATAAATGGAATTTTCTGGAATTTTCCTGCTGATTGTTGTTTTACCAGGCAAAGTTAGATCTGGCTGTTGTTTGTGTCTAATACTGTCTGGTAATGCCGCCAATCGCTGCGGAGACGCTCCAAAAATACCAAAAAAATTCCATTTTCCAGAAGAATTCCTGGAATTTCAGGGTTGGGATTCATTTGGGGGGTTTTAGGATTTTTTTCGTGGTGAAAAATGGAGAAAAAATGACAAAAATCTGTGATTTTATTGGAGAAATTGATGATTTTTGATATTAATTGGGGGGATTTTCATCATCTTCATCTTGAAAAAATGTCTTGATTTTATCAGAAAAAAAAATCTTGATTTTATCAGAAATATCAATAAATTTTGATATTAATTGGAGGGATTTTGGTCACTTTTGTCTTGGAAAAAAATTGGTGATTTTATCAGAAAAATTTTCTTGATTTTATCAGCAAAATCCATGAAATTTTAGATTAATTTTAGGTCTCTCTCAGAGGGGCAAAAATACAGGAAAAATCTGGGAAAAATTTCCTGGAATGGAAGAATTCCTGGAGTTTCACAGCTGGGATTTTATCCCAAAAATTCAATTTTTTTTGTGCAGAAAAACCCCCAAACCCACCTTAAATCCCCTCATTTTCTTATATAAAAATGACACTTTACACTCAACCCAAATTCTGATTTTTTGTGTTTATTTTTTTTTATTTTTTTGGGCTTATTTTTTGGGTTTTTTTAAGGGTTTTGTTTGTTTGTTTGTTTTGGGGGGAATTTTTAGGAAAAAATACCCCAAACTTGCCTTAAATCAACTAATTTTCTTATATAAAAACAACTTTATACTCAACCCAAATTCTGATTTTTTGTGTTTATTATTTTAAAATTTTTTTTATTTTTGGGGGGGGATTTTTAGGGTTTTTGGGGTGATTTTTAGGGTTTTTGGGGTGATTTTTTTGGGATTTGGGGGTGATTTTTTTGGGAATTTTGGGGTGATTTTTTGGGAATTTTGGGGTAATTTTTTGGGGAATTTGGGGGTGATTTTTTTGGGAATTTTGGGGTGATTTTTTTGGGATTTTGGGGGTGATTTTTTGGGAATTTGGGGTAATTTTTTGGGGATTTGGGGGTGATTTTTTTGGGAATTTTGGGGTAATTTTTTGGGGATTTGGGGGTGATTTTTTTGGGAATTTTGGGGTAATTTTTTGGGGATTTGGGGGTGATTTTTTTGGGAATTTTGGGGTAATTTTTTGGGGATTTGGGGGTGATTTTTTTGGGAATTTTGGGGTAATTTTTTGGGGATTTGGGGGTGATTTTTTTGGGAATTTTGGGGTAATTTTTTGGGGATTTGGGGGTGATTTTTTTGGGAATTTTGGGGTAATTTTTTGGGGGATTTGGGGGTGATTTTTTTGGGAATTTTGGGGTAATTTTTTGGGGATTTGGGGGTGATTTTTTTGGGAATTTTGGGGTAATTTTTTGGGGATTTGGGGGTGATTTTTTTGGGAATTTTGGGGTAATTTTTTGGGGATTTGGGGGTGATTTTTTTGGGAATTTTGGGGTAATTTTTTGGGGATTTGGGGGTGATTTTTTTGGGAATTTTGGGGTAATTTTTTGGGGATTTGGGGGTGATTTTTTTGGGAATTTTGGGGTAATTTTTGGGGGATTTGGGGGTGATTTTTTTGGGAATTTTGGGGTAATTTTTTGGGGATTTGGGGTAATTTTTTTGGGATTTTGGGGGTGATTTTTTGGGAATTTTGGGGTGATTTTTTTTGGGGAATTTGGGGAATTAATTCGGGTTATCTGAGCTCGCTGTAGACCTTGAGGGAGAGCACGGAGAGTTTCTCCTGCGCCGTTTTGTCGCCGTGCTCCTCCTCGGGGAATTGGATGCTCCGCGATTCCTCCCCCGGCACGGCCCGAGGGGGGAAATTGGGGATAAAATCTGGGAAAAAATAAAAAAAAAAAAAAAAAAAAAAAAGGAAAAAAATTAGCTAAAAAATTGGGGAAAGTTTTTATTTAAAATTGGAAATTGGAAATTGAACATTGAAATTGAAAATGGAAATTGGAAATTGAAATTTGAAATGGAAATTTGAAATTGGAATTGAAAATTGGAATTGAAATTGGAAATGGAAATGGAAATTGGAATTGAAAATTGGAATTGAAATTGGAATTGGAAATGGAAATTGGAATTGAAATTGGAATTGGAAATAGAAATTGGAATTGGAATTGAAAATTGGAATTGAAATTGGAATTGGAAATAGAAATTGGAATTGAAATTTGAAATTGAAAATGGAAACGGAAATGGGAATTGAAATGGAAATGGAAATTGGAATTGAAAATGGAAATTGAAATTGAAAATTGAAGTTGAAGTTGAAATTGGAATTGAAATGGAAATGGAAATGGAAATTGGAATTGGAATTGGAATTGGAAATTAAAATTTGAAATGGAAATTTGAAATAGAAAATTGAAATTGAAATGGAAAAGGAAATGGAAATTGAAATGGAAATGGAAATTGAAAATTGAAATGGAAATTGGAATGGAAATTGAAATTGAAATTGAAAACCCGGCTCCAAAATCAGCCCAGAGAGGTTGAAAAATCCTCTAAAATTCCTCTGAAATTTCAATTTTAATTTAAAACCCGGCTCCAAAATCCAGGGATCAGCCAGGAGAGGTTGAAATCCTCTGACATTTAAACTAAAAATTTAAATTTCATTTTAAATTTAAAACCCAGCTCCAAAATCCAGGAGAGGTTGAAATCCTCTGAAATTTAAAAAAAATCTCATTGCAGAATCCCTTTTGTCAGCCATGTTGGCCCTGGATAATCAGTGATTCCAGGAACCCAAATCCCCAAAATCCCATCCCAAACCCGGATTTATCCCTTTAATCCCATCCCTTTGGATCTCCCCAATCCCATCTGAAATCTGGATTTATCCCTGGAATTCCATCCTTTTATCCCATCCCTTTGGATCTCCCCAATCCCATCCCAAACCCGGATTTATCCCCGGATTTCCATCCCAAAATCCCATCCCAAACCCCAAACGCCCCGTCCCCTCCGACCTGCTGGGGCCCGTTTCCTTTGGATCTCCCCAATCCCACCCCAAACCCAGATTTATCCCTGGAATTCCATCCTTTAATCTTTGTGGGATCAGGGAATGATGGGATGGGATGGGATGGGATGGGATGGGATGGGATGGGATGGGATGGGATGGGATGGATGGGATGGGATGGGATTTTGAAGGGATTTTGGGATCATCCCAGGCAGGAAATCCCATCCCCAAATCCCTTTTGTCAGGAATGTTGGCCTGGATGAATCCCATCCCAAAATCCTATTCCAAAATCCCCAAATCCCCAAATCCCTTTTGTCAGCCATGTTGCCCCTGGATCATCAGTGATTCCAGGATCCCAAATCCCATCCCAAACCCGGATTTATCCCCAGAATCCCATCCCAAATCCCCATCCCAAACCTGGATTTATCCCTTTAATTCCATCCCTTTGGATCTCCCCAATCCCATCTGAGATCTGGATTTATCTCTGGAATTCCAACCCAAAATCCCAAAATCCCCAAATCCCTCTTACCAGCCATGTTGGCCCTGGATCATCAGTGATTCTGGGAACCCAAATCCCCAGAAGCCCATCCCAAACCCGGATTTATCCCCGGAATCCCATCCCAAAACCTCATCCCAAACCCGGATTTATCCCTGGAATTCCACCCCAAAACCCCATCCCAAAATCCCATCCCAAAATCCCATCGCAGAATCCCTTTTGTCAGCCATGTTGGCCTTGGATAATTGGTTATTCCAGGAACCCAAATCCCCAAAATCCCATCCCAAACCCGGATTTATCCCTTTTATCCCATCCCTTTGGATCTCCCCAATCCCATCCCAAACCTGGATTTATCCCTGGAATTCCATCCCAAACCCCAAACCCCAATCCCCCATGGCATTCCTGACCTGCCGGGCCCCGTTTTGTCGCCGTGCGGAGGCTCCAGAGCCCAATTCCCAAACCTGGATTTATCCCTTTAATCCCATCCCTTTGGATCTCCCCAATCGCATCTGAAATCTGGATTTATCCCTGGAATTCCACCCTTTAATCCCATCCCTTTGGATCTCCCCAATCCCATCCCAAACCCGGATTTATCCCTGGAATCCCATCCCAAACCCGGATTTATCCCTGGAATTCCAACCCAAAATCCCAAAATCCCTTTTGTCAGCCATGTTGCCCCTGGATCATCAGTGATCCCAGGAACCCAAATCCCCAAAATCCCACCTGAAACCCAGATTTATCCCTGGAATTCCATCCCTTTGGATCTCCCCAATCCCATCTGAAATCTGGATTTATCCTTGGAATCCCATCCCAAATCCCCATCCCAAACCCAGATTTATCCCTGGAATTCCACCCCAAACCCGGATTTATCCCTTTAATTCCATCTCTTTGGATCTCCCCAATCCCATCCCAAACCCTGATCTATCCCTGGAATTCCATCCCAAAATCCCATCCCTTTGGATCTCCCTCATCTCCAGATGGGAATTTTTGTCCTTCTGGTGGGATCAGGGAATGATGGGATGGGATGGGATGGGATGGGATGGGATGGGATTTTGAAGGGATTTTGGGATCATCCCAGGCAGGAATCCCATCCCCAAATCCCTTTTGTCAGGAATGTTGGCCTGGATTAATCCCATCCCAAAATCCCAAAATCCCTTTTATCAGCATGGCCTTGGATCCCCTTTTTTATGGCCTTGGATCATCAGTGATTCCAGGAACCCAAATCCCACCTGAAATCCCGATCTATCCCTGGAATTCCACCCCAAAATCCCTTTTGTCAGCCATGTTGCCCCTGGATCATCAGTGATTCCAGGAACCCAAATCCCCAAAATCCCACCTAAAACCCGGATTTATCCCTGGAATCCCATCCCAAAACCCCATCCCAAACCCGGATTTATCCCTGGAATCCCACCCCAAAACCCCAATTCCCAAACCCCAATTCCCCTTGTCCCCTCTGACCTGCCGGGGCCCGTTTTGTCGCCGTGCGGAGGCTCCAGAGCCCATCCCAAACCTGGATTTATCCCTTTTATCCCATCCCTTTGGATCTCCCCAATCCCATCCCAAACCCTGATCTATCCCTGGAATTCCACCCTTTAATCCCATCCCTTTGGATCTCCCCAATCCCATCCCAAACCCGGATTTATCCCTTTAATCCCACCCCAAAATCCCATCCCAAACCCCAATCCCCCATGGCATTCCTGACCTGCCGGGCCCCGTTTTGTGGCCGTGCGGAGGCTCCAGAGCCCATCCCAAACCTGGATTTATCCCTGGAATCCCATCCCTTTGGATCTCCCCAATCCCATCTGAAATCTGGATTTATCCCTGGAATTCCACCCTTTAATCCCATCCCTTTGGATCTCCCCAATCCCATCCCAAACCCGGATTTATCCCTGGAATCCCACCCCAAAATCCCATCCCAAACCCCAAACCCCAAACCCCAATCCCCCATGGCATTCCTCACCTGCCGGGCCCCGTTTTGTCGCCTTGCGGAGGCTCCAGAGCCCATCCCAAACCTGGATTTATCCCTGGAATCCCATCCCTTTGGATCTCCCAAATCCCATCCCAAACCCTGATCTATCCCTGGAATCCCATCCCAAACCCCAAACCCCAATCCCCCATGGCATTCCTGACCTGCCGGGCCCCGTTTTGTCGCCTTGCGGAGTCTCCAGAGCCCATCCCAAACCTGGATTTATCCCTTTAATCCCATCCCTTTGGATCTCCCCAATCCCACCCCAAACCCTGATCTATCCCTGGAATCCCATCCCAATCCCCAATCCCCAATCCCCAATCCCCCATGGCATTCCTGACCTGCCGGGCCCCGTTTTGTCGCCGTGCGGAGGCTCCAGAGCCCATCCCAAACCTGGATTTATCCCTTTTATCCCATCCCTTTGGATCTCCCCAATCCCATCCCAAACCCGGATTTATCCCTGGAATCCCACCCCAAACCCCAATTCCCAAACCCCATTCACCTGCCGGGCCCCGTTTTGTGGCCGTGCGGAGGCTCCAGAGGCCGAGGTGCAGCAGCACCGTCAGCAGCAGCAGGATAAACACGGCCACGGCCGTCAGAGCTGCCAGGACCGTGCTGGAGCCCCACTCCAGGGGCAGCCCGCCTGAAATTAATGGCGTTAATTAGAAATTATTAATTAGAAATCAATGATTAATAATAATTATTAATTATAAAGGGACGCAGCCATTAGTGCGGCCAGGACGGTGCTGGAGCCCCACTCCAGGGGGTCCCTGATGCAATTAATGGGGTTTAATTAGGAATTATTAATTAGAAAGGGATGATTAATAGTAATTGTTAATTAGAAAGGGGTGATTAATAGCAATAATTAATTAGAAGGGGATGATTAATAATAATTATTAATTATAAAGGGACACGGCTGTCAGGGCGGCCAGGACGGTGCTGGGGCCCCACTCCAGGGGGTCCCTGTTGAAATTAATGGGGTTTAATTAGGGATTGTTAATTAGAAAGGGATGATTAATAGTAATAATTAATTAGAAAGGGATTATTAATAATAATTATTAATTAGGAAGGGACATGGCTGTCAGTGAGGCCAGGATGGAGCTGGAGCCCCAGTCCAGGGGGTCCCTGATGCAATTAATGGGGTTTAATTAGGGATTGTTAATTAGAAAGGGATGATTAATAGTAATTATTATTATTTAGAAGGGGATGATTAATAGTAATAATTAATTAGAAAGGGATGACTAATAATAATATTTAATTAGGAAGGGACATGGTTATCAGGACTGCCAGGACGGTGCTGGAGCCCCACTCCAGGGGGATTCCTCCTGTAATTAACAGGGTTAATTAGGAGTTATTAATTAGGAAGATAGAATTAATAGTAATTATTAATTAGGAAAGAACGTGGTCATCAGGACGGTGCTGGAGCCCCACTCCAGGGGCAGCCCGCCTGTAATTAATGGGGTTTAATTAGAATATTTAATTAGAAAGGGATGATTAATAGTAATAATTAATTAGAAAGGAATAAGTAAAAGCAATAACAATTTATTAGAAAGGGATGATTAATAATAATTATTAGTTATAAAGGGACGCGGCCATTAGTGCAGCCAGGACGGTGCTGGGGCCCCACTCCAGGGGGTCCCTGATGCAATTAATGGGGATTAATTAGGGATTATTAATTAGAATGATAGAATTAATAATAATTCTTAATTAGAAAGGAATTATTAATAGTAATAATTAATTAGAAGGGAATGATCAATAAATAAAAGGGGAAAATAGGGGGAAAAAGAAAAGAGAAAAGTGAATTTTTCCTGGGATTTGCTGGTGGAAAAGCAGGAAAAAAGAATTTTTCTGGGATTTGATGACAGAAAATAGAATTTTCTCAGAAATTGATGGTGGAAAATGGGAATTTTTTTTCAGGATTTGGTGGTGGAAAAAAGGGAAAATGGATTTTTTCCCAGGATTTGATGTTGGAAAATGGAATTTCCCCAGGATTTGGTGGTGGAAAATGGAAATTTTCTTGGGATTTGATGGCGGAAAATGGAATTTTCCCAGAAATTGATGGTGAAAAATGAAATTTTTCTGGGATTTGGTTGTGGAAAAGCAGGAAAAGGAAATTTTCCTGGGATTCGATGGTGGAAAAAGGATTTTTTTCTGGAATTTGGTTGTGGAAAAAGGAATTTCCCCAGGATTTGATGGCAGAAAATTGATTTTTTTCTGGGATTTGATGGTGGAAAATTGATTTTTTTTTTCTGGGATTTGATGACAGAAAATGGAATATTTTCAGAATTTGATGGTGGAAAAGGGATTTTTTTTTTCAGGATTTGGTGGTGGAAAAAAGGGAAAATGGAATTTCCCAGGGATTTGATGATGAAAAATTGAATTTTTCTTGGGATTTGATGGTGGAAAAATGGATTTTTTTCTGGGATTTGATGACAGAAAACAGAATTTTCCCAGAAATTGATGATGAAAAATTGAATTTTTCTTGGGATTTGGTCGTGAAAAATGGATTTTTTCTGGGATTTGATGGCGGAAAACGGAATTTTCCCAGAAACTGATGGTGGGAAATGGGAATTTTTCTGGGATTTGGTGATGGAAATGGAATATTTTCAGGATTCGGTGGTGGAAAAGGGAATTTTTCAGGGATTTGGTGGTGGAAAAGGGAATTTCCTCAGGATTTGATGGTGGAAAATGGGATTTTTCTGGGATTTCATGATGGAAAAACAGGAAAAAAGGAATTTTTTCCCAGGATTTTGTGGCGCAAAATGGAATTTTCCTGGGATTAGGTAAAGGGAAAAGGATTTGTTCAGAATTTGATGGTGGAAAAGGGAATTTCCCCAGGATTTGATGATGAAAAAATGGAATTTCCCAGGGATTTGATGGTGGAAAATGGAATTTTTCTGGCATTTGGTGGTGGAAAAGCAGGAAAAGAGAAATTCCCAGGATTTGATGATGGAAAATGGAATTTTTCTTGGGATTTGGTTGTGAAAAATAGAATTTCTCTGGGATTTGATGGCAGAAAATTGATTTTTTCTGGGATTTGATGGTGGAAAATGGAATTTTTCTGGGATTTGATGACGTAAAATGGATTTTTTTCTGGGATTTGATGATGAAAAATGGAATATTTTCAGGATTTAATGCTGGAAAAGGGAATATTTTTGGGATTTCCCCGTACCTGTGTCCAGGGCTGTCCCGGGCACGGAGCACACGGAGTTGTGGGTGCTGTTCCCGGCCCTCAGGGTGACGAATCCGTTGCTCTCACAGCTGCAAAAAATCAGAATTTTGGGATTTTCCCACTTTTCCTCCAGCCCTCTGACCCTTCCCAAGGGTCTTATTCCTTCCTGGGGCAGAATGGGAAATTTGGGCTCTTTTTTGGGTTTTTTTGGCGGTTTTTTTGCGGTTTTTTGGGGGTTTTTTGGCCTCTATATTTGGGGTTTTTTCTGGGTTTTTCTGGGGTTTTTTTTTTTTGATTTTTGGGGGGTTTTGGGGCTCTTTTTTGGGCTCTTTTTTGGGGTTTTTGTGGGAGGGTTTGGGGTTTCTCTGGGTTTTTTGGTGAGTTTTGGGGGTTTATTGGGGGTTTTGGGGGGTTTTCTGGTTTTTTGGGGGGGGTTTTGGGGGTATTTTTGGGTTTTTGGGGGGGATTTTGGGGGTGGTTTTTTTGCTTTTTTTGTGGGTTTTTTTGTGGGTTTTTTTGGGCTCTTTTTTTGGGCTCTTTGGGTTTTTTCTGGGTTTTTTTGGGGGATTTTTTGGGAAGCTTTAAAATATATTAATGACAACTAACAATAAATATTATCTTACAATAATTAAAAATTAATAATTATTCTTAACCACCATCTACTGTTATTATTTATCCTTATTTCTCTTTTCAAAGGAGCCAAACCCATCCTTAACAATAATTACTAATTATTAGGGATTATTTGGCCATTTATTACTCACTGATTGAAACAATTGCTATTAATTATTATTAATAATTACTGCTGGTTAATTGTGGGTGAGTAACGAGGCCGTACTCGGTCCAGTTGCGGCACCAGCTGTTCCTGGGCCCGGAGTAGGAGCCGTTCCCGCAGCGCCGGCACCCGAAACTGTAATGGGTGATCCCTGCGGGGCCGGGCGGTCAGGGCACGGGGCCTGACCCCAAACCCTGACCCCAAATACTGTTCCCGACCCCAAACCCTGACCCCAAATCCTGACCCCAAACCCTGACCCCAAACACTGACCCCAAACCCTGACCCCAAACCCTGACCCCAAATCCTGACCCCAAACCCTGACCCCAAACACTGACCCCAAATCCTGACCCCAAACCCTGACCCCAAACACTGACCCCAAATCCTGACCCCAAACCCTGACCCCAAACACTGACCCCAAATCCTGACCCCAAACCCTGACCCCAAACACTGACCCCAAATCCTGACCCCAAACCCTGACCCCAAATCCTGACCCCAAACACTGACCCCAAATCCTGACCCCAAATCCTGACCCCAAACACTGACCCCAAATACTGACCCCAAATACTGTTCCCAACCCCAAACCCTGACCCCAAACCCTGACCCCAAACACTGACCCCAAACCCTGACCCCAAACCCTGACCCCAAATACTGTTCCCAACCCCAAACCCTGACCCCAAACCCTGACCCCAAACACTGACCCCAAATCCTGACCCCAAACACTGACCCCAAACACTGACCCCAAATCCTGACCCCAAACACTGACCCCAAATCCTGACCCCAAATCCTGACCCCAAACACTGACCCCAAATCCTGACCCCAAACACTGACCCCAAACCCTGACCCCAAATCCTGACCCCAAATCCTGACCCCAAACACTGACCCCAAATCCTGACCCCAAACACTGACCCCAAACCCTGACCCCAAACCCTGACCCCAAATCCTGACCCCAAACCCTGACCCCAAATCCTGACCCCAAACACTGACCCCAAACACTGACCCCAAATCCTGACCCCAAACACTGACCCCAAACACTGACCCCAAATCCTGACCCCAAACACTGACCCCAAATCCTGACCCCAAATCCTGACCCCAAACACTGACCCCAAATCCTGACCCCAAACACTGACCCCAAACCCTGACCCCAAACCCTGACCCCAAACCCTGACCCCAAATCCTGACCCCAAATACTGACCCCAAATACTGTTCCCAACCCCAAACCCTGACCCCAAACACTGACCCCAAATCCTGACCCCAAACCCTGACCCCAAATCCTGACCCCAAACCCTGACCCCAAATCCTGACCCCAAACACTGACCCCAAACACTGACCCCAAATCCTGACCCCAAACCCTGACCCCAAATCCTGACCCCAAATCCTGACCCCAAACCCTGACCCCAAACACTGACCCCAAATCCTGACCCCAAACCCTGACCCCAAACACTGACCCCAAATCCTGACCCCAAACCCTGACCCCAAATCCTGACCCCAAACACTGACCCCAAACACTGACCCCAAATCCTGACCCCAAACCCTGACCCCAAACACTGACCCCAAATCCTGACCCCAAACCCTGACCCCAAATCCTGACCCCAAACACTGACCCCAAACACTGACCCCAAATCCTGACCCCAAACCCTGACCCCAAACACTGACCCCAAACACTGACCCCAAATCCTGACCCCAAATCCTGACCCCAAACACTGACCCCAAATACTGTCCCATTCCCTGTTCCCAATCCCAAATCCTGACCCCAAATCCTCTTCCTGTTCCCGACCCCGAATCGCAACCTCAAATCCTGTTCCCGACCCCAAACACTGACCCCAAATCCTGACCCCAAACCCCGACCCCAAACACTGTTCCTGTTCCCAATCCCAAATCCTGTTCCTGTTCACAATCCCAAACCCCGACCCCAAATCCTGTTCCCTGCCCTGTTCTCAACCCCAAATCCCGACCCCAAACACTGTTCCCTGTTCCCAACCCCAAACCCCAACCCCAAACACTGTTCCTGTTCCCAATCCCAAACCCCAACCCCAAACACTGTTCCCATTCCCTGTTCCCAATCCCAAATCCTGACCGCAAATCCTCTTCCTGTTCCCAATCCCAAACCCGGACCTCAAATCCTGTTCCCAACACCAAACCCCAACCCCAAATCCTGTTCCTGTTCCCAATCCCAACCCCAAACACTGTTCCTGTTCCCAGCCCCAAATCCCGACCCCAAACACTGTTCCCGTTCCCAACCCCAAATCCTGTTCCCATTTCCCGCTCCCAATCCCAATCCCCCATGACCTTTGCTGTGGGGTTCTGAATCCCAAATTACTGATCCTGTGGGGTTCCCATCCCATTCCCAATCCCTCATCACCTTTGCTGTGGGGTTCCCAATCCCATTCTCAATCCCGTGGGGTTCCCAATCCCAAATCCAATCCCCCATTCCCCATCCCGTGGGGTTCCCAGCCCCAATCCCAGCCCCAATCCCAACCCCAATCCCAACCCCAATCCCAATCCCTTTCCCATTCCCAATCCCATGGGGTTCCCAATCCCCCATTCCCCATCCCGTGGGGTCCCC
Source organism: Zosterops lateralis (assembly GCF_965231275.1). Classification (NCBI taxonomy): domain Eukaryota; kingdom Metazoa; phylum Chordata; class Aves; order Passeriformes; family Zosteropidae; genus Zosterops; species Zosterops lateralis. The sequence goes on along the minus strand of NC_139782.1, from coordinate 6,548,085 downwards.
AATCCCATTCCCACTCCCCCATCACCTTTGCTGTGGGGTTCCCAATCCCCCATTCCCCATCCTGTGGGGTTCCCAATCCCCTATTACTGATCCCATGGGGTTCCCAGCCCCAATCCCATTCCCAACCCCGTTACCTGTGCTGTGGGGTTCCCAATCCCCCATTCCCCATCCCATGGGGTTCCCAGCCCCATTCCCAATCCCATTCCCCCCTCACCTGTGCTGTGTGGTTCTCAGCCCCATTCCCAGCCCCTCACCTGTGCTGTGGGGTCCCCAGCCCCATTCCCAGCCCCCTCACCTGTGCTGTGGGGTCCCCAGTCCCCTCACCTGTGCTGTGTGGTTCCCAGCCCCATTCCCAATCCCATTACCTGTGCTGTGGGGTTCCCATTCCCATTCCCATTCCCAGCCCCCTCACCTGTGCTGTGGGGTCCCCACTCCCCTCACCTGTGCTGTGTGGTCCCCAGCCCCATTCCCAATCCCCTCACCTGTGCTGTGGGGTTCCCAGCCGGGTTTGCAGCGGGGCACCCACTTGCAGCTGAGGCAGTTCTCGTCCCCACAGCTGCTCCCCGGGGGGCAGCGACACTGCGGGTCCGCGACACCCTCACACGGCCGGGGCGGGTCTGGGACAGGAAAGGGTTAAAGGGCTTGGTTATTCCCAAAGGGAATTCCCAGTTCCTGTCCCAAAGGGAATTCCTGACTCCCGTCCCAAAGGGAATTCCCCATTCCCGTCCCAAAGGGAATTCCCCATTCCCGTCCTAAAGGGAATTCCCAATTCCCGTCCCAAAGGGAATTCCCAATTCCCGTCCCAAAGGGAATTCCCGATTCTTGTCCCAAAGGGAATTCCCAATTCCCGTCCCAAAGGGAATTCCCGATTCTTGTCCCAAAGGGAATTCCCCATTCCCGTCCCAAAGGGAATTCCCAATTCTTGTCCCAAAGGGAATTCCCGATTCCCATCCCAAAGGGAATTCCCGATTCCTGTCCCAAAGGGAATTCCCAATTCTTGTCCCAAAGGGAATTCCCCATTCCCGTCCCAAAGGGAATTCCCAATTCTTGTCCCAAAGGGAATTCCCAATTCTTGTCCCAAAGGGAATTCCCCATTCCCGTCCCAAAGGGAATTCCCGATTCCTGTCCCAAAGGGAATTCCCAATTCTTGTCCCAAAGGGAATTCCCAATTCCCGTCCCAAAGGGAATTCCCGATTCTTGTCCCAAAGGGAATTCCCAATTCCCGTCCCAAAGGGAATTCCCGATTCTTGTCCCAAAGGGAATTCCCCATTCCCGTCCCAAAGGGAATTCCCAATTCTTGTCCCAAAGGGAATTCCTGATTCCTGTCCCAAAGGGAATTCCCAATTCTTGTCCCAAAGGGAATTCCCAATTCCCGTCCCAAAGGGAATTCCCGATTCCTGTCCCAAAGGGAATTCCCGATTCTTGTCCCAAAGGGAATTCCCAATTCCCGTCCCAAAGGGAATTCCCCATTCCCATCCCAAACGGAATTCCTGATTCCTGTCCCAAAGGGAATTCCATTTATACACCTTTACACCCAACTCACGCCCCATTCACACCCTATTTACACAATTTACACACATGTATCCCCATTTACACACCAATCACACCCAATCATACACAATTTACACCCCACTTACACCAAATTTACTCACCTCCATCCCCATTTACACCCCAATCACACTCAATTCACACACAATTCACACCCTATTTACACAATTTACACACATTCATTCCCATTTACACTCGAATTACACCCAATGTATACAGTTACTCCCCGTTTACCCACATTTACACCCTATTAACACCCCAATTACATCCCATTTACACATAATTCATGCACATTTACACCCATCTGCACCCCATTTACAGCCATTAAAACACAATTTGCACTCTATTTACACCGTATTTACCCACATTTACACTCAATGAACACCCCATTTACACCCCAATCACACTCAATTCACACCCCATTTACCCACATTTGTCCCCATTTCCACCCCAATTACACTGAATTTACCCCATTTACCCCAATTCTCACACATTTAAACTCAATTTACACCCATTTAAATACATTTACACCCAATTTACCCACATTTACACCCCACTTACACCCATTCACACCCCATTTACTCCCATTTATCCCCATTTAGGGCCCATTTACACCCAATTTCCCCCCATTTACATCCCAATTTACTCACATTTATCCCCATTTCCACCCCAATTACCCCAAATTTCCCCCAAATTCCCCCCAATTCCCCCAATTCCCAGACTGACCTCCCTTCCATGCGCAGGGGGGGCAGCACTTGGTGTCCCCTCCCCAGAGCTGCCGCAGCTCCAGGGGGTGACAGCGCCCGGCCCCGCCCAGCCCCGCCCAGCACAGGGACAGCAGGGCCACCAGGGGCCACGCCCGGGGGACACACATGGCCCGGGGTGTCACCTCTGGGCTGGGGTGTCACCTCTGTCCTGGGAGTGTCACCTCTGTGCTGGGAGTGTCACCCTGTGCTGGGAGTGACACCGGCTCCTTGTCACTCTGGCCTGACACCGTCGCCCTGTGCTGGGAATGTCACTGCTCCTTGTCACCCTGTGCTGGGAGTGACACCAGCTCCCTGTCACTCTGTGCTGGCACTGTCACCCTGGCCTGGGAATGTCACACTGTCCTGGCACTGTCACTGCTCCTTGTCACCCTGTCCTGGTACTGTCACCCTGTGCTGGCACTGCCACCAACTCCTTGTCACCGCCCTGTCCTGATAATGTCACTCAGTCCTGGCACTGTCACCCTTGTCCTGGTAATGCCACCAGCTCCCTGTCCTGGCTCTGCCACTGGCTCCCTGTCACCCTGTCCTGGCACTGTCACCCCTGCCAGCACTGTCACCCTGGCCTGGCAGTGTCACTGCTCCTTGTCACTCTGTCCTGACACTGTCACCCTGTCCTGGCACTGCCACCCCTGTCCTGGGACTGTCACTGGCTCCTTGTCATCCTGTCCTGGCACTGTCACCCTGTCCTGGCACTGTCACCCCTGCCAGCACTGTCACCCTGGCCTGGCAGTGTCACTGCTCCTTGTCACTCTGTCCTGACACTGTCACCCTGTCTTGGCACTGCCACCCCTGTCCTGACACTGTCACCCTGTCCTGGTGCCACCAGCTCCTTGTCACCCTGTCCTGGCACTGCCACCCCTGTCCTGGCACTGCCACCGGCTCCTTGTCACCCTGTCCTGGTGCCACCAGCTCCTTGTCACCGCCCTGTCCTGGCACTGTCACCTTGTCCTGGTAGTGCCACCCCTGTCCTGGTGGCACCAGCTCCCTGTCCCTGCCCTGTCCTGGCACTGCCACCCTGGCACTGTCACCCCTGTCCTGGTAATGCCACCCTGTCCCTGTGCCACCAGCTCCTTGTCACTGTCCTGTCTGGGCACTGTCACCCCTGTCCTGGCACTGTCACCCTGTCCTGGTAATGCCACCAGCTCCTTGTCACTCTGTCCTGGCACTGTCACCCCTGTCCTGGTGCCACCAGGTCCTTATCACTGCCCTGTCCTGATAATGCCACCCCTGTCTGTCTGTCCCTGTCACTGTCACTGTCTCTGTCCCTGTGTCACTGTCTGTCACTGTCTCTGTCCCTGTGTCACTGTCTGTCACAGTTCCTGTCTCTCTGTCCCTGTGTCACTGTCAGTGTCACTGTGTCACTGTCCCCGTCCCCGCCCCCCATCCTGTGGGGTTTTTGTGGCCGGGCCCTTCCGGGGCTGTTTTTGGGGCGGGGAGGAGATTTGGGGTTTTGGGTTAAAGGGCACAGGGGGGACGTCACAGGGGAGGGGAGGGGACAGGGAAATGGGGGTGGGGAGGGTCCCAAAGCCATCCCTCCATCCCTAAACCCATCCCAGCATTTCCCTAAAACCCATCCCAAAATTTCCCTAAAACCCATCCCAACCTTTCCCTAAATCCATCCCAACATTTCCCCAAAATCAACCCCAAAATTCCCCTGAAACCCTTCCCAAAATTTCCCTAAACCCATCCCAGCCTTTCCCTAAAATCCATCCTGACCTTTCCCTAAATCCATCCCAACCTCCTCCTTTCCCAAAACCCATCCCAAACTCCCTCTGGGAGAAGAATCTTTCCCTAAAATCCATTCTAACCTTTCCCTAAAATCAATTCCAGCTTATCCCTAAAACCCGTCCCAACCTTCCCTAAAATCCATCCCAACTTTCCCCTAAATCCATCCTGACCTTTCCCTAAAAACAATCCCAAAATTCCCCTAAATCCCATCCCAACCTTTCCCTAAAATCAATTCCAGCTTATCCCTAAACCCATCCCAGCCTTTCCCTAAATCCCATCCCAGCATTTCCCCAAAAATAATCCCCAAATTCCCCTAAAATCCATCCCAACCTTCCCCTAAAAACAATCCCGAAATTCCCCTAAATCCCATCCCAACATTTCCCTAAAATTAATCCTAAAATTCCCCTAAAAACAATCCCAACCTTCCCCTAAAAACAATCCCAAAATTCCCCTAAAATCAATCCCAAAATTCCCCTAAAAACAATCCCAACCTTCCCCTAAAAACAATCCCAAAATTCCCCTAAAATTAATCCCAAAATTCCCCTAAAATTAATCCCAAATTCCCCTAAAATCCATCTCAAAATCCCCTAAAATTAATTCTAAAATTCCCCTAAAATCAATCCAAACTTTCCCCTAAAATTAATCCCAAATTCCCCTAAAATCCATCTCAAAATTCCCCTAAAATTAATCTCAAAATCCCCTAAAAACAATCCCAAAATTCCCTAAAATCAATTGAAAAATTCCCCTAAAATCAATCCAAACTTTCCCCTAAAATCCATCCCAAAATTCCCCTAAAATCTATCTCAAAATTCCCTAAAATTAATTCTAAAATTCCCCTAAAATCCATCCCAAAATTCCCCTAAAATCCACCCCCCCCGTTCTCTCCCACTTCCCATTTCTCACAAAACTCTTCCTCTTTATTTTTCTCACAATTATAATTTTTTTTTAAATTTTATTCATCTTTTAATTTAAATTTTCCCTTTTTTTTTTTTTTTTTTTTTTTTTTTGAGCCTCCCCAGGTGTCGGAATTTTCCGACCACGAAATCTCTGAGCTCAGCTCCTTTTTCCTTTCCTGTGACCTTTTAAAAAATCACAAAAAAAAGGATTTTTATCTCCTTTTTTAATCTCATTTCTGGGTTTTTTTATTTTTAGGGGTTTTTTTCTTCACCTGGTGACATTTTAACTGTTCCTTCCTGGCCTTGAATTAACAGATAATTTCTTCCTACGCTAAAAAAATTCGTCCTACGGAAAAAAATTCCCGGGTTTGAGGTCTAAAATGGTAAAAAAATCGGATTTTGTTCAGAAATTTCCCATTTTCAGGGCCCAAAGTGGTGCTAAAATGGTAAAAAATCTGATTTTTGCCCAGAAATTTCCCAATTTGGGGGCCCAAAGTGGTGCTAAAATGGTAAAAATTTTGATTTTGGCCAGAAATTTCCCATCTTTGGTGAGGAAAATGTTAAAAATTCTGATTTTTGCCAGAAATTTCCCATTTTGGGACCAAAAGTGGTGCTAAAATGGTAAAAAATCTGATTTTTCACAGAAATTTCCCATTTTCAAAGTCCCAAAGTGGTGCTAAAATGATAAAAATTCTGATTTTGCCCAGAAATTTCCCATCTTTGGTGAGGAAAATGTTAAAAATTCTGATTTTGTCCAGAAAAAAAAGGAAAATCAACCCTAAAAAAGGGAAAAATCAGCCAAAAAAAGAGGAAAATCAACCCAAAGGGGAAAATCAGCGGGAAAAAGAGGAAAATCAGCTGAAAAATGAGGAAAATCAGACAAAAAAAAAGGAATATCAACTGAAAAAAGAGGAAATCAACTCCAAAAAAGGGAAAAATCAACACAAATGAAAAACCAGCGGGAAAAAAGAGGAAAATCAGCCAAAAAAGAGAAAAATCAATTGAAAAAAGAGAAAAATCAGACAAAAAAAAAGGAAAATCAATTGAAAAAAGAGGAAAATCAACTCCAAAAAAGGAAAATCACCCCAAAGGGAGAAATCAATGGGAAAAAAGAGGAAAATCAGCTGAAAAAAGAGAAAAATCAGCTGAAAAAAGGGAAAAATCAACACAAAAAAAAAGGAAAATCAATTGAAAAAAGAGGAAAATCAGACAAAAAAAAGGAAAATCACCCCAAAGGGAGAAATCAGTGGGGAAAAAGAGGAAAATCAGACAAAAAAAAAGGAAAATAAACTGAAAAAAGAGAAAAAATCAGCTGAAAAAAGAGAAAAATCAGGGAAAAAAAAAGGAAAATCAACTGAAAAAAGAGGAAATCAACTCCAAAAAAGGGAAAAATCAACACAAATGAAAAACCAGCGGGAAAAAAGAGGAAAATCAGCCAAAAAAGAGAAAAATCAATTGAAAAAAGAGAAAAATCAGACAAAAAAAAAAGGAAAATCAATTGAAAAAAGAGGAAATCAGCTCCAAAAAAGGGAAAATCACCCCAAAGGGAGAAATCAGTGGGAAAAAAAGAGGAAAATCAGCCGAAAAAAAGAGAAAAATCAATTGAAAAAAGAGAAAAATCAGACAAAAAAAAAGGAAAATCAATTGAAAAAAGAGGAAATCAACTCCAAAAAAGGAAAATCACCCCAAAGGGAAAAATCAGTGGGAAAAAAGAGGAAAATCAGCTGAAAAAAGAGAAAAATCAGCTGAAAAAAGAGAAAAATCAACACAAAAAAAGGGAAAATCAGCTGAAAAAAGGGAAAAATCAACACAAAAAAAAAGGAAAATCAATTGAAAAAAGAGGAAATCAAGTCCAAAAAAGGCAAATCACCCAGAAAGGCTCCCCTGGTGCGGCTGACGTCAGGCCAGGATGTTCTGGGCAGCTTTGGGGTTTCCTGGGGATGATTTTTGTCGCTGATTTACCCAAAATGGGGCAGGAAAGGAACCCTGGGCTGGGCCGGGCCTCGGCACGGCACTGCTGACTCTGAAATCACACAAAATTCAGATTAAATCACACAAAATTCGGCTTAAATCACACAAAACTGGGCTTAAAATGACATAAAATTTGGTTTAAAGTCACACCAGGTTTGGGTTAAAGGGACACAAATTTTGGGTTAAAGGGACACAAGGTTTGGGTTAAAATCACACAAAATTCGGGTTAAATCACACAAAATTCGGCTTAAATCGACACAAAATTTGGTTTAAAATTACACAAAGTTTGGCTTAAAGTCACATCAGGTTTGGGTTAAAAAGGGACACCAGGTTTGGGTTAAAGGGACACAAGGTTTGGGTTAAAATCACACAAGGTTTGGGTTAAATCACACAAGGTTTGGGTTAAAGGGACACAAATTTTGGATTAAAGGGACACAAGGTTTGGGTTAAAATCACACAAGGTTTGGGTTAAAGGGACACAAATTTTGGATTAAAGGGACACCAGGTTTGGGTTAAAAAGGGACACCAGGTTTGGGTTAAATCACACAAGGTTTGGATTAAAATGACACAAGGTTTGGGTTAAAGGGACACAAGGTTTGGGCTTAAAGTCACATAAAGTTTGGCTTAAATCACACAAAACTCACCTTAAAGTCACACCAGGTTTGGGTTAAATCACACAAGGTTTGGGTTAAAGGGACACAAGGTTTGGCTAAAAGTTACAAAAAGCTCGGCTTAAAATGACACAAGGTTTGGGTTAAATCACACAAAATTCAGCTTAAAATGACACAAAACTTGGCTTAAAGTCACACAAGGTTTGGCTTAAAGGGACAAAAATTTTGGGTTAAAGTCACACAAATTTTGGGTTAAAGGGACATAAGGTTTGGCTTAAAGTCACACAAAACTCAGCTTAAAATGTCACAAAACTTGGCTTAAAGTCACACAAGGTTTGGGTTAAAGGGACACAAGGTTTGGGTTAAAATCATACAAAGCTCAGCTTAAATCATACAAGGTTTGGCTTAAATCACACCAGGTTTGGTTTAAAGTCACACTAGGTTTGGGTTAAAGGGACACAAATTTTGGGTTAAAGGGACACCAGGTTTGGGTTAAAGTCACACAAAACTTGGCTTAAAATGACACAAAACTCGGCTTAAAAGTCACACAACATTTGGATTAAAGGGACACCAGGTTTGGGTTAAATCACACAAGGTTTGGGTTAAAGTCACACAAGGTTTGGGTTAAATCACACAAGGTTTGGGTTAAAGGGACACAAAACTCAGGTTAAATCACACAAAACTCGGGTTAAAATGACACAAAATTTGGCTTAAAGGGACACAAGGTTTGGGTTAAATCACACAAGGTTTGGCTTAAAGGGACAAAAATTTTGGGTTAAAATGACACAAAACTCGGCTTAAATCATACAAGGTTTGGGTTAAAATCACACCAGGTTTGGGTTAAAGGGACAAAAGATTTGGCTTAAAGTCACAAAAAGCTCGGCTTAAAATGACACAAGGTTTGGGTTAAAGTCACACAAAATTTTGGTTAAAGGGACACAAGGTTTGGCTTAAAGGGACAAAAATTTTGGCTTAAAGTCACACAAAGCTCTGCTTAAAATGACACAAAGCTTGGCTTAAATCACACAAGGTTTGGGTAAAAGTCACACAAAACTTGGCTTTAAAGTCACACAAGGTTTGGGTTAAAGGGACACAAAACTCAGTTTAAAATGACACAAAGTTTGGCTTAAAGGGACACAAGGTTTGGGTTAAATCACACAAGGTTTGGCTTAAAGGGACAAAAGGTCTGGCCCAAAGTCACAAAAAGCTCAGCTTAAAATGACATAAGATTTGGCTTAAAGGGACAAAAGGTTTGGGTTAAAGGGACAGAAATTTTGGGTTAAAGGGACACCAGGTTTGGGTTAAATCACACCAGGTTTGGGTTAAAAGGACATAAATTTTGGCTTAAAGTCACACAAGGTTTGGGTTAAAGGGACACAAGGTTTGGCTTAAAGGGACAAAAGGACAAAAAACAAAAGGACACAAAACTCAGCTTAAAATGACACAAAGTTTGGGTTAAAGTCACACCAGGTTTGGCTTAAAGGGACACAAATTTTGGCTTAAAGTCACACAAATCTCAGTTTAAAGTCACACAAATTTTGGGTTAAAGGGACACAAGGTTTGGGTTAAAGTCACACAAAACTCATCTTAAAATGGCACAAAACTCGACTTAAAGTCACACCAGGTTTGGGTTAAAGGGACACAAGGTTTGGGTTAAATCACACAAAGTTTGGGTTAAAGTCACACAAGGTTTGGGTTAAAGTCACACAAAACTCAGCTTAAAATGACCCAAGGTTTGGGTTAAAGGGAAAAAAGGTTTGGCTTAAATCACACAAAACTTGGCTTAAAATGACACAAAACTTGGCTTAAATCACACAAGGTTTGGGTTAAAGTTACACCAGGTTTGGGTTAAAAAGGGACACAAATTTTGGGTTAAAGGGACACAAGGTTTGGGTTAAATCAGACAAAGTTTGGGTTAAAGTCACACAAAACTCAGCTTAAAGTCACACAAAACTCAGCTTAAAGTCACACAAGGTTTGGGTTAAAGGGACACCAGGTTTGGGTTAAAGGGACACAAATTTTGGGTTAAAGGGACACAAAACTCGGCTTAAAGTCACTCAAGGTTTGACTTAAAGGGACACAAGGTTTGGGCTAAAGTCACACAAGGTTTGGCTTAAAGGGACAAAAATTTTGGCTTAAAGTCACACAAATTTTGGGTTAAAGGGACACAAATTTTGGGTTAAAGGGACACAAGGTTTGGCTTAAAGTTACAAAAAGCTCGGCTTAAAATGACACAAGGTTTGGGTTAAAGGGAGAAAAGGTTTGGCCCAAAGTCACACAAAACTCGGCTCAAATCACACAAAACTTGGCCTAAAAATGACACAAAACTTGGCTTAAAGTCACACAAATTTTGGGTTAAAATGACACAAAACTCGACTTAAAGTCACACCAGGTTTGGCTTAAAGGGACACAACGTTTGGGTTAAAGGGACACCAGGTTTGGGTTAAATCACACAAGGATTTTTTTGAGAGGGTTTTGGGGATTTTGTCTTTCCGTTGGGAAATTTCCGTTTGAACAGTCAGGAGTTTCTGTCTGAACCCTGTGGGGATTTTGTTTCTGCATCGTTTTCTCACCGTGGGATTTTTCGCTTCCACATTTTGCAATTTTTCTTCTCATTTTGTGGAATTTCCATTCTCGCACCGTGGGATTTTCCTCTTCACATTGTGGAATAAAACCCATCCCAACTTTTCCCATAAATCCATCCCAAAATTTCCCTTAAAATCCATCCCAACCTTTCCCTAAATCCCAATTTTCTCCATAAATCCCATCCCAATTTTTCCCTAAATCCAAATTTTTCCTTAAATCCCAATTCTTCCCTTAAAATCATCCCAAAGTTTTTCCTTAAATCCCAATTTTTCCCATAAATCCATCCCAAAACATCCCTAAATCCCATCCCAACCTTTCCCTAAAATCCATCCCAAAAATTCCCTAAATCCCAATTTTCCCCCATAAATCCCATCCTAATTTTTCCCTAAATCCAAATTTTTTCCTTAAATCCCAAAATTTCCCATAAATCCATCCCAAAATCTCCCTTAAAATCCATCCCAAAATTTTTCCTTAAATCCCAATTTTTCCCTTAAAATCCATCCCAAAATCTCCCTTAAAATCCATCCCAAATTTTTCCTTAAATCCCAATTCTTCCCTTAAAATCCATCCCAAAATTTTCCCTTAAAATCCATCCCAAAAATTCCCTAAATCCCAATTTTCCCCTAAATCCCAATCCCAATTTTTCCCTAAATCCAAATTTTTCCATAAATCCCAAAATTTCCCATAAATCCATCCCAAAATTTTTCCTTAAATCCCAATTTTTCCCTTAAAATCATCCCAAAATTTCCCTTAAAATCCATCCCAAAAATTCCCTAAATCCCAATTTTCTCCATAAATCCCATCCCAATTTTTCCCTAAATCCAAATTTTTTCCTTAAATCCCAAAATTTCCCATAAATCCATCCCAAAATTTCCCTTAAAATCCATCCCAAAATTTCCCTAAATCCCAATTTTTTCCCTTAAAATCATCCCAAAATTTCCCTTAAAATCCATCCCAAAGTTTTTCCTTAAATCCCAATTTTTTCCCTTAAAATCCATCCCAAAATCTCCCTTAAAATCCATCCCAAAAATTCCCTAAATCCCAATTTTCCCCTAAATCCCAATCCCAATTTTTCCCTAAATCCAAATTTTTCTGTAAATCCCAAAATTTCCCATAAATCCATCCCAAAATTTTTCCTTAAATCCCAATTTTTCCCTTAAAATCATCCCAAAGTTTTTCCTTAAATCCCAATTTTTCCCTTAAAATCATCCCAAAATTTCCCTTAAAATCCATCCCAAAGTTTTTCCTTAAATCCCAATTTTTTCCCTTAAAATCCATCCCAAAAATTCCCTAACTCCCATCCCAAAAATTCCCTAAAATCCATGCCAATTTTTCCCTAAATCCCAAATTTTTCCATAAATCCATCCCAAAATTTCCCTTAAAATCATCCCAAAATTTTTCCTTAAATCCCAAAATTTCCCATAAATCCCAGTTTTCCCCCCCAAATCTCCTCCTCCCTTCCCATTTCCCCCCAATAAAAATCTGAATTTCCCCCATTTTTCCCCCTCCCTCTAAACAAACACCAAAATTTGTTTTTATTCCAAGTTTTTTTTTATATATTTTAAAAAGTTTTTATTTTAAAAGGTTTTTTCACATTTTTTTTTAATATTTTTTCCACAAAAAAATATTAAAAATTTCCCAATTTGTACACGATACAAACCTTCCTATACATTGTATAAACCCCCTGGGATATGTATGACATATCAAAAAAAAAAATCCCAAAAATTGGATTTAAAAACCTCTGGGGACATTCCCTGGAGATTTTTGGGGATATTTTCACCGGTTTGGGTTAAAAAATCCATTTTTTATTTTATTTTGAGCAGTTAAAAGTTGATATTTGGAAGTAAAATCACTTTTTGGTGATAAAAAATTCAATTTTTTTCTGCAATTTTTCAAGGAAATGTTTCCAATTTAGGGGATTTTGAATCTTTAAAGGAATAAAATTAATTTTTTCATAAAATTTTAAACCTTTAAAGGGGTAAAATGAATTTGAAAATATGAAGGGATTTTGAATATTTCAAAATTTGGAAATTTTAAATAATTAAAGAAGTAAAATTCATTTTTTTTTTTATAAAATATGGGGGAATTTTAAACCTTTAAAGGAATAAAATTTCTCTGAATTCTAAAATTTTGACAATTTAAAATTCTCTGAATTCCAAATTTTTGTGAATTTAAAATTCTTTGAATTCCAAAATTTCGAGGATTTAAAATCCTCTAAATCCCAAATTTTTAAGACTTTAAAATCCCTTAAATCCCAAAATTTTGAGATTTTTTGGGATCCTCCCAAATTCCAAAGGGAAATTCTGGAATTAATTAAACCAGCTCTTAATTAACTCCATAAAAATGCAGAAAATACCCCAAAAACTGCAGAAAATGCAGGAAATTCACTCAAAACCTGCAGGAGATGCAGGAAATGGTCAAAAAAACTGCAGGAAATGCAGGAAATGGCCCCAAAACCTGCAGGAAATGGTCCAAAAAAACTGCAGGAAATGCAGGAGAGGGTCCCAAAACCTGCACAAAATGCAGGAAATTGTCCCCAAAACTGCAGGAAATGGTCCAAAAACCTGCAGGAAATGCAGGAACTGCAGGAAATGGTCCCAAACCTGCAGGAGATGCAGGAAATGGCCTCAAAACCTGCAGGAAATGCAGGAAAATGACCCCAAACCTGCAGGAAATGCAGGAAATTGACCCCAAACCTGCAGGAACTGCAGGAAATGGTCCAAAAACCTGCAGGAAATGCAGGAAATGGACCCAAAAACCGGCAATAGATGGTCCCAAACCTGCAGGAAATGCAGGAAATGGCCTCAAAACCTGCAGGAAATGCAGGAAATTGACCCAAAAACCTGCAGGAAATGCAGGAACTGCAGGAAATGGTCCCAAACCTGCAGGAAATGCAGGAGATGCAGGAAATGCAGGAGATGCAGGAACTGCAGGAAATGCAGGAACTGCAGGAGATGCAGGAGATGCCCCAAGTCCATGTGGCTCAGATTTTGACGAGGCTGCAGTTGGGATCCAGCTGCTCCTCCTGGATGGGAACACGACAGTTGCTGTTCTCTGCACAGTGGGGAGGGCAACATGAATTAGAATTATTAGATATTATATCATTAGATCATATTTTATATATGAATATATATTACATGCTTTATTGATATATAAATAATCTATTAGATATATAATATATATGATGTATATTATAATTATATCATAATTATAACATTGACAATTATTATATATAAGATTTATATCTATATTTTTAAAATATATATATCTATATTTATATATAGATATAAATAAGATTTGTATTTATGTCTATATGTATATGCGTCTGTATATGTATAAGATTTATAAATATATATTTACTTTTATATTTATATATATGTATATATTTATACTTAATATTATATGACAATATGTCATATGATAAAACATAATGTAATATGATATAATATGATATGATTATATAATATATGACATAATGAAATAGAATATGATACAATACAATATAACATATAATGTAACATAACAATATAATTATAGCATAACAAGACAATATAATATTAAAATATTACATTATACAATGTAATATAGTAAGAAATAATATAATCATGATATAATAATATATTATATGATATATAAATTAACTATTATATAATATATATTATTATATTATATTACATTATATTAATGTAATATAAACTGTGATGTGCTATAATATAATATATGATGTAATATAATATATGAGATAATATAATGTAATATAATGCAATGTAATGCAATGTAATGCAAGATAATTTAATGCAATATAATGTAATGTAATGTAAGATAAGGTAATGTAAAGCAGCGTAATACAATGCAATGCAAGATAATTTAATGCAATATAATGCAATGCAAGATAAAGTAATATAAAGTAATATAAAGTAATGCAATATAATGCAATGCAATATAATAGATGGCAATATAATATAGTATAGTATAATATAATATAATATAATATAATATAATATAATATAATATAATATAGTATAATATAATGTAATGCAATATAATAGACGGCAATATAATATAATATAATATAATATAATATAATATAATATAATATAATGCAATATAATGTAATATAATATAATATAATGTAATGCAATATCATATAGTGCAACATAATGCAATACAATGTAATGTAACAGAAAGTAATATATTGGAATGCAATATAATGCAACGCAATATAATGCAATGCAATATAATGTAATGCAATATAATGTAATGCAATGCGATGCAATATAATGTAATGCAAGGCAACAGAATGTAATGCAATGTAATGCAATGCAATATAATGCAATGCAACATAATGTAATTTAATATAATTTAACGCAAACTGACTGTGCTGGAGGCCCCTCCCAGAGCCATCCCTGGGTTTTTTCCGGGCGCTCTGGAGGATGAGGAGCAGGATGGAAACCCCACTGACCACCAGCAGCACCAGGCACAGCAGCAGCAGGGACAGGGAACCTGCAATTGGAGAGAAAAAATGTGGAATTCTGGAATGTTGTGTGAAATTCATAAAGGGATCCAGAGAAATTGGGAATTCCCTTATTCCCTTCCCAGCTCCAGGTGGGAATGTGGGACCCTGGAATGTGTAAAATCCATAAATGGATCCAGAGAAATTGGGAATTCCCTTCCCAGGAAAAGCAGCTCCAGGTGGGAATGTGGGACCCTGGAATGTGTAAAATCCATAAATGGATCCAGAGAAATTGGGAATTTTCTTCCCAGGAAAGGGGCTCCAGGTGGAAATGTGGGACCTTGGAATGTCTAAAATCCAGGTCTGGCTTTAGAAAGTGGGAATTCTCTTCCCAGAAAAGCAGCTTTACATGGAAACAAAGCAGCTGGAAATGAGGAATCCTGGACAATGTAAAATCCATAAAGGGATTCTGAGAAAATGGGAATTCCCTTCCCAACTCCAGGTGGAAATGTGGAATTCTGGACAATGTAAAATCCATAAAAGGATCCTGAGAAATTGGGAATTCCCTTATTCCCTTCCCAGGAAAGCAGCTGGAAATGTGGAATTCTGGAATATTAATATAAAATACAGAAAAGGCTTTTGAGAAATCAGGAATTCCATTCCCAGCTCCAGGTGGGAATGTGGGACCCTGGAATGTGTAAAATCCATAAAAGGATCCAGAGAAATTGGGAATTTCCTTCCCAGGAAAGCAATTCCAGGTGGAAATGTGGGACCCTGAGATGTGTAAAACCCATAAAAGGATCCAGAGAAATCGGGAATTTTTTTCCCAGCCCTTCCCACCCCAGCTGGAAACGTGGAATTCTGCAATATTAACATAAAATCCATAAAAGAGCTCCAGGAAAATCAGGAATTCTCCCCATCCCTGCTCACCCCAGGCGGGCTGGGCGCTGCCTCCGGGATCCCGACACATCCCGGGGCTTCCCTTGGAATCATTCCTGGAAAATTCCGTGGGAATGGGATCCCTTTTTTCCGGGAATTCTGTAGGGATGGGATCCCTTTTTTCCAGGAATTCTGTGGGAATGAGATCCCTTTTTTCTGGGAATTTTGTAGGGATGGGATCCCTTTTTTCTGGGAATTTTGTAGGGATGGGATCCTTTTTTTCCAGGAATTCTGTAGGGATGGGATCCCTTTTTTCCAGGAATTCTGTAGGCAAAGGGCTGTTGTTGTTGCACTCAGAGTCCTCTGTGGCTGTCCCAGCTCTGACTCTGCTTTTCCCAAAGCTGCTGCAGCTGGAAAATAAAATAAAATAAAAAATAATAATCCCCCAGAGGGTTTTTTTTTTGGGATGGAAATTCCTAAATTTCGACCCTTTTTTCCCCCAAAAGAGAGATTTTTTTTTTCCCCCAAACAAAAGATTTTTTTCCCCATAAAAGGATGTTTTTCCCCATATTTTTTTTCTTCTAAAAATTATTTTTCCCCAATAAAAGGGATTTTTTCTGCCCAAAAAAAGAACTTTTTCCCCCAAAAAGAGATTTTTTTTCCCCAAAAAAAGGGACTTCTTATTCATAAAATGATGTCTTTCCCCATAAAAGCATTTTTTTTCCTCTAAAATTTTTTCCCCCAAAAAAGGGATTTTTTTTCCCCAATAGGGATTTTTTTTTCCCCAAAAAAGGATATTTTTCCCTCCAAAAGGGATTTTTTTCCTCTAAAAATTTTTTTTTCCCCAATAAAAAGGGATTTTTTTCCCCAATAAAAGGGATTTTTCCCCCAAAAAGAGATTTTTTTCCCAAAAAAAGGACTTTTTCCCCATAAAAGGATATTTTTTTCCCTCCAAACGGGATTTTTTCCTCTAAAAATTATTTTTCCCCAATAAAAGGGATTTTTTCCCCAAAAAAGGATATTTTCCCCCAAAAAAAGAGAATTTCCCCAACCAAAGAGGATTTCTTCCCCAAAAAAAGGAAAAAAAATCCCCAAAAAAGGGAATTTTTTCCCCACAAAGGGAAACTTCCCCCCCAAAAAACTGACTTTTTCCCCAAAAAAGGGATATTTTTCCCCCGCAAAGGGATATTTTTCCCCAAAAAAAGGGTATTTTTCCCCCAAGAAGGATCCCTACTTGGTCCAAGGCCGGCAGTTGTCGTTCCCTCCTCTGGAGAACGTCCCCTCCGGGCACGGGGAGCACTCTGGGCACAGCGGGATGGGAGGGACGTCACTGACACATCCCAGAGCAGCAATTCCCCAGGGAATTCCAATCCCAACCCTTTCCAAAGGAATCCCAATCCCAGGGAATCCCAATCCCAACCCTTTCCCAAATGAAACCCAATCCCAGGGAATCCCAATCCCAACCCTTTCCAAAGGAATCCCAATCCCAGGGAATCCCAATCCCAACCCTTTCCAAAGGAATCCCAATCCCAGGGAATCCCAATCCCAACCCTTTCCAAAGGAATCCCAATCCCAGGGAATCCAAATCCCAACCCTTCCCAAAGGAATCCCAATCCCAAGGAATCCAAATCCCAACCCTTTTCCAAAGGAATCCCCAATCCCAGGGAATCCAAATCCCAACCCTTTCCAAAGGAATCCCAATCCCAGGGAATCCAAATCCCAACCCTTTCCAAAGGAATCCCAATCCCAGGGAATCCCAATCCCAACCCTTTCCAAAGGAATCCCCAATCCCAGGGAATTCCAATCCCAACCCTTTCCAAAGGAATCCCAATCCCAGGGAATCCAAATCCCAACCCTTTCCAAAGGAATCCCAATCCCAGGGAATCCCAATCCCAACCCTTTCCAAAGGAATCCCCAATCCCAGGGAATTCCAATCCCAACCCTTTCCCAAAGGAATCCCCAATCCCAGGGAATTCCAATCCCAACCCTTTCCCAAAGGAATCCCCAATCCCAGGGAATCCCAATCCCAACCCTTTCCAAAGGAATCCCAATCCCAGGGAATCCAAATCCCAACCCTTTCCAAAGGAATCCCAATCCCAGGGAATCCAAATCCCAACCCTTTCCAAAGGAATCCCAATCCCAGGGAATCCCAATCTCAACCCTTTCCCAAGGGAATTCCAATCTCCAGCCACCCCTTCCCAAGGGAATTCCAAATCCACTTCCCATGGAAATTCCAACTCCCAACTCTTCCCAAGGCAATTCCAATTCCAACTGACCCTTTCCCAAGAGAATTCCCATCCCAGCTCTTCCCAAGGGAGTTCCAAATCCCAACCCTTTACCAAGGAATCCCAATCCCAAGGAATCCCAAGGACTCCCAATCCCAGGGCACTCACCACTCCCTGCAGGGCTCCTGTCGGGCTGGAATCCCAATCCCAACCCTTTCCCAATCCCAATCCCAATCCCAATTCAATCCCAGGGCACTCACCGTTCCCCGCGGGGCTCCCCTCGGGCTGGAATCCCAATCCCAATCCCAATCCCAATCCCAACCCCAATCCCCAGGGCACTCACCGCTCCCCGCGGGGCTCCCCTCGGGCTGGAATCCCAATCCCAAAGACTCCCAATCCCAAGGACTCCCAATCCCAATCCCAATCCAATCCCACACTCACCGCTCCCCGCGGGGCTCCCCTCGGGCTGGAATCCCAATCCCAGGGACTCCCAATCCCAAAGACTCTCAATCCCAATTCAATCCCAGGGCACTCACCGCTCCCCGCGGGGCTCCCCTCGGGCTGGAATCCCAATCCCAATCCCAAAGACTCCCAATCCCAATCCCAATCCCAAGGGATCCCAATCCCAGGGCACTCACCGCTCCCTGCGGGGCTCCCCTCGGGCTGGAATCCCAATCCCAATCCCAATCCCAATCCCAAGGGATCCCAATCCCACACTCACCGCTCCCCGCAGGGCTCCCCTCGGGCTGGAATCCCAATCCCAAGGGACTCCCAATCCCAATCCCAATCCCAGGGCACTCACCGCTCCCCGCAGGGCTCCCCTCGGGCTGGAATCCCAATCCCAAAGACTCCCAATCCCAATCCCAAGGGATCCCAATCCCCAGGGCACTCACCGCTCCCCGCGGGGCTCCCCTCGGGCTGGAATCCCAATCCCAATCCCAAGGGATCCCAATCCCAATCCCAATCCCAAGGGATCCCAATCCCAGGGCACTCACCGCTCCCCGCGGGGCTCCCCTCGGGCTGGAATCCCAATCCCAATCCCAATCCCAATCCCAAGGGATCCCAATCCCACACTCACCGCTCCCCGCAGGGCTCCCCTCGGGCTGGAATCCCAATCCCAATCCCAATCCCAAGGGATCCCAATCCCAGGGCACTCACCGCTCCCCGCGGGGCTCCCCTCGGGCTGGAATCCCAATCCCAATCCCAATCCCAAGGGATCCCAATCCCAGGGCACTCACCGCTCCCCGCGGGGCTCCCCTCGGGCTGGAATCCCAATCCCAATCCCAATCCCAATCCCAAGGGATCCCAATCCCAGGGCACTCACCGCTCCCCGCGGAGCTCCCCTCGGGCTGGAATCCCGGCCGGCACACACAGACGGTGTCCGAGGTTTTGTCACACGCCTTCACCTCCACGCTGCCCGTCCCTGGGCCAACACACACCGGGGGCTCGTTAATTAACATCAATTCATTAATTAACATTCCTGGTTCACTCATTGACAGTCACCGTTCATTCGTTAATAGCCACAATTAATATTAACACCAATTCCTTAATTAACGGTCATCGTTCATTCATTAACAGTCACCGTTCATTCAATAGCCACAGTTCATTCATTAACAGCCACGATTAATTAACAGCAATTCCTTAATTAATGGTCACTGTTCATTCATCAACAGTCACCATTCATTCATTAATAGCAATGATTAATTAACACCAATTCCTTAATTAACAGTCACCATTCATTCATTAATAGCCGCAGTTCATTCATTAACAGCCACAATTAATATTAACACAAATTCCTTAATTAATGGTCACCGTTCATTCATTAATAGCCACGGTTCATTCATTAACAGCCACGATTAATTAACAGCAATTCCTTAATTAATGGTCACTGTTCATTCATTAACAGTCACCGTTCATTCATTAACAGCCACGATTAATATTAACACCAATTCCTTAATTAATGGTCCCAGTTTGTTCATTAACAGCCCCAGTTCATTCATTAACAGCAATGATTAATTAACACCAATTCTTTAATTAACAGTCCCAGTTCACTCATTAACAGTCACCGTTCATTCATTGACAATCCCAGTTCATTCATTAACAGCCACAATTACTATTAACACCAATTCCTTAATTAACACCATTCATTCATTAACACTCATGATTTTTTCCCCCAAATAGGGATTTTTTCCTCAAACTCAGGATTTTTGCCCCAAAAAGGGATTTTTTTTCCCCCAAAAAAGGGATTTTTTTCCTCAAAAAGGGATTTTTTTTCCCCAAAAAAGGGATTTTTTTCCCCAAAAAAGGGATTTTTTTCCCCAAAAAAGGGATTTTTTTGCCCCCAAAAGGCCTGAAAAATGTCATTTTTCAGCCTCAAAACCAATTTTCCCTTCCAAAACCAAATTCTTTTCCCTCAAATGCCCTAAACCCGGGATTTTTTACCCAAACCCGGGATTTTTTACCCAAACCCGGGATTTCTTCCCCAAAAATCGGGGTTTTCCCTCAAAAATGCCCCCAAAAATTGATTTTTTTTCTCTCAAAAACGAGGTTTTTCCCCAAAAAAGGGATCTCTTCACCCCAAAAATATGATTTTTTTCCCCAAAAAAACCGATTTTCTCCTCCAAACCCAAATTCTTTCCCTCCCAAATACCCAAACCCAATAATTTTCCCCCCAAAAAATTGATTTTTTTCCCCCAAATCCCCGACTCACAGGTGTGGCAGACGGTGCAGCTCTGGCAGAAGCCGTGGTGGGGCCGGGGGCTGAAATATCCGTCCTGGCACGGGGAGCACTCGGTGTCTGCCCGGGGAGTGCAGCGCCGACGCATCCTCTGGCCTGAAATAGCAAAAAAAATTATAATTTTTATTGTATTTTATCCTTTGGGATCAAATGACATGGGGAGCACTCGGTGTCTGCCCGGGGAGTGCAGCGCCGCCGCATCCTCTGACCTAAAATAGCAAAAAAAATTATAATTTTTATTCTATTTTATCCTTTGGGATCAAATGACATGGGGAGCACTCGGTGTCTGCCCAGGCCGTGCAGTGACTGCACATCCTCCGGCCTGAAATAGCCCAAATAATTATAAATTAATGGAGTTGTGGGGGAAAAAATCTTAATTTTTATCCTCTGGGATCACTCAGTGTGTCCTGGCACGGGAAGCACTCGGTGTCTGCCCAGGCCGTGCAGTGACTGCACATCCTCTGGCCTGAAATAGCACAAAAAATTATAATTTTTATTCTATTTTATCCTTTGGGATCAAATGGGATGGGGAGCACTCGGTGTCTGCCCAGGCCGTGCAGCGCCGCCGCATCCTCTGGCCTGAAAATGGCCAAAAAATTATAATTTTTATTGTATTTTATCCTTTGGGATCACTCAGTGTGTCCTGGCACGGGGAGCACTCGGTGTCTGCCCAGGCCGTGCAGTGACTGCACATCCTCTGGCCTGGAAATATCCAAAAATTGAGATTTAACGGGAAAAAATTATAATTTTTATCCTATTTTATCCTTTGGGATCTAACAGGGATGGGGAGCACTCGGTGTCTGCCCAGGCCGTGCAGTGACTGCACATCCTCTGACCTAAAATAGCACAAAAAATTATAAATATGGGGGGAAAAAATCATCATTTTTATTGTATTTTATCCTCTGGGATCACTCAGTGTGTCCTGGCACGGGGAGCACTCGGTGTCTGCCCAGGGCGTGCAGTGACTGTGCATCCTCTGGCCTAAAAATGGCCAAAAAATTATAAATATGGGGAAAAATTATAATTTTTATTGTATTTTATCCTTTGGGATCAAACAGGGGATGGGGCAAAATGGTGTCTGCCCAGGGCGTGCAGTGACTGTGCATCCTCTGACCTAAAAATGGCCAAAAAATTATAAATATGGGGAAAAATTATAATTTTTATTGTATTTTATCCTTTGGGATCAAACGGGATGGGGAGCACTCGGTGTCTGCCCAGGCCGTGCAGTGACTGCACATCCTCTGGCCTAAAAATGGCCAAAAAATTATAAATATGGGGAAAAATTATAATTTTTATCCTATTTTATCCTTTGGGATCAAATGACATGGGGAGCACTCGGTGTCTGCCCAGGCCGTGCAGTGACTGCGCATCCTCTGACCTGAAATAGCCCAAAAAATCAGAATTTAGTGGGGTCAGGAGGGGAAAAATTCTGAATTTCATCCTTTGGGATTGGAGTGTCCTGGCACAGGGAGTGACTGCCCTAAAAACACCCCAAAAATTGGGATTTAATGGGGTCAAGAGGGGAAAAATCCCAATTTTATCCTTTGGGATCGGTGTGTCCTGGAATGAGCAGCAACTCAGCATCTTCTCCCCTAAAAACATCTCAAAAACACCCCTAAAAACACCCCAAAAACAGCCCAAAAATTGAAATTTAATGGTGTCAGGAGGGGAAAAATCCTCATTTTTATCCTTTGGGATCAAATAGGATTCAGTGGGATCAAGAAAGGAAAAATCTTATTTTTTATCCTTTATTAAACAATGTGTCCTGGCACAGGGAGTGACTGCACATCCTCTACCCTAAAAACAGCTAAAAATTGGATATTTGGCTAAGAAAAAAATTAGAAATTTCACTAAAATTAGGCATTTCACTAAAAAAGACATTTCACTAAAAGAAATAGACATTGCGCTAAGAAAAAATTAGAAATTCCACTAAAAATTAGATGTTTCACTAAGAAAAAACAGATATTCCATTAGGAAGAAATGAGATATTTCACTAAAAAATTGACATTTCACTAAAAAAATTGACATTTCACTGAAAGAAATAGAAATTCCACTAAAATGAGATACTCCACTTAGAAAAAATAGACATTTCACTAAAAACCCCCAGATGTTCCACTAAGAAAAAATGAGATATTTCACTAAAAAATAGATATTTCACTAAGAAAAAGACATTTCACTGAAAGAAATGAGATATTTCACTAAAAATTAGATATTTTACTAAGAAAAAATTAGAAATTCCACTAAGAAAAACCACAGATATGTCATTGACAGAAACAGACATTCCACTAAGAAAAAATCAGAAAAATCAGAAACTCCACTAACAATTCGATATTTCACTAAGAAATAAACATTTCACTAAAAAAAGAAAAAATCACTAAAAAGCCCCCACAACATTTCACGCAAAAAAAAAAATTAAATATTCAAAAAAAAAAAAAAATAAATATCCCACAAAAAAAAAATTTAAAAGAAATTAAATATTCCAGAAAAAAAAAATTAAATATCCCACAAAAAAAAAATTAAATATCCCACAAAAAAAATTTAAAAAAATTAAATATCCCACCAAAAAAAAAATTAAATATCCCACCAAAAAAATTTTAAAATTTAAATATCCCACAAAAAAAATTTAAAAAATTAATTCCAGGAAAAAAAAATTTAAAAAATTAAAATTAAATATTCCACAAAAAAAAAAAAAATCCAAAAAAAAAATTAAAAAAGTAAATATTCCAGAAAAAAAAAATTAAATTTCTCACCAAAAAAAAATTTAAAAAATTAAATATTCCACAAAAAATATTAAATATTCCAGAAAAAAATTAAAAAATAACTAAATATTCCACAAAAAAAAAATTTAAAATATTCCACAAAAAAAATTAAATATTCCACAAAAAAAAATTAAAAAATAAAATTAAAAATCCCACCAAAAAAAAAATTAAAATAATTTTAAACATGCAAAAAAAAATTTTAAAAAATAATTAAATATCCCACAAAAAATTAAAATAATTTTAAATATGCCAAAAAAATTTTAAAAAATTATTAAATACTCCACAAAAAAAAAAAAAAAAAAAAAAAAAAACCCACCAAAAAACAAACAAACACCAAATTATTTCTCCCTCCATCCCATCCCCATCCCCATTTCCCCCCCTGTTTCTCACCGGGCGCGCAGTCGCTGCAGCAGCGCTGGTGAAACTCGTACTGTCCCTGTCCGCATTCCAAACCCTCCGAGCCGGGAATCGAACCCGCCACCAGCAGCACCAACAGCACCGGGCCGGCCCAAACATCCCCCGGGAGCCCCGGCACCGCCATCGCCGCCCGGGGGTCTGTCCCGGCCTGGGCTTTGGGGTTTGTTCTGCTGCCCCCGCTCAGGGCGCGCTGAGGGCTCTGAGGGCTCTGAGGGCGGGGATTGTTCTGTTTCCCCCGCTCAGGGCTCTGAGGGCTCTGAGGGCTCTGAGGGCGGGGAGTGTTCTGTTTCCCCCGCTCAGGGCTCTGAGGGCTCTGAGGGCTCTGAGGGCGGGGATTGTTCTGTTTCCCCCGCTCAGGGCTCTGAGGGCTCTGAGGGCTCTGAGGGCGGGGATTGTTCTGTTTCCCCCGCTCAGGGAGCGCTGAGGGCTCTGAGGGCTCTGAGGGCGGGGATTGTTCTGTTTCCCCCGCTCAGGGCGCGCTGAGGGCTCTGAGGGCTCTGAGGGCGGGGATTGTTCTGTTTCCCCCGCTCGGGGAGCGCTGAGGGCTCTGAGGGCTCTGAGGGCTCTGAGGGCTCTGAGGGCTCTGAGGGCGGGGATTGTTCTGTGGCCCCGCTCAGGGCGCGCTGAGGGCTCTGAGGGCTCTGAGGGCGGGGATTGTTCTGTTTCCCCCGCTCAGGGCGCGCTGAGGGCTCTGAGGGCGGCGATGGTGTGTGGGGAATTCCCGCTCTTTCTACACGCCCCTTTTTTTGTCGTGTCGCTTTCCCGTGTTTTGTCCACGCCCCCTTTTCTCCTGTCTTTTCCACGTCCCCTTTTTTTCTCGTGTCGCTTTCCTGTGTTTTCTCCACGCCCCCTTTTTTCCCGCGCCCCTTTTCCCGCGTTTTCTCCACGCCCCCTTTTTCCCGCGCTCCTTTTCCCGCGTTTTCTCCACGCCCCCTTTTTCCCGCGCTCCCCCTTTTGGGGTTTTTTTCTATTTAAATTTTTTGGGCAGGAAGAGGAAGTGCTGAGTTTGGGAAAAGGTGTAAGACGTAAAAAGGGAGATCTGGAGGGAGGAGAATTTAATGGCTGGAAAAGTTCAGTTTTTGGTGTTAAAGTTATAGGAAAACCCCCATAATCCATAAAATAGTTGGAATTAAGGAATAATTTTATTTCCCAGACTGCTGGATTTGGAACCAGGAGCTCAATTTTCTAGGAGTTGGAATTAGGGAATTTTATTTCCCAAACTGCAGGAGTTGGGAGCCAAGAATTCAATTTTTAGGTGTTAAAGTTATAGGAAAACCCCCCTGAGTCCATAAAATAGTGAGAATTAGGGAATAATTTTATTTTCCAGATTGCTGGAGTTGGAGCCAGGAGCTCCAGAATTCCCAACTTTCCTCCTGATGGGAAAACCTCTCCCAGGAGCTGCAGATCCCAGGGAGGGACAGACAAAATCCTGGAATTCCCAATGATTTTCCAGGCAGGAAAACCTCTCCAAGGAGCTGCAGATCCCAGGGAAGGGCAGACAAAATCCAGAATTCCCAACTTTCCTCCTGGTGGAAAAATCTCTCCAAGGAGCTGCAGATCCCAGGGAGGGACAGAGGGAAAATCCTGGAATTCCTAATGATTCCTCCTGGTGGGAAAACCTCTCCAAGGAGCTACAAAATCCAGGATTTCCCAACAATTTCTCCTGGTGGGAAAGCCACCCCAAGGAAGGAGCTGCAGATCCCAGGAAAGGACAGACAAAATCCAGAATTCCCAACTTTCCTCCTGATGGAAAAATCTCTCCAAGGAGCTGCAGATCCCAGAGAGGGACAGAGGGAAAATCCTGGAATTCCCAATGATTGTCCAGGCAGGAAAATCACTCCAAGGAGCTGCAGATCCCAGGGAGGGACAGAATCCAGAATTCCCAACTTTCCTCCTGATGGAAAAACCTCTCCAAGGAGCTGCAGATCCCAGGGAAGGACAGACAGAATCCTGGAATTCCCAATGATTTTCCAGGCAGGAAAACCTCTCCAAGGAGCTGCAGATCCCAAGGAAGGACAGAAGGAAAATCAAACCCCGAGTGAGGAGCGGCGACAGCAGCGAACGATTTGAACCCGAATCTCTTTTTTATTTTTTTTTTTTATTTTTTTGGGCTCAAAAAAGTTCTGGGAAAAAAACCAAAACAACAAAAAAAGCTCAGAATTCCTCGTGGACGTTCCTGGCGTAATCCATGAGTTTGCTGCCTGTGAAATACTCGCTGTATTTGAGGATCTCCTCCAGCTCCAGGTGGTGGTTCTGGTTCTCGTCGGCCACGGCGATCATTTGCCGCGCCTCGTTCAGGGCGTTGTGCTCGTTCATGGGGTCCATGTATTCCTACATGGGGAAAAATAGATCCAGGGAAAAATATTTCCATAAAAATACTCAGCTCAGATCACAGCACTCAGTGGGTGAGGATTCCTGGAAAAAAATTCTGGAAAAATATCGTGAAAGATCGTGGAAAAATGTCCTGAGCTTTGGGTGATTTCCCTAAAAATCGTCTTGTCAAATCCAGCCCTCAGTGGATGGAGATTCCTGAAAAAAATCCTGGAAAAATATTCTGAAAAATCCAGGAAAAATATCCTGAGCTCAGGAGATTCCCTAAAAAAAAATCCCAGCCCTCAGTGGATGGGGATTCCTGAAAAAAAAAATCCTGGAAAAATATTTTCCTAAAAATCGTCACCTCCTATCTCAGCCCTCAGGGGATGGGAATCCTGAAAAAAATCCTGAAAAAATATCCTGAGCTCAGGAGATTCCCCTAAAAATGTGAAAAAAATCCATGGAAAAATATCCTGAGCTCTGGGAGATTCGCTAAAAAAAAAAATCTCAGCCCTCAGTGGATGGGGATTCATGGGAAAAATAAATCCATGGAAAAATATTTCCCTAAAAATCCTCATCTCAGATCCCAGCCCTCAGTGGATGGGAATTCCTGGGAAAAATAAATCCATGGAAAAATATTTCCATAAAAATACTCAGCTCATTTCCCGGCCCTCAGTGGATAGGGATTCCTGGAAAAAAATTCTGGAAAAATATCGTGAAAGATCGTGGAAAAATGTCCTGAGCTTTGGGTGATTTCCCTAAAAATCGTCTTGTCAAATCCAGCCCTCAGTGGATGGAGATTCCTGAAAAAAATCCTGGAAAAATATTCTGAAAAATCCAGGAAAAATGTCCTGAGCTCAGGAGATTCCCTAAAAAAAAATCCCAGCCCTCAGTGGATGGGGATTCCTGAAAAAAAAAATCCTGGAAAAATATTTTCCTAAAAATCGTCACCTCCTATCTCAGTCCTCAGGGGATGGGAATCCTGAAAAAAATCCTGAAAAAATATCCTGAGCTCAGGAGATTCCTCTAAAAATGTGAAAAAAATCCATGGAAAAGTATCCTGAGCTCTGGGAGATTCGCTAAAAAAAAAAATCTCAGCCCTCAGTGGATGGGGATTCGTGGGAAAAATAAATCCATGGAAAAATATTTCCCTAAAAATCCTCACCTCATGTCCCAGCCCTCAGTGGATGGGAATTCCTGGGAAAAAAAAAATCCTGGAAAAATGTCCTGAGCTCAGGAGGTTCCCCTAAAAATCTGAAAAAAATCCATGGAAAAATATCCTGAGCTCTGGGTGATTTCCCTAAAAATCCTCCCCTCAAATTTCAGCCCTCAATGGGTGGGAATTCCTGAAAAAAATCCTGGAAAAATATTTCCCTAAAACTAACGCGAAATTCAGATTAAAGCACCGTGAAATCCAAATTAAATTAACATGAAATCCAAATTAAATCGAAATTTTAAAAATTCCATTTTTTTAACAAAACACTCTTAAAACTTGATCTACAAATAACTTTTTGAGCATTTTCAGGACGAGGACCTGACCTCGAGCTCCTCCATGGTGACGATGCCGTCGCGGTTGGCGTCGATGACGTCCTGGAACTCCCTCCTCCGGTCCCTGACCCAATCGTCATCGATGTCCTGGCCCTGCTGGTTCTCCACGGTGCCCACGGGCAGGGAGATGAACTCGGACACCGTCAGCTTCTTGTCTCCATCCTGGTCTGGGGGAGAAAATACAGGGGAAAGGGGTTTTAGGGGTGGGAGATGAACTCGGACACCATCAGCTTCTTGTCCTCATCCTGGTCTGGGGGGAAAATACAGGGAAAGGGGTTTTAGGGGAGGGAGATGAACTCAGACACCGTCAGCTTCTTGTCTCCGTCCTGGTCTGGGGGAAATACAGGGGAAAGGGGTTTTAGGGGTGGGAGATGAACTCAGACACCATCAGCTTCTTGTCCCCGTCCTGGTCTGGGGGAGAAAATACAGGGGAAAGGGGTTTTGAGGAGTTTTTGGGGTGGGAGATGAACTCGGACACCGTCAGCTTCTTGTCCTCATCCTGGTCTGGGGGGAAAATACAGGGAAAGGGGTTTGAGGGGAGGGAGATGAACTCAGACACCGTCAGCTTCTTGTCCCTGTCCTGGTCTAGGGGGAAAAATCTTCTTGTCCCCGTCCTGGTCTGGGGGGAAATAGAGGGGAAATAGAGGGGAAAAGGGGTTTTGAGGAAGTTTTTGGGGAGGGAGATGAACTCAGACACCATCAGCTTCTTGTCCTCATCCTGGTCTGGGGGGAAAATACAGGGGAAAAGGGGTTGGAGGAGTTTTTGGGGTGGGAGATGAACTCGGACACCGTCAGCTTCTTGTCCCTGTCCTGGTCTGGGGGGAAAATACAGGGGAAAGGGGTTTTGAGGAGTTTTTGGGGTGGGAGATGAACTCAGACACCGTCAGCTTCTTGTCCCCGTCCTGGTCTGGGGGAAAATACAGGGGAAAGGGGTTTTGGGGTGGGAGATGAACTCGGACACCGTCAGCTTCTTGTCCCCGTCCTGGTCTGGGGGGAAAATACAGGGGGAAAGGGGGTTGGATTTCTCAAAAACAGGGATTTGGTGTTGATTTCTGCAAAAAATCCACATAAAATAGAAGAATCCATGGACACAATTCCCAAAATTAAGACCCAGAACTTAAATTGAATTTTGCAACGCACAAAAACCTCCAAAAAATCCAATATTTACACCAAAAAGTTCCAGTTTTCACTCATAAAATCAGATTTTTTCATGAAATCCCCTCCCAACATCCAAATAAAAATTGGAATACACACAAAAAACTCCCCAAACCCCCTGTTTTACCCAGGTCCCTGATGATCTCCTGCACCATGAAGTGCAGGAAATGGGAATCCATAGAAACAATTCTCAACTTCAAATCCGGAAATTGAAATTCGCAATGCATAAAAAACCCCCCAAAATTCCAAATTTTACACCAAAAACTTGTGTTTTTCACTCATAAAATCAGTTTTTTTCAAAACAACCCCTCCCAATAGCCACATAAAAAACGGAAATAATTCCCAACTTAAAATCCACAAATTCAATTTCGTGATGCATAAAACCCCCCCAAAAACCTCCAATATTTACACCAAAAACTTGCGGTTTTCGCTCAAAAAATCAGATTTTTTCACAAAAACCTCCTAATATCCACATAAAAATAGGAATCCATATAAATAATTCCCAACTTCAAATCCAGAAATTGAATTTCACAACACATAAAACCCCCCCAAAAACTCCAATATTTACACCAAAAACTTGCGGTTTTCGCTCAAAAAATCAGATTATTTCACGAAAACCCCTTCCAAAATCCACATAAAAAAATGAGACTCCATGGATACAATTCCCAATTTAAAACCCAGAACTTAAATTTTGCGACACACAAAAAAAACCCCCAAAATTTCCAAATTTTACACCAAAACCTTGCATTTTTCACTCAAAAAATCAGATTTTTTCACGAAAACCCCTCCCAAAACCCACATAAAAATAGAAAAAATTCCCAAAAATCCCTGTTTTACCCAAATCCCTGATGATCTCCTGCACCATGAAGTGCAGCAGCCGCGGCTGTGCTCGGGGTGCAGGAAGGACAGGAACTCCACCAGGCTATTCCATGCAAAATCCTCCCAAAACCCACATAAAATATGGGAACCCATGGACACAATTCCCAAAATTAAAACCCAGAACTTAATTTTCTTAATAACTTAATAACTTGATTTTCGCCATGCACAAAAACCCCCCCAAAAAATCCAATATTTACACCAAAAACTTGCGGTTTTCGCTCATAAAATCAGATTATTTCATGAAAACCTCCCCCAAAATCCACGTAAAAAAATGGGAATCCATAGAAATAATTCCCAACTTCAAATCCAGAAACTGAATTTCGCGATGCACAAAAAACCCCACGAAATTCCAAAATTTACGCCAAAAACTTGCGTATTTCCCTCAAAAAATCAGATTTTCTCACAAAAACCCCTCCCAAAATTTATATAAAAAACGGGACTCCATTGATACAATTCCCAACTTAAAACCCAGAACTTAAATTTTGCGACACACAAAAAAAACCCCAAAAAATTCCAAATATTACACCAAAAACTTGCGTTTTTCACTCATAAAATCAGATTTTTTCACGACAACCTCTCCCAAAATCCAAATAAAAATGGGAATTTCTGTTTTACCCAGGTCCCTGATGATCTCCTGCACCATGAAGTGCAGCACCCACATAAAACCGGGAATGAACGGACACAATTCCCAAAATTAAGACCCAGAACTGAAACTGAATTTCACGACACACAAAAAACCCCCCAAAATTCCAAATTTTACACCAAAAACTTGCATTTTTCACTTAAAAAATCTGTTTTACCCAGGTCCCTGATGATCTCCTGCACCATGAAGTGCAGCATGCCGCGGCTGTGCTCGGGGTGCAGGAAGGACAGGAACTCCTGCAGGGTATTCCCTCCCAAAACCCACATAAAAATAGAAAAAATTCCCAAAAATCCCTTTTTTTACCCAAATCCCTGATGATCTCCTGCACCATGAAGTGCAGCATGCCGCGGCTGTGCTCGGGGTGCAGGAAGGACAGGAACTCCTGCTCGCTGAGCAGCAGGTCGGGGGGCGGGTTGTCGGCCTGGTACCAGCGATCCTTCAGGTTGTCCAGCACCTCCTGCGCTGCAACGGCACCACGGGACACCAGGGTCATTCCCAGAGTGGAATTGGTACAATCCCTTTGGAAAATTTGGCCCAAAGCATTTTGAACCTTTGTCACAATCTATTTTTGTCCCAATATGTTTTTTAAGGTTTGTTCCGATCTGTTTTTAAGGTTTGTCCCAATGGCTTTTTAAAATTTGTCCCGATCCTTTTTAACGTTTGTCCCAAGCCCTTTCTAAGGTTTGTCCCAATCCCTTTTTAAGATTTGTCCCAATCCCTTTTTAAGGTTTATCCCAATCCCTTTTTAAGGTTTATCCCAATCCTTTTTTAAGGTTTATCCCAATCCCTTTTTAAGGTTTATCCCAATCCCTTTTTAAGGTTTGTCCCAACCCATTTCTAAGGTTTGTCCCAACCCATTTTTAAGTTTTGTCCCAACCCATTTCTAAGGTTTGTCCCAATCCATTTTTAAGTTTTGTCCCAATCTATTTTTAAGATTTGGAACAATCCATTTTTAAGATTTTGTCCCAATCCCCTTTTTTGGGTTTGTCCCAATCCATTTTTAAGATTTGTCCCGATCAATTTTTAAGTTTTGTCCTAATCCATTTTTAAGATTTGTCCCAATTAATTTTTAAGGTTTGTCCCAATCCGTTTTTAACATTTGTCCCAATCTGTTTTTAAGATTTGTCCATTTTTAAGGTTTGTCCCGATCCTTTTTTAGGATTTGTCCCAATCCTTTTTTCAGGTTTGTCCCAATCCATTTCTAAGGTTTGTCCCAATCCATTTTTAAGACTTGTCTCAATCCTTTTTTAACATTTATCCCAATCCATTTTTAAGATTTGTCCCAATCAATTTTTAGGATTTGTCCCAATCCGTTTTTAAGATTTGGCACAATCGCCTTTTAAAACTTGTCCCAATCCCTTTTTAAGATTTGTCCATTTTTAAGGTTCATCCCAATCCCTTTCTAAGGTTTGTCCCAACCCATTTCTAAGTTTTGTCCTAAAGTTTTAAGATTTGGTACAATCCATTTTTAACGTTTATCCCAATCCATTTTTAACATTTGTCCCAATCTGTTTTTAAGATTTGTCCATTTTTAAGGTTTGTCCCAATCCATTTCTAAGGTTTGTCCCGATCCCTTTTTAAGATTTGGCACAATCGCTTTTTAAAATTTGTCCCAATCCCTTTCTAAGGTTTGTCCCAATCAATTTTTAAGTTTTGTCCTAATCCATTTCTGAGGGTTTGGCATAATCCCTTTGTGAAGTTTGTCCTAATCGATTTTTAAGGTTTGTCCCAATCCATTTTTAAGATTTGTCCTGATCAATTTTTAAGTTTTGTCCTAAATTTCTAAGGTTTGTCTCAATCCATTTCTAAGGTTTGTCCCAATCCATTTTAGGATTTGGCACAATCCATTTTTAAGATTTGGCACAATCACTTTTTAAAACTTGTCCCGATCCATTTTTAAGGTTTGTCCCAATCCCTTTTTAAGGTTTATCCCAATCCCTTTTTAACATTTGTCCCAATCCATTTTTAAGGTTTGTCCCAATCCCTTTTTAACATTTGTCCCAATATATTTTTAAGATTTGTCCATTTTTAAGGTTTGTTCCAATCTATTCTTAGGATTTGTCCCAATTCATTTTTAAGGCTTGTCCCAACCCATTTCTAAGGTTTGTCCCAATATATTTTTAAGACTTGTCCCAATTCTTTTTTTAAGGTTTGTCCCAATCCATTTCTAAGATTTGTCCCAATCCATCTTTAAAATTTGTCCCAATCGATTTTTTTAGGATTTAATTTGTCCCACTCCCTTTATTTCGAGCTCTCAGTTGTTTAATAAATTATTTTTATTTCAATCCTAAACCCTGCAGGGATTTGTTTATCACAATATTCCGTATTTTTAAAAATATTATTGATCACAATATTATTTATCATATTATCTATCAATAATATATTTATATTATTTAACTATCACATTATTATTTATCACAATATTCCATATTTTAAAAATTATTATTTATCACATTATTTTATTAATATTACTTAATGATCACATTATTATTTATCACAATATTCCATATTTTTGCTCCAAGAAAAACCTGAATTTGGGGCGTATAAACACAAAAATCAGCACTAAAATCCCTTTTTAATTCAAATTTAAAAATCATTTTGACAAAGGAGGAGAAAAAAAAAAACCCTAAAAAAAGCCTCAGGAAGTGGAAAATGAATAATTTGATTTTTCTCCAGAAGATTTTTTGATGTTTCAGGTAGAAAAAAATCAAAGTTTTGACTCAGCAACTCTGAGGTTCCCCCAGGTGATTTCCCTGCACATTTTATTCTAATTTTTTTTTTAAATTATTATTCTGGTTGAAATTTGCATTTTAAGTGGTTTTTTTTTTTAAACTGGAAAATGTCACTCGAGCGATGGGGAAATGACTCAGCCCTGCAGGGAAAGGAAAAGGTGTAAAGGGGATTTTACAGGAAATTTAAAGGGTTTTTTTAAAGGAGATTTCGGTGAAAATTTGGTATTTTCTTGGTAGATTTGGGGCAGGAGAAATCGAGGATTTGACGTCAATTTTTGGGGGGATTTTAAAGAAAATTTAATGTTTTTTAAAGGAGATTTCTGATAAAAATTGGTATTTTCGTAGCAAATTTGGGTCAAGAGGAATTGAGGATCTGACGTCAATTTTTAGGATGATATTAAAGGAAATTTAAATTATTTTTGAAGGAAATTCTTGTTAAAAATTGGTATTTTTATGGCAAATTTGGGTCAGGATGAAAGGAGGATTTGTGTCTTTTAATTTCAATTTTTGGGGTGATTTTAGAAGAAATTTCAATTTATTTTTGAAGGAAATTCTTGTTAAAAATTATAATTTTTATGGCAGATTTGGGTCAGGAGGAATGAAGGATCTGACTTCAATTTTTGGGGGGATTTTAAAGAAAATTTCAATTATTTTTGAAGGAAATTTCTGTTAAAAATTATAATTTTTATGGCAAATTTGGGTCAGGATGAAAGGAGGATTTGTGTCTTTTAATTTCAATTTTTAGGATGATTTTAGAGGAAATTTAAATTTATTTTAAAGGAGATTTCTGTTAAAAATTACAATTTTTATGGCAGATTTTGGGTCAGGATGAAAGGAGGATTTGTGTCTTTTAATTTCAATTTTTGGGGTGATTTTAGAAGAAATTTCAATTATTTTTGAAGGAGATTCTGTTAAAAATTACAATTTTCAAGGGAGAATCTGTTAAAGATGAATGGAGGATCTGACTTCAAATTTTGGGCTGATTTTAAAGAAAATTTAATTTTTTTTAAAGGAGATTTTAGTTAAAAATTATAATTTTTATGGCAGATTTGGGTCAGGATGAAAGGAGGGTCTGACGTCAATTTTTGGGGGGATTTTAGAGGAAATTTAAATTATTTTTGAAGGAAATTCTTGTTAAAAATTATAATTTTTATGGCAGATTTGGGTCAGGATGAATGAAGGGTCTGATGTCAATTTTTGAGGTGATTTTGGAGAAAATTTCAATTATTTTTGAAGGAAATTTCTGTTAAAAATTGGCATTTTTGTGGTAGATTTGGGTCAGGATGAAAGGAGGATTTGTGTCTTTTAATTTCAATTTTTGGGGTGATTTTAGAAGAAATTTCAATTATTTTTGAAGGAAATTCTTGTTAAAAATTGGCATTTTCGTGGCAGATTTGGGTGAGGATGAATGGAGGATTTAATGTCAATTTTTTGGGTAATTTTAGAAGAAATTTCAATTATTTTGAAGGAAATTCTTGTTAAAAATTGGCATTTTTATGGCAAATTTGGGTCAGGATGAATCGAGGATTTAATGTCAATTTTTTGGGGGATTTTAAAGAAAATTTAAATTATTTTTGTAGGAAATTCTTGTTAAAAATTGGTATTTTTATGGCAGATTTGGGTCAGGATGAAAGGAGGATTTGTGTCTTTTAATTTCAATTTTTGGGCTGATTTTAGAAGAAATTTCAAATATTTTTGAAGGAAATTTCTTGTTAAAAATTGGCATTTTTGTGGCAAATTTTGGTCAGGAACAACGTGGGATTTGTGTCTTGGAGTTTTTAATTTTGAATTTAAATTTGAAATTTTAAATATTAATTTTAATGTTAAAATTGAAATTTTAATATTGAATTTTAAAGCTAAATTTTAATTTTTAGATTTTAAATTTTAAATTTAAATTTTTAACTTTACTTTTAAATTCCAATTTTAAATTTTAATTTTCAACTTTCAATTTCAAGTTAAAAATCTAATTTTAATTTTAAACTTTAAATTTTTAACTTTAATTTAAACTTTACTTTTAAATTTTAATTTTTAACTTTCAATTTTAAGTTAAAATTCTAATTTTAATTTTAACTTTCAATTTTTAACTTTAAATTTTACTTTTAAATTTTAATTTTTAACTTTCAATTTCAAGGTAAAATTCTAATTTCAATTTTTAATTTCAAAGTTAAATTTAAGTTTTTAATTTGAAGTTTTAATTTGAAGTTTTAATTTGAAGTTTCGAATTTCAATTTCAAATTTCAATTTCAAATTTTTAATTTTCAATTTTCAAGTTTAAATTTCAAGTTTCAATTTCAAATTTCAACTTTAAATTTCAATTTTACATTTCAATTTTCAACTTTAAATTTCAATTTTCAAGTTTAAATTTCAATTTTCCATTTTTAATTTAATTTTAAATTTTTCTAAGAAAAAAACCACAAAAATCCCTTTTAAAAAAAGTGATTTTAAAGCAAATTTTATATTAAAAAAAAAAGCAAAATTTTGGTGTTTTTTACTTACTTTCCTCATCAATTTTCAACTCTTCATTATTTTTAATTTTCTCAGCAATTTCCTTCTCATCGAAGCCTTTGCTGCCCAAAAACTTGATTTTATATTCGTCCCATGAAACGTGACCTGGGAGGGAAAATAATTCAAAAAAAATGAGCAATTTTTGATTAAAATTCATTCAAAATAAATTAAATTTTATGGTTTTTTTAGTCCAGAATGAAAATCTTACATTGAGTTTTAGAATTTAGAAAATTGGAGGCATTTTTTGGGTGTTTTAACCATGAAAATTGTGTGAAAAATTCAATTTATTTCATTTTTTTTCTATATTTTTTATGACATAAAAATTTTTATGACACTGAATTTTAGGAGTGATAAAATCTGAGTCATTTTGGGTTTTTTAGTCATGAAAATTGTGTGAAAAATTCAATTTATTTCATTTTTTTTCTATATTTTTACGACACAAAGACCTGCCTGACACTGAATTTTAGGAATGACAAAATCTGGTCCTTTTTTGGGTGTTTTAACCATAAAAATTGAGTGAAAAATTCAATTTATTTCATTTTTTTCCTATATTTTTATGACATAAAAATTTTTATGACACTGAATTTTAGGAGTGATAAAATCTGGTCCATTTTTGGGTATTTTAACCATAAAAAATGTGTGAAAAATTCAATTTATTTCAATTTTTTCTTCATTTTTATGACACCAAGACCTGCCTGACACTGAATTTTAGGAATGACAAAATCTGGTCCTTTTTTGGATGTTTTAACCATAAAAATTGTGTGAAAAATTCAATTTATTTCAATTTTTTTCTTCATTTTTATCACACCAAGACCTGCCTGACACTGAATTTTAAATATGACAAAAAAAAAAGTAATTTGATTAATTTTTGGGTTTTTTTAGCCATAAAAATTGTGCGAAAAATTCAATTTATTCCATTTTTTTTCTACATTTTCCCCCCAAAAATCAAAATTTTTGACTCCCAACCTAAATTTTATAATTTCCTCCCAGAATTGATTTAAAAAGTGATTTTTTTGGAGGTAAAAAATGTGATTTTTACCGTCGCCATCGGGGTCCACAGCCCGGAAATGGATTTTATTTTCCTGCACGGCCTCCTGGAAATGCTCGTCTGTTTTCTCCAGAATCCAACGTTGCATTTCCTTGGCACTGATTTGTTTGTCTTTGTTTGTGTCCACCCTGAAGAGAAAAAATAAATTAAATTTAAATTTAAATTTAAATTTTAGAGTTTGAGGGAAAAATTTGGTCAATTTTTGGGGTTTTAAGTTGGTTTATTTGGTAAAAATTAATTGAAAAAATGATATTTTGTTGTTTATGTTCATCCTTAATAAGGAAAAATAAATAAATTTAAATTTTAGGGTTTAAGAGGGAAAAATTTGGGGGTTTTTTGGGTTTTAAGTTGGTTTATTTGGTAAAAATTAATAGAAAAAATGATATTTTGTTGTTTTTATCCATCCTTAAAAAGGAAAAATAAATAAATTTAAATTTTAGGGTTTAAGAGGGAAAAATTTGGGGTTTTTTTGGGTTTTAAGTTGGTTTATTTGGCCAAAATTAATAGAAAAAATGATATTTTGTTGTTTATGTTCATCCTAAAAAGGAAAAATAAATAAATTTAAATTTTAGGGTTTAAGAGGGAAAAATTGGGGTTTTTTTGGGTTTTAAATTGGTTTATTTGGTAAAAAATCAACAGGAAAAAAAGATACTTTATTGTTTTTATCCACCCTAAAAAGGAAAAATAAATAAATTTTAAATTTAAATTTAAATTTTAGAGTTTGAGGGAAAAATTTGGTTTATTTTTGGGGTTTTAAGTTGGTTTATTTGGTAAAAATTAATAGAAAAAATGATACTTTGTTGTTTATGTTCATCCTAAAAAGGAAAAATAAATAAATTTAAATTTTAGGGTTTAAGAGGGAAAAATTTGGTCTATTTTGGGGTTTTAAGTTGGTTTATTTGGTAAAAATTAATAGAAAAAATGATATTTTGTTGTTTTTATCCACCCTTAAAAAGGAAAAATAAATAAATTTAAATTTTAAGAGTTTGAGGGAAAATTTGGGGGTTTTTTGGGTTTTAAGTTGATTTATTTGGCCAAAATTAATAGAAAAAATGATATTTTGTTGTTTATGTTCATCCTAAAAAAGGAAAAATAAATAAAATTTAAAGTTTAGGGTTTAAGAGAGAAAAATTCTATTTTCAGCACCTCAAACCCACTTTATAATTGAAAATATCACTAAAAAATCAGATTAAATTGTTATTATTTCAAATTCTATTTAAAAAATATCAAACCCACTTTTATAATTGAAAATATCACTAAAAAATCAGATTTAATTCTGTTATTATTTCAAATTCTATTTAAACAATATCAAACCCACTTTTATAATTCAAAATAATTCAAAATATCACTAAAATCAGATTAATTTCTGTTATTTATTCAAATTCTATTTAAAAAATATCAAACCCATTTTTATAATTGAAAATATCACTAAAAAATCAGATTTAATTCTGTTATTATTTCAAATTCTATTTAAACAATATCAAACCCACTTTTATAATTCAAAATAATTCAAAATATCACTAAAAAATCAGATTTAATTCTGTTATTTATTCAAATTCTATTTTCAGCTCCTCCAACCCACAGTTTGTTTAATTACAAAAGTAAAACTAATTAAAAAAAAAGAGAATTAAAAATCCCCTGGTGGGTTTTGCCCTTTGTTATCTCTGGGTTTGTTGTGATTGAAACTCAAATTATTCCACGACTCGTTTGCCTTTCAAATGTCAAATCAAAGTGGAAAAAAAACACCAAAAAATGCAAAAAAACCCCAAAATGCAAAAAAATCCAAAAAAAAGAGCAAAAAAAAGCAAAAAAAATTCCAAAAAAATGGAAAAAAACCCCCAAAATGCAAAAAACCCCAAAGAATAAAAAAACCCCAAAAATGAGGAAAAAACCCCCAAAAATGCAAAAAAACCCCACCAAAAAATGCAAAAAAACCCCCAAAAATGCAAAAAAAAAACCACCCAAAAATGGAAAAAAACCACCCCCAAAATGCAAAAAAAATTAAAAAAAAATTAAAAAAAAAATGCAAAAAACCCCCCAAAATGCAAAAAAAAACCTCCCAAAAATTGCCAAAAAACCTTCCAAAAATGCAAAAAAACCACCCCAAAACCAAACCCAAAAATGCAAAAAAAATTTTAAAAAAATTTAAAAAAATGCAAAAAAATGCAAAAAAATTAAAAAAAAAAAAAAAAAAAAAAAAAGGCAAAGAACCCCCCAAAATGCAAAAAAAAACCCCAAAAAATGAAATTTGGGGCAAAAATCAAAATAA
Organism: Zosterops lateralis; assembly: GCF_965231275.1. Classification (NCBI taxonomy): domain Eukaryota; kingdom Metazoa; phylum Chordata; class Aves; order Passeriformes; family Zosteropidae; genus Zosterops; species Zosterops lateralis. The sequence continues at coordinate 6,509,416 of NC_139782.1, read as the reverse complement.
AATAAAGAGGTTTTTTCATTGATTTTTTGAAATTTTGGCGTTTTTTTCTTTTAAAATTCTTCTTTTTTGATCAATTTTTCACCTGAATTTTATATTTTAGTCATGAAAATGGTGTGAAAAATTCAATTTATTTCATTTTTTCCACATTTTTATGACACCAAGACCTGCCTGACACTGAATTTTAGGAATTTACAGGGGAAAAAAAGGAAAAAAAATTAATTTATTGTTGATTTAAAGCAAAATGGGGATTTTGGAGTCAGGAAAAATTTGGATTTTTTAAAGAAAATTGAATTTTTTTGATGGATAAAACCCCAATTTCAGTGAAAAACCTCTGAAAGGCTGATTTAATTAAAAAATGCAAATTATTGGAGTTGATTTAATTAAAAAATGCAAATTAAGCAAATTCTGCCCCCTGGTGGCTGAAAATGCTGAGACAAAACTAAGAAAAAAAAAGGATTTAATTAAAAGAAAATATTTGAATGTCACCAAATAAAAATTTATTTTTTTTACAGCGAGTAAAGAAATTAATTAATTTTTAAAAATAAGCCATAAATGGAAAAAATTCTCTTTTTATTTTTATGTTTTGTTGGGGTTTTTTGTCTTAAATTGTGAGGAATTTTCTGTTCCTTCCTGGGGATTCCTCAATTGTTGGAATGTGAAATTATCCCCAGATTTTTATTATTATGTTTTAAATATACTTTCTATATTTTTATATTTTATATATTTTATAAATTTTATATTTCTATAGATTTATTTTTATTCTTAATATTTTATTTTTATTTTAAAATATATTTTAATATTTTATTATATTTTTTATATTTTTAAATATTTTAAATCTTAGATTTTTATTCATATGAAACACTCCAGTTTTAACCACTAAAATCCCCAATTTTGAAACCTCAAAATCCTCAATTTCTAAACACCAAAATCCCCAATTTCGGAATATGAAAAAACCCAATTTTGTAACACTAAAAATCCCATTTTGAAACATCAAAAATCCCAATTTCAAAACACAAAAATCCCCAAATTTGAAACACCAAAATCCCCAATTTCGGAATATTAAAAATCCCAATTTCGGAACCTCAAAAATCCCAATTTCCAAACATTAAAAATCCCCAATTTCTAAAAACCAAAATCCCCAATTTTGGAATACCAAAAATCCCGATTTCAAAACACTAAAACTCCCAATTTTGAAACCTTAGAATCCCAATTTCGAAACCTTAAAATCCCAATTTCGAAAGATGAAAATTCCCAATTCTGAAACACTAAAATCCCCAACTCTGAAACACTAAAATCCCCAATTTCGGAATCTCAAGAATCCCAATTTTGAAACACCAAAATCCCCAATTTCGGAACACTAAAATCCCTAATTTCGGAACCTCAAAAATCCCAATTTTGGAACCTTAAAATCCCAATTTCGAAACACCAAAAATCCCAATTTCGGAGCCTCAAAAACCGCCATTTCAAAACACGAACATCCCCAATTTCAAAACCATAAAATCCCCAATTATTTATTTTCCCCCCTCCACTCACTTCTCAAATATAACCATGAGTTTCCTCCTGTTCCTCCTGGGCTCCGAATCCTCCTCAAACTCGTCCCTGTCCTTCCCCAGGAACACCTCGTGGTGGAAATCCCTGTTGAGGTGCCCGTCCAGCTCCATCTTGACGCCGTTGAGGAACCTCAAAATCCCCAATTTCAAAACACCAAAATCCCAATTTCCAAACATTAAAAATCCCCAATTTCTAAACACCAAAAACTCCAATTTTGGAATCTTAAAACCCCAATTTTGAAAGACTAAAAATCCCAAATTTGAAACACCAAAAATCCCAATTCTGAAACACTAAAAATCCCAATTTCGGAACCTCAAAAATCCCAATTTCGGAACCTCAAAAATCCCAATTTCGGAATATTAAAAATCCCAATTTCGAAATCTTAAAATCCCTAATTCTGAAACCTTAAAACCCCAATTTAGAAACACTAAAATCCCCAATTTTGGAATATTAAAAATCCCAATTTCGGAACCTCAAAAAACCCCATTTCCAAACATTAAAAATCCCCAATTTCTAAACACTAAAAATCCCAATTTCGAAACACCAAAAACCCCAATTTCTGAACCTCAAAAATCCCAATTTCGGAACACTAAAATCCCTAATTTCGGAACCTCAAAAATCCCAATTTTGGAACCTTAAAATCCCAATTTCGAAACACCAAAAATCCCAATTTCGGAGCCTCAAAAACCGCCATTTCAAAACACGAACATCCCCAATTTCAAAACCATAAAATCCCCAATTATTTATTTTCCCCCCTCCACTCACTTCTCAAATATAACCATGAGTTTCCTCCTGTTCCTCCTGGGCTCCGAATCCTCCTCAAACTCGTCCCTGTCCTTCCCCAGGAACACCTCGTGGTGGAAATCCCTGTTGAGGTGCCCGTCCAGCTCCATCTTGACGCCGTTGAGGTGGTCGGGCGGCAGCAGCTCCTGCTCCTCGTTCCCCTTTAGGGCAGAGTGGTTGGCTGGGCGCCCCAAAATCTCCATCACCAGGAGGGAAATAAAGGTTAAAGTGCAAAAAGGTGGTTTGGAAAGCATTTTTTTATATATTTTTTATATATTTTTTTAGTTGCGGGTTTTTGGGTTTTTGGTTGGTGATGGTTGGAGTCGTTGCAAGTGGAGTGGTCTGGAAGGGAAGAAAAAAAAAGAGGAAAAATGAGTTGAAAACTCATTGATAAATTTATAATAATAATTATAGAATTGTGTTTAAAATAGAAATCGTTATAGTGAAATTTAAAAATTAAAATAACCTTTTTTAATAAAAAATATAAAATTAAAATAACCTTATTTTAATATAAAATAAATATTAATGGTATGTTTATATAAATAGAAACGTGTAAACACGTAAAGTCTGAGGCAAGAGGTCACTAAGGAACATCTAAAAATTATAAAATTGTATTAAAAATAAAAATAATTATAATGAAATTTTAAAATTAGTATTACCTATACACGATATCAATGACTTGTTTATATATATAAATATATGTAAATATATAAACTCTGAGGCAAGAGGTCATTAATGAAGATGTAAAAATCATAAAATTATAAAGCTGTGTTAAAAATAAAAATCATTATAGTGAAATTTAAAAATTAAAATAACCTATATATAATATTAATGGTATGTTTATATAAATAGAAACGTGTAAACACGTAAACTCTGAGGCAAGAGGTCGCTAAGGAACATCTAAAAATTATAAAATTGTATTAAAAATAAAAATAATTATAGTGAAATTTTAAAATTAGTATTACCTATACATGATATCAATGACTTGTTTATATATATAAATATATGTATATATTTATAAACTCTGAAGTAAGAGGTCATTAATGAAGGTCTAAAAATTTTAAAAATAACCTATAAACGTGAAAAATTATTTATTTATATATATAAATATATGATTTATAAATGACTTATTTATATACATAAACTCTGAGGCAAAAGGTCATTAATGAAAATGTAAAAATCATAAAATTATAAAGTTGTGTTAAAAATAAAAATCCTTATAGTGAAATTTAAAAATTAAAATAACCTATATATAATATTAATGGTCTGTTTATATAAATAGAAGCGTGTAAACACGTAAACTCTGAGGCAAGAGGTCGCTAAGGAACATCTAAAAATTATAAAATTGTATTAAAAATAAAAATAATTATAGTGAAATTTTAAAATTAATATTACCTATACACGATATCAATGACTTGTTTATATATATAAATATATGTATGTATTTATAAACTCTGAAGTAAGAGGTCATTAATAAACGTCTAAAAATTTTAAAATAACCTATAAAAATGATAAATTATTTATTTATATACATATAAACATATGACTTATTTATATACATAAACTTGAGGCAGGAGGTCATTAATGAAGGTCTAAAAAATTTTAAAATAACCCATAAACAAGCTCAATGAGTTATTTATATACATTTATATATATGACTTATAAATTACTTATTTATATATATAAACTCTGAAGCAAGAGGTCATTGATGAAGGTCTAAAAATTAAAATTATAAAATTGTATTAAAATTTTAAAATCATTATATTTAAATTGAAGAATTAAAACAGCCTATACACAATATTAATTATTTATATATATAAATACTTATATATAGATAAACTCTGAGGCAAGAGGTCATTAATGAACATCTAAAAATTTTAAAAATAACCTAAAAACAAAATTAATTATTTCTTTATAAATATATAAACATACGTATATATACACATATAATATACTTATTTTTATATATATGTATATATTTATATTTATATATATATACTTATTTATATATATATATAAATAATACATAATATATAATAATATATATTAAAATACAATATACGTATTTTTATATAAGAAGACATCATTAATGAAGGCCTAAAAATGAGAATAACTTATTCAAAATATAAATTACTTATATAAATATAAATACATGTATATATATTTTATAAATAAACATTTATACGCATATAAAATATATATTTACATGTATATTAAAATGTATATATATATATACACAAATACAACAATAAATTCAGAGGAACCTACACAAAAATATAGAAGTTTTTTTTAATCAGACATTAAAAAACCCTGTTAAATAATAAATATATTGAATTAACACTTCAGTCTTCAGCCTGCAGAGAACTTGGGACAGGAACATCCCTAAAAATGCAAAAAAAAGCCACAAAAATAGTCTTTAGTAAAATATAAAGGTGTTTTTAGAGAGGGAAAGCCTTGCTGGGAACTGGCAGGAAAGAGCTGTCACTGAGCCATAAAAATCACAATATCCTGCCCTGGAAGTGACTCACAGGGATCATCATCCTGCACAGTTCCAGGGCGAAAATAAAAATAAAATAAAATAAAATTCCAAATTCAATTGAGAGCACGGGAAGGAACCCAAACCCCTCAGAGCCCTCAGAGCCCTCAGAACCTTCAGAGTTTTCAGAGCTCTCAAAACCCTCAGAGTCCTCAGAGCCCTCAGAACCTTCAGAGTTTTCAGAACCTTCAGAGCTTTCAGAGCCCTCAGAACCCCCCAGAACCTTCAGAGTCCTCAGAGCCCTCAAAGCCCTCAGAACTTTCAGAGCTCTCGGAGTCCCCAAACTCTTCAGAGCCCTCAAACCCTTCAGAGCCCCCAGAATTTCCAGAGTTTTCAGAGCCCTCAGAACCCTCAAAACCTTCAAAACCCTCAGAACCTTCAGAGCCCCCAAACCCCTCAGAACCTTCAGAGCCCTCAGAGCCATTGGAGCTTTCAGAGCCCTCAAACCCCTCAGAGCCTTCAGAACCTCCAGAGCCCTCAGTGCCCCCAAACCCCTCAGAGCCCCCAAACTCCTCAGACCTTTCATATCCCTTGGAACCCTCAGAACCTTCAGAGGCCTCAGATCCCTCAGAACCTTCAGAGGCCTCAGAGCCCTCAGAACCTTCAGAGGCCTCAGATCCCTCAGAACCTTCAGAGGCCTCAGATCCCTCAGAACCTTCAGAGGCCTCAGAGCCCTCAGAACCTTCAGAGGCCTCAGAGCCCTCAGAACCTTCAGAGCTTTCAGAGCCTTCAGAACCCCCCACAACCTTCAGAGTCCACAGAGCCCTCAGAACCTTGAGACCTTTCAGAGCCCTCGGAACCCTCAAAACCTTCAGAGCACTCAAAACCCTCAAAATCTTCAGATCCCTCAAAACCTTCAGAGCTTTCAGAGCCCTCAGAACCTTCACAACCCTCGGAGCCCCCAAACCCCTCAGTCCTCAGAACTTTCAGAGTTTTCAGAGCCGTCAGAACCTTCCAAGCCCCCAAACCCCTCGGAGCCCTCAGAACCTTTAGAGCCCTCAGAACCTCCAGAGCTTTCAGAACTCTCAAAACCATCAAAACCTTCAGAGCCCTCAGAACCCCCAACCCCCTCAGAACCTTCAGAGCCCCCAAACCCCTCAGAACCTTTAGAGCCTTCAGAGCCTTCAAAGCTCTGAGAACATTCAAAACCCTCAGAACCTTCAGAGCCCTCAGATCCCTCAGAACCCCCCGCCATCCCCGCACTCACCGAGATCCGGCAGGGACGGAGTGGACGCTACCCCCGAGCCCCGTGACGGCCGCGGGGAGGCTCAGCCCGGGCCCGGCCGCCCCTGAGCACCCGCGGCCCCTCACGGCGCTTTGACGGAGCCCCGGCGTTGCCAGGGCGGAGGAAGGAACGGGGAGGAGACGGAAGTTTTGTCACTGCGCCGCGCCCCCGTCATCTTAGATAAGGGCAGGCGCCAAGCTTGAGTGAGGGCGGCCGCCATCTTGAGTAATGGCAGCCGCCATCTTAGGTGAGGGCAGCCGCCATTTTAGATAAGGGCACCCACAGTCTTAGGTGAGGGCGGCCGCCATTTAGAGTAATGGCAGCCGCCATCTTAGGTTAGGGCAGCCGCCATTTTAGATAAGGGCACCCACAACCTTAGGTGAGGGCAGCCGCCATTTTGAGTAATGGCAGCCGCCATCTTAGCTGAGGGCAGCCCCTATTTCCGGCAGCGAAAGGGCAAAGGGGCGGTTTCCTCGCGTTCCCGTCTTTATCTCCGTTGTTAACGCGAGGAATCTCCTCCTCCTATTTCTTTACTGTGTGTGCGTAATGGTTTTCATTGAGTCATGGAGTGGTTTGGGTTGGAAAGGAGCTTAAATGCCAATCCCTGTTATCCCTGCCCCTGGATCTCTGAATTGTCCAAGGTTGGACACTGAGGCTTGGAGCAGCCTGGGGTACCGGAAGGTGTCCCTGCCCGTGGCCAGGGGTGGCACTGGATGTGCTTTGAGCTCCAAACCCAAGGTGGCTCCTCCTCGCCCTCACCTGCCCCACTCCAAGAGGGCGGCGGCCGCCTCAGGCACCGCGGGCTCCTCCTCTCCTCCCTCCCCTTCCCTCGGTGCGGGAAACGTGTCCTCTCCCGGCGGCCGTACCGCCGTTCCCGCAGGAAACGTGTCCATTCCGGCAGCCGTACAGCCGTACAGCCGTTCCCACCTAAACGGGATAGGCGCTCCCGCAGGAAACTTGTCCCTTTCCAGCGGCCGTACCGCCGTTCATTCAAGAAACTTATTCCCTCACGGCGGCCGTACCGCTGTTCCCACCTAAATGGTATGGGCACTCCCACAGGAAACTTGTCAATTCCCGGCGGCCGTACCGCCGTTCCTTCCTAAACGCGGTGACCGCTCCTTTTGGAAATTTGTCCCCTCCCGGCGGCCGTACCGCCGTTCTCGTAGGAAGTTTGTCCCGTCCCGCCGTTCCTGCAGGAAGTTTGTCCCCTCCCGGCGGCCGTACCCCCATTCTCGTCGGAAGTTTTCCCCTCCCGCCGTTCCTGCAGGAAGTTTGTCCCCTCCCGGCGGCCGTACCGCCGTTCGGGCAGAAGTTTGTCCCCTCCCGGCGGCCGTACCGCCGCTCCCGGCCCGGCGGCCATGCAGGCGCTGCGGCGGCTGAGGCGGCGCCGCTCCGCGCTGGGGCTGGGCGGGCTCTCCCTGTGCGCCGCCGTCCTGCTTTACCTGGCCAAATGCACCTCGGAGGGGCCGCGCCCTTTACCCGCTCTCCCTCACATCCCTCCGGAGCGGGGCGATCCCCACACCGCCTCCCCTGCGGGCTCTGCCCTGCTGGCCGTGGTGGTGCTGAGCGGCCCCAAATCCAGCGAGCGCCGCAGCATCATCCGCAGCACTTGGATGGCGGCGGCTCCACAAAACCCCCCCGGTGCCGTCTGGAGCCGCTTCGTGCTGGGCACGGCGGGTTTGGGCTCCGAGGAGCTGCGGAACCTGGAGCTGGAGCAGAACCGCCACCGGGACCTGCTGCTGCTGCCAGAACTGAGAGACTCCTACGAGAACCTCACCGCCAAACTCCTGGCCACCTACTCATGGCTGGACGCGCATTTAGACTTTAAATTCGTCCTCAAAGCCGACGATGACACTTTTGTGCGTTTAGACGTGTTGGTGGAGGAATTACAAACCAAAGAACCGCGCCGCCTTTATTGGGGATTCTTCTCCGGCCGCGGGAGGGTCAAATCGGGGGGAAAATGGAAAGAAAACTCTTGGGTTTTATGCGATTATTACCTCCCTTATGCTTTAGGAGGGGGATACGTGATTTCAGCAGATTTAGTGAGGTTTTTGAGGGTAAATAGGGATTATTTGAAGCTGTGGCAGAGCGAGGATGTGTCTCTGGGCGCTTGGTTGGCTCCGGTGGAGATAAAAAGGGTTCACGACCCTCGGTTTGACACCGAATACAAATCCAGGGGCTGCAGCAATAAACACATCGTCAGCCACAAGCAGAGCATCGAGGACATGCTGGAGAAATCTCAGAGTTTGGTGAGGGAGGGGAGGTTGTGCAGGGAGGAGGTGAAGCTCAGGTTGTCCTACGTGTACGACTGGGCCGTGCCGCCCTCGCAGTGCTGCCACAGGAGGGACGGCATTCCTTGAAATTCCCTGAAAAATAAAAAAATCCTCCTCTCTGGGGGAAAAAAGACTCAAAAAAGGATGATGGAATTTCCCTGGAATTCCCTGAAAGAAAAAATAACAGCTCTGTTGGGGAAAAGAAGCCTTAAAAACGGATGATTGAATTCCCTGAAAAAGAAAAAAAAAATCCTCTCTTGGAGAAGGCTCAAAAAAGGATGATGGAATTCCCTGAAATCCCCTGAAAAAGAAAAAAAAAAAAATCCTCTCTTGGAGAAGGCTCAAAAAAGGGTGATGGAATTCCCTGAAATCCCTTGGAATCTCCTGAAAAAGAAAAAAAAAATCCTCCTTTGGAGAAGGGTTAAAAAAGGGTGATGGAATTCCCTGGAATCCCTTGAAAACAGAAAATAAAACCCTCAAAGAAGCATCAAAAAAGGATGATGGAATCTCCTGGAATCCCCTGAAAACAAAACAAAATCCTCCCTCAAAGAAGCGGCAAAAAAGGATGTTGGACTCTGTTGTTGTTACATGGGGAGAATCCCGTTAATGAGGGGTTTAATTGTTTTAAAAAATCAGATTTTACCTGCTGGAGAAATCTCAGAGTTTGGTGAGGGAGGGGAGGTTGTGCAGGGAGGAGGTGAAGCTCAGGTTGTCCTACGTGTACGACTGGGCCGTGCCGCCCTCGCAGTGCTGCCACAGGAGGGACGGCATTCCTTGAAAATGAAAATAAAAAGCGTTTTGAGACTTGGAGAAGGCTCAAAAAAGGATGATGGAGTCCCTTGAAAAAGGAAAAAAAGTCCCCCGTTGGAAAAGGCTCAAAAGAGGATGATGGGATCCCCTGAAATCCCTCTGGAATCCCCCTGAAATTCCCCTGGAATCCCTTGAAAATAAAACAAAAAAAATCCCACCTCGGAAAAGCCTTAAAAAAGGACGATGGGATTCCCTGAAATCCCCCTGGAATCCCCTGAAAAAGAAAAAAGTCCTCTCTTGGAAAAGCCTTAAAAAAGGATGATGGGATTCCTTGAAAAAGAAAAAGAATCTTCCTCAAAGAAGTGTCGAAAAAGGATGATGGAATTCCCTGAAATCCCTTGAAAAAGGAAAAAAATCCCCCGTTGGAAAAGGCTCGAAAGAGGATGATGGAATTCCCTGAAATCCCCTCAAAAAGAAAAAAATTCTTCCACTCTGGGGGAAAAAAAGGCTCAAAAAAGGATGATGGAATGCCCTGAAATCCCCTGGAATCCCTTGAAAACAACAACAACAACAAAAAATCGTTCCTCCTCAAGCCTTAAAAAAGGATAATGGAATCCTCTGAAAACAAAAAAAATCTTCCTCAAAGAAGGCTCAAAAAAGGATGATGGAATCCCCCTGAAATCCCCTTGAAATTCCCCTGGAATTCCCTTGAAAAAGAAAAAAAATCCTCCTCTCTGGGGGAAAAAAGGCTCAAAAAAGGATGATGGAATTCCCTGAAAAAGAAAAAAATCTTCCTTAAAGAAGCGTCAAAAAAGGATGTTGGAATCCCCTGAAATACCCTGAAACCACCTCAAAAAGAAAAAAAAAATCCTCCACTCTGGGGGAAAAAAGGCTAAAAAAAGGATGATGGAATTCCCTGAAATTCCCTGGAATCCCTTGAAAACAAACTAAAAAAATCCTCCTCAAAAAAGGCTCAAAAAAGGATTTTAAATTCTGGTTGTTGTTACATGGGGAGAATCCCCTTAATTATTTATAAAAAAAAAAAAAAAAGGATTTTGCACAGTTTGTTCTGTCACTTCTTTTTCCTCCTGGGGCTCCTCAGTGAAATGGTTCAAAATACTTAAAAAAAATAATAATAAAATAATAAAAAGTAAAATAATAAAAATAAAAAATAATAAAATAAGTGACAGAAAGCACAAAAAAAAGGTCAAAATTCCAGGATTGAAGGTGACAAAACACAAAGAATAGGAAATAAAAATTAAAAATCAGAGAGAGAAAACTGGAATTAAAAATTTTAAAGGAATTTTGAGGTTTTTTTGATTCTGATGAGGCTCAAATAAAATAATAATTTACAAAAAGCCCCAAAAAAGGTCAAAATTCCAGAATTGAAAGTGAAAAAACACAAAGAGTAGGAAAAAAAATAATTAAAAATTAAAAATCGGGAGGAAAAATAACTGGAATTAAAATTTTTAAAGGAATTTTGAGGTTTTTTTGATTCTGATGAGACTCAAATGAAGCTTCTTTTTGTCCCTTGGGATAATAATAATAAAAAAATAAAATAAAATATAAAATAAGTGACAAAAAGCACAAAAAAAGGTCAAAATTCCAGATTTTTTTTGGTCTATTTTTAATTCCCATTTCCTTCCCCAACTTTGGCTGGAAAAGACAAAATGAAATTAAAAATTCAGGTGCCAAATTTCCTTTTTTTTTTTTGCTTTTTTTTGCAAAAAATCAGGATATTTTAGGAATTAGAAAATATTTTTTAAATTATTATTATTATTAAATTATTATTATTATTATTATTATTATTATTTTCTTGTTTTAATTAATTATTAAACATTTTAAACCTTCAGATTTTATTTTATTTTAATTTTAAAAATATCAAAATTTTCCCTGGAAAAAAAAAACCTTTAAATTCTGCAAAAATTCAACTATTTTAACAATAATTAATAATAATTAATAATAATAATAGTAATAGTAATAATAATAATAATAATAATAATAATAATAATAATTTTTCCTGTTCCAAACCAGGAGTTTTCCAACAAAAGGGACCAATTTTATTTTTTTTTAAATTATTATTTTCTTATTTTAATTAATTAATAAACATTAAAACATTTATTTTCATTTTAATTTTAAAAACATCAAATTTTTTGCCTGAAAAAAACACTTAAAATCCTCCAAAATTTCAACTATTTTAACAACTCAATTCTTATAATTCTTATAATAATTAAAAATATTCAAAATAATTAAAAATATTCAAAATAATTAAAAATATTTTGTTCCAAACCAGGAGTTTGACCAAAAATTCCAATTTTTTTAAAGGTCCATTAATGTTGTTTGTGTCCTGATAAAATTCTTTGTAAATGTGAATATTTATTTATAAATATATTTATTTCTGGTTCTTGTTGGTGTCTTGTCTTTATTTTCCCCTGGAAAAATAAAAATAAATCCATTTATTCCCATCAAAACATTAATTTTCTCATTATTTTATCAATTTCACCCCTTTTATCCCAGGAAAATCCCAAATAAATCAATTTATTCCCATTAAAACATCAATTTTCTCATTATTTTACCAATTTTTACCCCTTTTTCCCCTGGAAAATTCCAAATAAATCAATTCAGTCCTTTTTTTTTTTTTTTTTAAATTTATTCCAAATATTTTGGAATTTATTCCCAATTTTTTTTAATTTATTCCCAATTTATTTATTATTTATTCATTCCCATTTTTTAATTTATTCCCATTTTTTAAAAAATTATTCCCATTTTTTTATTTTATTCCCTTTTTTAAATTTATCCCAAATTTTTAAAAAATTTATTCCCAATTTTTTTTAAAAAAATATTCCCAATATTTTTGGAATTTATTCCCTTTTTTTTGGATTTTTTCCCAAATTTTTTGGAATTTATTCCAAATTTTTTTTTATTTAATTTATTCCCAGTATATTTTTTTTTATTTATTCCCATTTTTTTGTAATTTATTCCCCAATATTTTTGGAATTTATTCCCAATATTTTTGGCAATTTATTCCCAGTTTTTTTTATTATTATTTATTCCAAATGTGTTTTTTTATTTATTCCCAATTTTTAAAAAATTTATTCCCAATAGTTTTGGAATTTATTCCCAATTTATTGGAATTTATTCAATTTTTAAAAATTTATTCCAAATTTATTGGAATTTTTTCCCAATTTTTTAAATTTTTTTTTTTTTTAATTTATTCCCAATTTTTTTTGAATTTTTTTTCCCAACATTTTTGGCAATTTATTCCCAATATTTTTGGAATTTATTCCAAGTATTTTTGGAATTTATTCCCAATATTTTTGGCAATTTATTCCCAATATTTTTGGAATTTATTCCCGATTTTCCTGCCCCATCTCAGGCGGTCACTAGAGGTCCCTCCAACCCTTTGGAAATAAAAAATATGTGGGAAAAATGAGGGAAAATCTGAACACTGACCCAAATTTTGAGGAAAATCTCAGAAAAAAACATGGAAAAATGTGGGAAAAAATGGAAAAAAACATGAAAAAAGTGGGAAAACATGGAAAAAACGTGGAATTTAATGGAAAGAACTGATAAAATGGAATTTTTTTCCTCATTTTATCCCTTAGAACTTTGAGCCAAAAGATTTTGGGATCCAGGACTGGCTGGATTTGGGGAATTTCAGAAAAATCCTGGAATTTCTCACTCCATTTCCAAGGACAGAATTCCCAAATCCTGGATCCACATAAGGATCCAAAATTCCAAGGAATTAAGTGAAAATAGATGATAAAATATAATTTTGTTCCTCATTTTATCCTTCAAAACTTTGGACCAAAAGATTTTGGGATCCAGGCCTGGCTGGAATTGAGGAATTTCAGAAAAATCCTGGAATTTCTCACTCCATTTCCAAGGACAGAATTCCCAAATCCTGGATCCACAATTCCAGTAGAACTGAGCAGGAAAAAAATGATAAAATTGAATATTTTCCTCATTTTATCCCTTAGAATTTTGAGCCAAAAGATTTTGGGATCCAGGCCTGGCTGGATTTGGGGAATTTCAGAAAAATCCTGGAATTTCTCACTCCATTTCCAAGGACAGAATTCCCAAATCCTGGATCCACAAATGGATCCACAATTCCCAAGGAATTAAGTGGGAAAAAAAGGATAAAAATGGAATTTTTTTCCTCATTTTATCCCTTAAAACTTTGAGCCAAAAGATTTTGGGATCCAGGACTGGCTGGATTTAGGGAATTGTATTTAAATCCTGGAATTTCTCACTCCATTTCCAAGGACAGAATTCCCAAATCCTGGATCCACAATTCCAGTAGAACTAAGCAGGAAAAAAAAAGATAAAATTGAATATTTTCCTCATTTTATCCCTTAAAACTTTGGACCAAAATATTTTGGGATCCAGGACTGGCTGGATTTGGGGAATTTCAGAAAAATCCTGGAATTTCTCACTCCATTTCCAAGGACAGAATTCCCAAATCCTGGATCCACAATTCCAGCAGAACTAAGTGAGAAAATATGATAAAATATAATTTTTTTCCTCATTTCTCCCCCATAACTTTGACCCAAAACATTTTATTCCTCACCCCTGACTGGATTTGGGGAATTGTATTTAAATCCTGGAATTTCTCACTCCATTTCCATGGACAGACTTCCCAAATCCTGGTCTGGTGCTACAATTCCCAAGGAATTAAGTGGGAAAAAATGATAAAATATAATTTTTTTCCTCATTTCTCCCCCAAACTTTGACCCAAACCATTTTATTCCTCAGCCCTGACTGAATTTAAAGACAAACTCAATTATTCCCCCCTTTCCCAGCTCCCAACCTCAGGAGGTTCCCCCGGATAAAAGGAATAAAAAGATAAAAAACAAAACAAACAATAAAAAGTGGGATCCGATTTCCCCGGAGATAATTTGAGGCTCCAGGAGTCGCTGATAAAATCAGAATTTTCAGGCTCAGACGGCGGCGCCGGAGACACTGAAATAAATCCAGAAAAATTGAGCCCAAAAAGGGATTTTTTTTTTTTTTTTTTTTTTTTTTTTTTTTTTTTTTTGGTGTTTCCAGGGGAATCCCAGAAATATTGGGATGGGAATAATGGGAATAATGGGAATAATGGGAATAATGGGAATAATGGGATGGGAATAATGGGAATAATGGGAATAATAGAAATAATGGGAATTAATGGGAATAATGGGAATAATGGGATGGGAATAATGGGAATAATGGGAATAATGGGATGGGAATAATGGGAATAATGGAAATAATGGAAATAATGGGAATAATGGGAATAATGGGAATAATGGAAATAATGGAAATAATGGGAATAATGGGATGGGAATAATGGGAATAATGGGAATAATGGAAATAATGGAAATAATGGGAATAATGGGATGGGAATAATGGGAATAATGGGAATAATGGGAATAATGGGAATAATGGGATGGGAATAATGGGAATAATGGAAATAATGGGATGGGAATAATGGGAATAATGGGAATAATGGGATGGGAATAATGGGAATAATGGAAATAATGGAAATAATGGGAATAATGGGAATAATGGAAATAATGGAAATAATGGGAATAATGGGATGGGAATAATGGGAATAATGGGAATAATGGAAATAATGGAAATAATGGAAATAATGGGATGGGAATAATGGGAATAATGGGAATAATGGGAATAATGGGAATAATGGGATGGGAATAATGGGAATAATGGAAATAATGGGAATAATGGGAATAATGGGAATAATGGGAATAATTTTTGTCTTGGGGGAGCTGCAGGGAGAGGGAAAGGGGGAAAAATGGGGGCAAAGGAAGGAATAAAGAGGGAAAAATGAAGGAATGAAGGGGGAAAAATGAGGGGAAAATAAAGGAATGAAGGGGGGAAATGAAGGAATAAAGGGGGGGAAATGAAGGAATGAAGCAATTCCCGCTCTCAGAGGTTGCAATTCCCTATTTTCAGCCCAGGATGCAATTCCTGCTCCCATCCTGGAATGCAATTCCCATCCTGGGATGCAATCCCTGCTCCCAGAGGATGCAATTCCCTGTTTTCAGCCCAGGATTCAATTCCTGCTCTCAGAGGCTGCAATTCCCTGTTTTCAGCCCAGGATGCAATTCCTGCTCCCAGTGGATGCAATTCCCTTCTCCCATCCTGAAATGCAATTCCCTTCTCCCATCCTGGGATGCAATTCCTGCTCCCAGTGGATGCAATCCCTGTTCATATCCTGGAATGCAATTCCCAGTTTTCAGCCTGGGCTGCAATTCCTGCTCTCAGTGGCTGCAATTCCTGCTCCCACCCTGGAATGCAATTCCCATCCTGGGCTGCAATTCCTGCTCTCAGCGGATGCAATTCCTGCTCTCAGAGGATGCAATTCCTGCTCTCAGAGGATGCAATTCCCAGTTTTCACTGGATGCAATTCCCAGTTTTCACCCTGGAATGCAATTCCCACTCCCACCCTGGAATGCAATTCCCATCCTGGGATGCAATTCCTGCTCTCAGAGGATGCAATTCCCAGTTTCCAGAGGCTGCAATTCCCCTCCTGGAATGCAATTCCTGCTCCCAGAGGATGCAATCCCCAGTTTTCACCCTGGAATGCAATTTCCAGTTTCCCGAGGCTGCAATTCCCCTCCCGTTGTGCAATTCCTGCTCCCAGAGGATGCAATTCCTGCTCTCAGGGGATGCAATTCCCATTTTCCCGAGGCTGCAATTCCCCTCGTGTTGTGCAATTCCTGCTCCCAGAGGATGCAATCCCCAGTTTTCAGAGGCTGCAATTCCCATTTTCCCGAGGCTGCAATTCCCCTCGTGTTGTGCAATTCCTGCTCTCAGGAGTTTTCTTTCCCTCCCGCCAGGCCGGAGCCACATCCCGGGGCAGAACAAACCCCGCAGTGTGTGCCAGGAGCCCCCAGGGCCCCAATAGCCCAATTAGCGCCAATTAGGCTCATTAGCCCGGCCTGGGCCCCGGCCAACATTCCCCAGGGAGGAGGAGGAGGATCCTCATGGGCTCTGTGGGGATCAGGAGGATGGAAAATCCATTTCTCAGCCTCACACAGGTGGAAAAATAGGGAAAATAATATTTAAAATAATTTTTAAATTAAATTAAACATCAAATTTAATTAAAAATAATTAATTAATTTAATTAAATTTAATTAAACATTATATATTAATATTTTGTTATAATAATATTATAATATTTATTATTATTAAATAATAATTATAAATAATTAAAATTATTTCAATCGTTTTGCCCAGCCAAAGCTCCTTCTGTTAATATAATACTGAAATAATTTAAAAATATTTCAATAATTATTTTGCCCAGCAGAAGCTCCTTCTGTTAATATAATACTGAAAAAATTTAAAATTATTTCAATAATAATTTTGCCCAGCAAAAGCTCTTTCTATTAATGTAATATTGAAATAATTTAAAAATATTTAAGTAATAAATTTGCCCAGCAAAAGCTCTTTCTATTAATGTAATATTGAAATAATTTAAAATTATTTCAATAATAATTTTGCCCAGCGAAAGCTCTTTCTGTTAATACAATATTGAAATAATTTTAAAATATTTGAATAATAATTTTGCCCAGCAAAAGCTCTTTCTGTTAATACAATATTGAAATCATTGAAATAATTTTAAAAATTTCAATCCCACTGGGATTCCAGGGGGTGATTCCACAATTCCAGCAGGGAAGGAATTTTTTCCACTTGGGATTTTGCCAAAAAAAATATCAATATTTCAATTGGATTTGGTGAATTTTTTGGGGGGGAATTTTTTCCACTTGGGATTTGCCCAAACAAATCAATATTTGGGAATTCCCAGCTGGATTTTGTGTGGATTCGCTCCTGCAGGACAGGGAAATTTGGGAGCAGATTTGGGAACATCCCAGTCTTTGGGCAGGTGCGGGAACCATTAAAATATAAAAGGGGAAGGAAAAAAAAAAATCCTTAAAAGCCGATTTTTAATTAAAAATTAAAATTAATTTTTTTGGTGCTGAGGGAATGTTTGGGCTTGATGATGGAAAAGGGGGAAAAAGGGGGAAAAAAGGGGGGAAAAATGGGGAAGGGAAGGGAAGGGAAGGGAAGGGAAGGGAAGGGAAGGGAAGGGAAGGGAAGGGAAGGGAAGGGAGGAAGGGAAGGGAAGGGAAGGAAGGAAAGGAAAGGAAAGGAAAGGAAAGGAAAGGAAAGGAAAGGAAAGGAAAGGAAAGGAAAGGAAAGGAAAGGAAAGGAAAGGAAAGGAAAGGAAAGGAAAGGAAAGGAAAGGAAAGGAAAGGAAAGGAAAGGAAAGGAAAGGAAAGGAAAGGAAAGGAAAGGAAAGGAAAGGAAAGGAAAGGAAAGGAAAGGAAAGGAAAGGAAAGGAAAGGAAGAAGGAAAACAAAAGGGAAGAAAATAAAAAGGAAAGAAGAAAAGAAAAGGGAAAGGAAAGGAAAAGGAGAGAAGAGAAGAGAAACAAGAAAAAAGAAAAGAGAAAAGAGAAAAGAAACAAGAAAAGGAAAGGAAAGGAAAAAGAAAAGGAAAGGGAAAAGAAAGGGGAAAAGAAGAAGAGAAGAGAAGAGAAGAGAAGAGAAGAGAAGAGAAGAGAAGAGAAGAGAAGAGAAGAGAAGAGAAGAGAAGAGAAGAGAAGAGAGAAGAGAAGAGAAGAGAAGAGAAGAGAAGAGAAGAGAAGAGAAGAAAGGAGAAAAGAGAAAAGAGAAAAGAGAAAATACAAACCCCCCACAATCCCCCCCAAACTCCCCGTGTCCCCCAAACCCCCGGGATGGCTCCAAACCCCATTTCCAACATTCCCAAAGCCTTTCTGGCTCCTCCCCAGGGCCCGGGACCATCCGGGGAGGGCAGAGCCGGCCCGGGCCGGGCTCCAGGCAGGAATGCGCCGCCAGGACAGGCCGGAGCCAGACAAATTTACATTTGACATTCCTGGAGCCGCTCAGGGCTCAGCCCGGGCGGGATCTGCAGCCTCTGCCCGGCCACAGGTTCTGCTCTGGCCCTGCGGAAAAATCCACAGGAAAAAAGGGGATAAAAGTGAGAGAATTGGGGGATTTATCCCAATTTTTGGGGGGTTTTATGGATTTAATTCTAATATTTCAGGTCTGACAATAAAGAGATTTTTTTCCCCTTGTTGTTTTCCCTTCCAGCAGGTAAAAATGTGATGGAGGGAAAAATCTCCCCAAAAATCTCCCAAAAAATGAATAATTCCATGTCAAAGGCAAAGTGGATCCTGGAATTGGATCCTGGAATTGGATCCCGGAATTGGATCCTGGAATTGGATCCTGGAATTGGATCCCGGAATTGGATCCTGGAATTGGATCCTGGAATTGGATCCCTGGAATTGGATCCTGGAATTGGATCCTGGAATTGGATCCTGGAATTGGATCCTGGAATTGGATCCTGGAATTGGATCCTGGAATTGGATCCTGGGATTGGATCCTGGAATTGGGTCCCTGGAATTGGATCCTGGAATTGGATCCTGGAATTGGATCCTGGAATTGGATCCCGGAATTGGGTCCCTGGGATTGGATCCTGGAATTGGGTCCCTGGGATTGGATCCTGGAATTGGATCTCTGCCCCAGGTTCTGTTCTGTCCCTGCTGGAAAATCCACAGGAAAAAATGGGATAAAGGTTTGGGGACTGGGGGGTTTATCCCAGGTTTGTTTTTTTATTATTATTTTTTTAAAATTTTTTATTTTAATTGTAATATTTCATGTCTGAGAATAAAGAGACTTTTTTTTCCTCTCTAATTGTTTTTCCAGCAGGTAAAAAATTTGTGGGTGGAGGGGAAAATCTCCCCAAAAATCTCCCCCAAAAATCTCCCCCAAAATCTCCCCAAAAATCTCCCAAAAAAGGAAGAATTCCATGTTAAGGTGATGTGGATCCCTGGGATTGGATCCTGGGATTGGATCCTGGGATTGGATCCCGGAATTGGATCCTGGAATTGGATCCCTGGAATTGGGTCCTGGAATTGGGTCCTGGAATTGGGTCCTGGAATTGGATCCTGGAATTTGATCCTGGAATTGGATCCCGGAATTGGATCCTGGGATTGGATCCTGGAATTGGATCCCTGTCCCAGGTTCAGTTCTGGCCCTGCTGAAAAATCCCCAGGAAAAATGAGCTGGAAATTTGGGGTTTATCCCAGTTTTTTGGGGGTTTTATGGATTTAATTCTAATATTTCATGTCTGAGAATAAAGAGATTTTTTCCTCTCTAACTGTTTTTCCAGCAGGTAAAAATGTGTGGATGGAGGGGAAAATCTCCCCAAAAATCTCCCCAAAAATGAATAATTCCATGTCAAAGGCAAAGTGGATCCCTGGGATTGGATCCCGGAATTGGATCCCGGAATTGGATCCCGGAATTGGGTCCTGGAATTGGATCCCGGGATTGGATCCCGGAATTGGATCCCAGAATTGGATCCTGGAATTGGGTCCTGGAATTGGATCCCGGGATTGGATCCCAGAATTGGATCCTGGGATTGGATCCTGGAATTGGATCCCTGCAAAAAACTGGATTTTCCCTGATTTTCCTTTTGGATTTTCATTGATTTTCCTTCTGGATTTTCATGGATTTTCCCTCTGGATTCTCCCTGATTTTCCCAAAGGATTTTCCCTGATTTTCCCTCTGGATTTTCCCTGGATTTTTCTTCTGGATTTTCACTGATTACGCCCCTGGATTTTCCCTGATTTTCCCTCGGATTGGGGGAAAATTCAATATTTTTTTGGTCAAATAAATCCAATTTTGAATCTGGGAGAGGATTTAATCCATTTCCAACTCCATGGAAAAAAACTCAGATTTTTGGCTGGGAAATTCTTTGTCCCCTCCCTCCCCATCACACAAAACAAACAAACAAACAAACACAACAATTATTGGTTTATTTCTGTTATTTCCCATCTCAATCCTTCATTTCCAAAACAAAACAAAAAACCAAAAAACCCACCCAAAAAGCCCCAGAAAAACTCATCAAAAAACCCAATAAACCCCCTCAAAAAAACCCAAAAAACCCCCAACCCCCCTCCAAAAAAAACCAGAAAAAACCCCCAAAAAACTCCCCCAAAAAACCCCCAAAACCCCAGAAAAAAAACGAGAAAAAACCCCCAAAAACCCCCAAAAAACCCCAAAAAACCTGTGCTGGTTACAAGTGCTACAGTGAAACAAAAACACACAAAAAAAATCAAATTACAACGTTAATTCCCCCCTAAATCTCAGCGTGAGCATCAAATTAAATATTGGTGAGGCACAAATTAAATATCCAAAATCCTTTTTTTTTTTTTTTGCTTTTTCTTTGTTTTTCCAGAAAAAACCTTGATGAGAATCTCAAAAAGCAGCAGCAGCAGCAGCAAAAGTCCAAAAAGCAGAATTTTGGGGTTGTTTTTTCAGTCCAAAAAGGAGAATTTTGGGGTTGTTTTTTTAGTCCAAAAAGGAGAATTTTGGGGTTGTTTTTTCAGTCCAAAAAGGAGAATTTTGGGGTTGTTTTTTCAGTCCAAAAAGGAGAATTTTGGGGTTGTTTTTGAGTCCAAAAAGGAGAATTTTGGGGTTGTTTTTTCAGTCCAAAAAGGAGAATTTTGGGGTTGTTTTTGAGTCCAAAAAACAGAATTTTGGGGTTGTTTTTTCAGCCCAAAAAGAAGAATTTTTGTGTTGTTTTTTCAGCCCAAAAAGGAGAATTTTTGTGTTGTTTTTTCAGTCCAAAAAGGAGAATTTTTGTGTTGTTTTTTCAGTCCAAAAAGCAGAATTTTGTGTTGCTTTTTCAGTCCAAAAATGCAGAATTTTGTGGTTGTTTTTTCAGTCCAAAAAGGAGAATTTTGGGGTTGTTTTTTCAGTCCAAAAATACAGAATTTTGGGGTTGTTTTTCAGTACCAAAAAACAGAATTTTGCGGTTGTTTTTTCATCCCAAAAAGGAGAATTTTGAGGTTGTTTTTGAGTCCAAAAAGCAGAATTTTTGTGTTGTTTTTTCAGTCCAAAAAGCAGAACTTTGTGGTTGTTTTTTCACTCCAAAAAGCAGAATTTTTGGGTTGTTTTTTCAGTCGAAAAAAGCAGAATTTTGCGTTGTTTTTTAGTCCAAAAAGGAGAATTTTGTGGTTGTTTTTTCATCCCAAAAGCAGAATTTTGAGGTTGTTTTTGAGTCCAAAAAGCAGAACTTTGTGGTTGTTTTTTCACTCCAAAAATGCAGAATTTTTGTGTTGTTTTTTCAGTCCAAAAAGCAGAATTTTGGGGTTGGTTTTTCATCCCAAAAAGGAGAATTTTTGTGTTGTTTTTTCATCCCAAAACGCCGAATTTTGGGGTTGTTTTTTCAGTCCAAAAAGGAGAATTTTGGGGTTGTTTCTTCAGTCCAAAAAGCAGAATTTTGAGGTTGTTTTTTCATCCCAAAAAGCAGAATTTTGTGTTGTTTTTTCAGTCCAAAAACCAGAATTTTGGGGTTGTTTTTTCACTCCAAAAATGCAGAATTTTAGGGTTGTTTTTCAGTCCAAAAAGCAGAATTTTGTGTTGTTTTTTCATCCCAAAAAGCAGAATTTTGGGGTTGTTTTTTCAGTCCAAAAAGGAGAATTTTGGGGTTGTTTTTGAGTCCAAAAAGGAGAATTTTTATGTTGTTTTTTCAGTCCAAAAACCAGAATTTTGTGGTTGTTTTTTGAGTCCAAAAAGAAGAATTTTGAGGTTGTTTTTTCACTCCAAAAATGCAGAATTTTGTGTTGTTTTTTCAGTCCAAAAAGCAGAATTTTGGGGTTGTTTTTGAGTCCAAAAAGGAGAATTTTTATGTTGTTTTTTCAGTCCAAAAAGCAGAATTTTGTGTTGTTTTTTCATCCCAAAAAGCAGAATTTTGGGGTTGTTTTTTCAGTCCAAAAAGCAGAATTTTGGGGTTGTTTTTTCAGTCCAAAAAGGAGAATTTTGGGGTTGTTTTTGAGTCCAAAAATCAGAATTTTGGGGTTGTTTTTGAGTCCAAAAATCAGAATTTTCAGGTTGTTTTTTCACTCCAAAAAACAGAATTTTGCGGTTGTTTTTTCACTCCAAAAACCAGAATTTTTGTGTTGTTTTTTCACTCCAAAAAGCAGAATTTTGGGGTTGTTTTTGAGTCCAAAAATCAGAATTTTGGGGTTGTTTTTTGTTACTCCCCCATGAACATCCCCATGAAATCGGAGCCGCTCTGGACGGTGACCGGGGCCCCGGCGCTGTTGTCAACAAAGATTGACGTGTATTGACCTGCCTGGGGAGAAAAATGGGAAAAAATGGGAATATTTGAGATATTTTAAAGAGAAAAAATGGGAATTTTTGATGTATTATAGAGGGGGGGAAATGGGAATATTCAAAAGGAAAAAAAAAGGGAATATTTGAAAGGGAAAAATGGGAATATTTGATATATTATAGAGAGGAAAGATGGGAAAAAAATGGGAATATTCTAAAGGGAAAAAGTGGGAATGTCTGATATATTAAAGAGGTGGAAAATTTGGGAATATTGGATATATTGAAGAGTGGGAAAAATGGGAATGTTTGATATATTATAGAGGAAAAAATGGGAATATTCTAAAGGGAAAAATGGGAATATTCTAAAGGGAAAAAATGCGAATATTTGATATATTCTAAAGGGAAAAATGGGAATATTCTAAAGGGAAAAAATGCGAATATTTGATATATTCTAAAGGGGAAAATGGGAATATTCTAAAGGGGAAAATGTGAATATTCTAAAGGGAAAATGGGAATATTCTAAAGGGGAAAATGGGAATATTCTAAAGGGGAAAATGTGAATATTCTAAAGGGAAAATGGGAATATTCTAAAGGGGAAAATGGGAATGTTTGATATATTAAAGAGGGGAAAAAATGGGAATTTTTGAGATATTTCAGAGGAAAAATCAGATTTTGGCAAAAGGAGTTTGGGTGGGTTTGTTGTGTGGGTTGAGGGGAAGGAAATTGGTGGTTTTATCAAATCCTTAATCAAATATTTTATCAATTTTTTAATCAAATCCTCAATCAAATATTTTATCAAATCCTTTATCAAATAATTTATCAAATCTCTAATCAAATCCTTTATCAAATTCTTTATTAAATCCTTTATCAAGTCCTTTATCGAATCCTTTATCAAATCCTTTATTAAATATTTTATCAAATCTTTTATCAATTTTAAATCAAATCCTTAATCAAATCCTTTATCAAATATTTTATCAAATCCTTGGTCAAGTCCTTTATAGAATATTTTATCAAATCTTTTACAAAATCCTTTATCAAATCTTTTATCAAATCCTTTATCGAATCTTTAATCGAAATTTTTATCAAATCTTTAATCAAATCCTCAATTAAATATTTTATCAAGTAATTTATATCAAGTCCTTTATCAAATCCTTAATCAAAACATTTATCAAATATTTTATTAAATCCTTTATCAAATCTTTAATCAAATCCTTTGTCAAATCCTTTATCAAAACCTTTGTCAAATCCTTTATCAAATTCCCAAATAATTCCATGTTCTGGCCCTGAGATTTAGGGCAGAAATTCCCAAATAATTCAATTTTTTCTGCCCAGAGATTTGGGGCAGAAATTCCCAAATAATTCAATTTTCCTGCCCAGAGTTTTGGGGCAGAAATTCCCAAATAATTCCATTGTCCTGGCCCTGAGATTTGGGACAGAAATTCCCAAATAATTCCACTTTCCTTGCCCAGAAATTTAGGACAGAAATTCCCAAATAATTCAATTTTCCTGCCCAGAGATTTGGGACAGAAATTCCCAAATAATTCCATTTTCCTGCCCAGAGATTTAGGACAGAAATTCCCAAATAATTCCATTTTCCTGCCCTGAGATTTAGGACAGAAATTCCCAAATAATTCCATTTTCCTGCCCAGAAATTTGGGGCAGAAATTCCCAAATAATTCAATTTTTTCTGCCCAGAGATTTGGGACAGAAATTCCCAAATAATTCCTGTTGTTTCCCAGAGATTCGGGCCAGAAATTCCCAAATAATTCCATTTTCCTGCCCAGAGATTTGGGGCAGAAATTCCCAAATAATTCAATTTTCCTGCCCAGAGATTTGGGGTAGAAATTCCCAAATAATTCCATGTTCTGGCCCTGAGATTCGGGCCAGAAATTCCCAAATAATTCCACTTTCCTTGCCCAGAAATTTAGGACAGAAATTCCCAAATAATTCAATTTTCCTGCCCAGAGATTTGGGGCAGAAATTCCCAAATAATTCCATTTTTCTGCCCAGAGATTTGGGGCAGAAATTCCCAAATAATTCAATTTTTTCTGCCCAGAAATTTAGGACAGAAATTCCCAAATAATTCCATTTTTTCTGCCCAGAGATTTGGGGCAGAAATTCCTAAATAATTCCATTTTTCTGCCCAGAAATTTGGGGCAGAAATTCCCAAATAATTCCATGTTCTGGCCCTGAGATTTGGGGCATTCCAAATTCCCAATTTTTAGGAATTCCAGAAATTTGGGTCAGAAAATCTCAATTTTTGGGGCCTCACCTGCAGCTGCAGCAGCCCATGGACATAAATAGTGAAGATTTTGCTGTTGCTTTCCAGGCCAGCAATGACTTCCAAGGACCTAAAATGAGAAATAAACAGTTAAAATGAGAAATAAACAGAATAAAGTGAGAAATAAACAGAATAAAATAAGAAATAAATATATTTAAATGAGAAATAAATAGATTAAAATGAGAAATAAACAGATCGAAATGAGAAATAAACAGTTAAAATGAGAAATAAACAGATTAAAATGAGAAATAAATAGATTAAAATGAAAAATAAACAGATTTAAATGAGAAATAAATAGACTAAAATGAGAAATAAACAGATTTAAATGAGAAATAAACAGATTAAAATGAGAAATAGATTAAATGAGAAATAAACAGATTAAAGTGAGAAATAAACAGATTAAAATGAGAAATAAATAGATTTAAATGAGAAATAAACAGATTAAAGTGAGAAATAAATAGATTTAAATGAGAAATAAATAGATTAAAGTGAGAAATAAACAGATTGAAATGAGAAATAAATAGATTAAAATTAGAAATAAACAGATTAAAGTGAGAAATAAACAGATTAAAATGAGAAATAAATAGATTGAAATGAGAAATAAATAGATTTAAATGAGAAATAAACAGATTAAAATGAGAAATAAACAGATTAAAATTAGAAATAAACAGATTTAAATGAGAACTAAACAGATTTAATCCCCTCAGGCCACCCCAGAGTGGTTTGTGGAGGGATAATTGTCCCTCAGTTTCTTTGGAAATTGGAGCAATTGGATGAAAAAGGTGAATTTTGGGTGGAATTTTGGTGTTTTGGGGGTTTAAAGGTCAGGTTGGAGGAAGATGAGATGGTGGAAGGTGCTCCTGGCCGTGGGGATGAGAAGATTTTTAAGATCTTTAATTATTTCATAATTCAATAATTCAATAATTCAGTAATTCAATAAATCCACAATTCCATAATTCTGTAATTCAATAATTCCATCATTCCATAATTCCCTAATTCAGTAATTCCATAATTCCATGATTCTATAATTCCTTAATTCTATAATTCCATAATTCCATGATTTTATAATTCCATGATTCTATAATTCCTTAATTCCACGATTTTGAGGGGTTTTTAATTTGGTTTTTGGAGGGAGGATTTTGAATTTTTTGGGGTTTTTTTGGGGGGGAAGATTTTGAATTTTGGGGGAGGATTTTGAATTTTGGGTTTTTTTGGGGGAGGATTTTGAATTTTTGTGGGTTTTTTTGGGAGGATTTTGATTTTTTGTGGGGTTTTTTGGGGGAGGATTTTGAATTTTTGGGGGGAGGATTTTGAATTTTTTGGCGTTTTTTGAGGGGAGGATTTTGATGTTTTGGGGGAGGATTTTGAATTTTTTTGGGTTTTTTGGGAGGATTTTGATTTGTTGTGGGGTTTTTTGGGGGGAAGATTTTGAATTTTGGGGGAGGATTTTGAATTTTGGGTTTTTTGGGGGGAGGATTTTGAATTTTTGGGGGGAGGATTTTGAATTTTTGGCGTTTTTTGGGGGGAGGATTTTGATGTTTTGGGGGAGGATTTTGATGTTTTTGGGGTTTTTTTAGGGGAAGATTTTGAATTTTGGGTTTTTTTGGGGGAGGATTTTGAATTTTTGTGGGTTTTTTGGGAGGATTTTGAATTTTGGTGTTTTTTGGGGGGAGGATTTTGAAGTTTTGGGGGAGGATTATGATGGTTTGGGGGTTTTTTTGGGGGGAGGATTTTGATTTTTTTTGGTTTTTTTAGGGGAGGTTTTTCAATTTTGGGGGGGTTTGGGGGAGAATTTTGAGGGTTTTGGGGGAGGATTTTGAAATTTGGGGGAGGATTTTGACATTTGGGGTGTTTTTGAGGGAGGATTTTGAGGTTTTGGGGGTTTTTTGGGGGGAGAATTTTGAGTTTTTGAGGTTTTTTGAGGGGGGTGGATTTTGAGATCAGGGATTGCACAGAAGCCAAAAAATATTTTAAAAATCAATAATTCAATAACAATAATTCAATAATAATATTAACATTATTAATAATAATTCAACAATAATAGTCCAATAATAATAATAATAATTCCATAATAATATTTCAATAACAATTAAATAGTA
Source organism: Zosterops lateralis (assembly GCF_965231275.1). NCBI lineage: Eukaryota > Metazoa > Chordata > Aves > Passeriformes > Zosteropidae > Zosterops > Zosterops lateralis. The sequence continues at coordinate 6,482,773 of NC_139782.1, read as the reverse complement.
ATTCAATAATAATGATAATAACGATAATAATGATAATGATAATAATAATGATAATGATGATAACAATGATAATAATGATAATAATAATGATAATGATAATAATAATGATAATGATGATAACAATGATAATAATGATAATGATAATGATAATAATAATAATAATAATAATTCAATAATAATAATTCAATAATTGTGCTGCAGCTCCAAATCCAAAGAGACCTTCCCATCCTCACCTCCAGCATTATTTTTTGGATCAGGGAGAACTCCAATTCCCATTTCCCAAGACAAATCCTTTATTCAAAATCCACAATTTTGATACAACAACCCCCAGCTCAACCCAATTAAACCCAATTTTAACCTCCCAATCCCTGTCTGCTTCCTCCCTCCCCACCCCAAATTATTTATCTTTATTTTCCCACCTTTTTATTTCTTTTTCCCAGTGCAAGTTCTGACCTGTTTTTCCCAGAGAAATGAGAATTTGGCACGTCCTGAGCCGAGGATTTGTCACGTCCTGCCCCAGGGACTCCCCACCTTTCCTGAGCTCCACCCCGAGTTTCCAGAGCTCATCCCAAAGCCCTCAGGGGTTTTTCCAGCCCCATGGAGGGATGGAGGGATGGAGGGATGGGAGGCACAGGAAATTCCACACAGGGAGTGTGTCCAGGCAGGTTTGGGCTGCTCCTCATGGAGATTTCTGTGCCAGGCGCGTTTGGATGGGGCCAGGATCTGTCCTGAGCATTTAAATCTGTCCTGATTGATCTGGGATGGGGCCAGAATCCATTCTGATCATCCAAATCTGTCCTGATTGATCTGGGATGGGGCCAGAATCCATCCTGATCATCCAAATCTGTCCTGATTGAGCTGGGATGGGGCCAAGATCTGTCCTGATCATTTAAATCTGTCCTGATTGATCTGGGATGGGGCCAGAATCCATCCTGATCATCCAAATCTGTCCTGATTGAGCTGGGATGGGGCCAGAATCCATCCTGATCATCCAAATCTGTCCTGATTGATCTGGGATGGGGCCAGGATCTGTCCTGAGCATTTAAATCTGTCCTGATTGATCTGGGATGGGGACAAGATCCATCCTGATCATTTAAATCTGTCCTGATTGATCTGGGATGGGGCCAGAATCCATCCTGATCATCCAAATCTGTCCTGATTGATCTGGGATGGGGACAAGATTCATCCTGATCATTTAAATCTGTCCTGATTGATCTGGGATGGGGCCAGGATCTGTCCTGAGCATTTAAATCTGTCCTGATTGATCTGGGATGGGGACAAGATCCGTCCTGATCGTTTAAATCTGTCCTGATCGATCTGGGATGGGGACAAGATCTGTCCTGAGCATTTAAATCTGTCCTGATTGAGCTGGGATGGGGACAAGATTCATCCTGAGCATTTAAATCTGTCCTGATTGATCTGGGATGGGGACAAGATCCATCCTGATCATTTAAATCTGTCCTGATTGATCTGGGATGGGGCCAGAATCCATCCTGATCATCCAAATCTGTCCTGATTGATCTGGGATGGGGCCAGAATCCATCCTGATCATCCAAATCTGTCCTGATTGAGCTGGGATGGGGCCAGAATCCATCCTGATCATCCAAATCTGTCCTGATTGAGCTGGGATGGGGCCAGGATCTGTCCTGAGCATTTAAATCTGTCCTGATTGATCTGGGATGTGGCCAGAATCCATCCTGATCATCCAAATCTGTCCTGATTGATCTGGGATGGGGACAAGATCTGTCCTGAGCATTTAAATCTGTCCTGATTGATCTGGGATGGGGACAAGATCCATCCTGATCATCCAAATCTGTCCTGATTGATCTGGGATGGGGCCAGAATCCATCCTGAGCATTTAAATCTGTCCTGATTGCTCTGGGATGTGTTCAAAATCCATTCTGATCATCCAAATCCATTCTGATTGATCTGGGATGGGGACAAGATCTGTCCTGATCATTTAAATCTGTCCTGATTGATCTGGGATGTGGCCAGAATCCATCCTGATCGTTTAAATCCATCCTGATTGATTTGGGATGTGTCCAAAATCCATCTTGATCATCCAAATCCATCCTGATTGCTCTGGGATCCATCCTGATTGATCTGGGATCTCTCCCAAATCCATCCTGTTTGCTCTCCTGGCACTGGGATCTGTCCCTAATCCATCCTGATCATTTAAATCCATCCTGATTGATCTGGGATGTGTCCAAAATCTGTCCTGATCATCCAAACCCATCCTGATCACTCAAATCCATCCCGATCACTCTGGGATCTCTCCAAAATCCATCCTGATCATCCAAACCCATCCTGATCACTCAAATCCATCCTGATCACTCTGGGATCTATCCCAAATCCATCCTGATCATCCAAATCCATCCTGATCACTCTGGGATCTATCCCAAATCCATCCTGATCATCCAAATCCATCCTGATCACTCAAATCCATCCTGATCACCCTGGGATCTCTCCAAAATCCATCCTGATCATCCAAATCCATCCTGATCACTCAAATCCATCCTGGTCACTCTGAGATGGGTCCCAAATCCATCCTGATCATTTAAATCCATCCTGATTGATCTCCTGGCACTGGGATCTATCTCAAATCCATCCTGATCACTCTGGGATCTCTCCAAAATCCATTCCTGATCACTCTGGGGTCTGTCCCAAATCCATCCTGATCACCCCCACTGCTTATATTACTATAATTAACAATTTATTTATAATTATTTGATAATTTTCACTATAAATAATAGCAATTTGGGTGTATTATTTTATATCGAGGCAGCTAAATATTACTGTAGATAATTTTTAATAACATATCATAATTACCAGTATAAATAAAATTAATTTGGATGTATTATTTTCTAATTAGGTGATTAAATATTGTTATTAATAATTACAATATTTTGTAATTATCACTATAAACAATATTAATTTTTAGGTGAGTAATACTCAGAAGTTAAAATTTAGAATTAAGAGAATGCCTAAACTCTAAGGGATGTTCTGCAGAACAAGAATTTATGACCAAAAAAACCCCATTTTTGGTGAATTTTATCTCTCAAAATTGGCTGAAATATCAGGAAATATGGAAAATTTGAATAAAAGAATTGTCTCAAAACTCCTGGAGGGACTCACGTGTGTCTGTGGCACAGGGACTCGATGCAGATCAACACCCTGACGTTGTCCCGGGCTCTCAGCTGCACTTTGCTCTTCAGCTCGCTGTGGTCTGGTAAAAAACAGCAGGAGAATTGTCAGCATTCCCAAAAAATCCCGGGATTTGGGGTTCCAGCAGCCTGGGCAGGGTGGGGTGTGGGGCTGCAGGGGGTTCCTCCACTCCCAGGGGGTCAAAGGCAACGGATCTGAGGTGGAGCCACCTCTGATTGTTGGAGCAAAAACTCTGGAAAAATGGATTTTAAAAAGGAGATCCAAGGTGGATCCACCCCTGATTGTTGGAGCAAAAACTCTGGAAAAATTGATTTAAAAAGGAGATCCAAGGTGGATTCATCAGTGATGGAACCTCTGGGATAATGGATTTTAAAAGGAGATCCAAGGTGGATCCATCAATGATAGAACTTCTGGGATAAGGGATTTTAAAAAGGAGATCCACCACTTAAAAAGATCCATTTAAAAAGATGGATCCACCTCTGATCATCAGGGGAGAACCTCTGGAATAATGGATTTAGAAAGGAGATCCATGGTGGATCCATCAGTGATGAAACCTCTGAGATAATGGATTTAGAAAGGGGATCCAAGGTGGATCCATCAGTGGCAGAACCTCTGGGATAATGGATTTAGAAAGTGGATCCAAGGTGGATCCATCAGTGATAGAACCTCTGGGATAATGGATTTAAAGAGGGGATCCAAGGTGGATCCATCAGGGATAGAACCTCTGGGATAATGGATTTAGAAAGTGGATCCAAGATGGATCCATCAGTGATAGAACCTCTGGGATAATGGATTTAAAGAGGGGATCCAAGGTGGATCCATCAGGGATAGAACCTCTGGGATAATGGATTTAGAAAGTGGATCCAAGATGGATCCATCAGTGATAGAACCTCTGGGATAATGGATTTTAAAAGGGGATCTCAGGTGGATCCACCTCTGACCATCAGGGGAGAACCTCTGGGAAAATGGATTTAGAAAGGAGATCCATGGTGGATCCATCAGTGGCAGAACCTCTGGAAAAAGGAATTTAAAGAGGAGACCCAAGTTACAGAAGGTGGATCCACCTCTGGGCATCAGGGGAGAACCTCTGGAATAATGGATTTAGAAAGGAGATCCATGGTGGATCCATCAGTGATGGAACCTCTGGGATAATGGATTTAAAGAGGAGATCCAAGGTGGATCCATCAGTGATGGAACCTCTGGGATAATGGATTTAGAAAGGAGATCCAAGGTGGGTCCACCTCTGACCATCAGGGGAGAACCTCTAAAAAAATGGATTTAGAAAGGAAGTCCATGGTGGATCCATCAGTGATGAAACCTCTGGGATAATGGATTTAGAAAGGGGATCCAAGGTAAATCCATCAGTAGCAGAAGCTCTGGGATAATGGATTTAAAAAGGAGATTGAAGGTGGATCCATCAGTGATGGAACCTCTGGGATAATGGATTTTAAAAGGAGATCCAAGGTGGATCCACCAGTGATAGAATCTCTGGGATAATGGTTTCAAAAAAGGGGAATCCAAGGTGGATCCATCAGTGATGGAACCTCTGGGATAATGGATTTAAAAAAGGGAATCCACCAGGCTGTATTCCACCTCTGGTCCTGGTGCCATATCCATGTTTGCCCTGGATGAAGGGGTTCTCCAGGGGGTCTCCAGGGTTCCAGGGGGCTCTCTGGGGGTTCCCCAGGGGGTTTTCCAGGAGGATTTGGGTCCCAGGGGTTTCTCCAGGGGGTTCTCAGGGGTTCTCTTGGGGTTCCAGGGGGTTCTCAGGGTGTTCCAGAGGTTCCCTAGGGGGTCCCAGGGGGCTCTCCAGGCCCAGGGCAGCACTCACCCACGTGGATGTTGGCTGAGAACTGGTAGATGCCGCCCACGGGGGCGGTGAAGCGGCCGGTGAGCAGGTTGAGCCCCGAGCCCCGCAGGAACGCGCCCTTGGCCTGTGGCTGTGGGGACACACACGGCTGGGGATGGTCCCAAAGCCTGGGATGATCCCAATCCAGGCCTGGGATGATCCCAATCCAAGCCTGGGATGATCCCAAATCCCGGCCTGGGATGATCCCGAATCCCAAATCCCCGGGATGATCCCAAATCCAGGCCTGGGCTGATCCTGAATTCATCCCTAGGCTGACCCCAAATCCATCCCTGGGATGGTCCCAAACCCATCCCTGGGCTGATCCCAAATCTATCCCTGCGATGATCCCAAATCCATCTCTGGGATGATCCTGAATCCCTGTGCTGATCCCAAATCCATCACTGGGCTGATCCCAAATCCATCCCTAGGCTGATACCAAATCCAGCCCTGGGATGATCCTGAACCCTGAGCTGGTCCCAAATCCATCCTTGTGCTAATCCCAAATCTCTGTGCTGGTCACAAATCCCTGGGCTGCTCCCAAATCCCTGCACTGATCCCAAATCCAGCCCTGGGCCGATCCCAAACCCTGAGCTCATCCCAAATCCAGCCCTGTACTGATCCCAAATCCATCTCTGGGCTGATGCTGAATCCAGCCCTGGGCTGGTCCTGTATCCTGAATCCCTGTGCTGATCCCAAATCCATCCCTGTGCTCATCCCAAATCCCTGTCCTCATCCCAAATCCAGCCCTGTACTGATCCCAAATCCCTGCACTGTTCCCAAATCTATCCCTGGGCTGATCCCAAATCCCTGTGCTGATCCTAAATCCATCCCTGAGCTGATCCCAAACCCCTGGGCTGCTCCCAAACCCCTGGGCTGCTCCCAAACCCCAGAGCTGCTCCCAAACCCCAGAGCTGCTCCCAAACCCCTGGGCTGCTCCCAAACCCTGAGCTGATCCCAAACCCCAGAGCTGATCCCAAACCCCAGAGCTGCTCCCAAACCCCTGGGCTGCTCCCAAACCCCAGAGCTGCTCCCAAACCCCAGAGCTGATCCCAAACCCCTGGGCTGCTCCCAAACCCCAGAGCTGCTCCCAAACCCCAGAGCTGATCCCAAATCCATCCCTGAGCTGCTCCCAAACCCCAGAGCTGTTCCCAAACCCATCCCTGAGCTGCTCCCAAACCCCAGAGCTGCTCCCAAACCCCTGGGCTGCTCCCAAACCCCAGAGCTGCTCCCAAACCCTGAGCTGATCCCAAACCCCAGAGCTGCTCCCAAACCCCAGAGCTGCTCCCAAACCCCTGGGCTGCTCCCAAACCCCAGAGCTGATCCCAAACCCCTGAGCTGCTCCCAAACCCCAGAGCTGCTCCCAAACCCCTGGGCTGATCCCAAACCCCAGAGCTGCTCCCAAACCCCAGAGCTGATCCCAAACCCCTGGGCTGCTCCCAAACCCCAGAGCTGCTCCCAAACCCCAGAGCTGCTCCCAAACCCCAGAGCTGATCCCAAACCCCAGAGCTGCTCCCAAACCCCAGAGCTGATCCCAAACCCCAGAGCTGCTCCCAAACCCCTGAGCTGCTCCCAAACCCCTGGGCTGCTCCCAAACCCCAGAGCTGCTCCCAAACCCCAGAGCTGCTCCCAAACCCCAGAGCTGCTCCCAAACCCCTGAGCTGCTCCCAAACCCCAGAGCTGATCCCAAATCCATCCCTGGGCTGATCCCAAACCCCTGAGCTGCTCCCAAACCCCAGAGCTGATCCCAAATCCATCCCTGAGCTGCTCCCAAAGCCCAGATGTGCTCCCGGCTCCATCCCTGAGCTGCTCGTGGCTGTGAATTCCCCTTTTTCCCGAGGGCACAAACCCAAACCAGCCACTCCTTGTCCCAGCCCGGCATCCAGAGCCTCCCACAGCACCTCCGAGCCAGGAAAAATTAGCAAGGATTTGGGGCATCCCATCCCTGAGGCTTGGGAAGCTGGGAGGCCTTAATTAGTCTGTTAATTAATGAGGCAGGATGAGCCCTGAGGTGCGGGCAGGGCTGATCCTGCCTTGGCTGCCAAAAGCCGAGCTGCAAAAATTGGGGAAAAAAAAAAAAATCCCAGCAGATCCTTCATTTGGACACTTCCTCGGAGATTTTTATTTTCCTTTCAGCCTGAGGGGAGTTTTTGTTTTGAGCCTGGAATCTCCAAAGAGCTGCAGCCGCCCCAAAAACCTCCCGGGATGGGTCTGGAATTTCTCATTCCTCGTTTTTTACACTCACGGACTGGAAATTCTGCAGTTCCACCAAGGTTTTCTTGTCCACCACCACGTGGGCCTTGAGCTGGCAGTGAAAAGCCTCCAGCACACGGCGGGGGGACGGGAAGGGCTGCAGGGCCAGCAATGGGGGCAGCGGGCTGGGCTGGGCCAGGGACGAGCGCTGCTCCATGGCTTCTGAGGGGAAAAGGGGAATATAAATAAATAAAATTGAATAAAGTCTTCGTTTGAGGGTCTGTTGCTGTGAATGGAAGCTCCTGCAGGGCCAGCAGTGGGGGCAGCGGGCTGGGCTGGGCCAGGGAGGCGCGCTGCTCCATGGCTTCTGAGGGGAAAACAATAAAATGAAATAAAATTGAATAAAGTCTTCGTTTGAGGGTCTGTTGCTGTGAATGGAAGCTCCTGCAGGGCCAGCAGTGGGGGCAATGGGCTGGGCTGGGCCAGGGACGAGCGCTGCTCCATGGCTTCTGAGGGGAAAAGGGCAAGAAAATGAAATAAAAGCCTAATTTAAGGGCAGGTTTCTGAGGGGAAAAGGGGAATAAAATTAATAAAAAGGAATAAAATCTTCATTTAAGAGTCTGTTGCTGTGAATGGGAGTTCCTGCAGGGACAGCGGCAGCGGGGATGGGCTGAGACTGCCAGGGTGCTCCATGGCTTCTGAGGGGAAAAGGGCAATAAAATGAAAAAAAATCAAATTAAACTAAATAAAATCTTCACTTAAAGATTGGTTTCTGAGGGGAAAAGGAGAATAAAGTGAAATAAAACCCTAATTTAAGGGCCTGGCCTGTGGGACAGAACCCCCAGCTGGCTGGGATGGGTTGAAACAGCCAGGGAGGCTCGGTGCTCCATGAGTTCTGAGGGGAAAAGGGGAATAAAATAAAATAAAATATTCATTTAAAGGTAGGCTTCTGAGGGGAAAAGGAGAATAAAGTGAAATAAAACCCTAATTTAAGGATCTAGCCTGTGGGATGGAACCTCCAGCTGGCTGGGCTGGGCTGAGACAGCCAGGGAGGCTCGGTGCTCCATGGCTTCTGAGGGGAAAAGGGGAATAAAATTAAGTAAAATGAAATAAAATCTTCATTTAAAGGTAGGCTTCTGAGGGGAAAAGGAGAATAAAATGAAATAAAATGAAATAAACCCCTAATTTAAGGGTCTGTTCCTGTGAATGGAAGCTCCTGCAAGAAGCTCGGTGCTCCAAGACTTGTGAGAGGGAAAGGGGAATAAAATTAAATAAAATTAAATAAAATCTTCATTTAATGATGGTTTCATTTGGCCTATGAAACCATCAATGTGTGGTTGGAATTCTCCACTTGGGTTTTCAATTTAAGCCCAGCAGCCCTGGAGGAACATTTCTCCTTGCCAAGGTGAAAACCTTCATTCGTCCTGTTGCTTCACCAAAACAAAACTCTTCCAGCCTTCAATATCCTTTACCTTTTGGAATTTTTAACCTTTTAAAACCTTTTTACCTTTTAAGATCTCCTTGAACTCCTGCAGAAGAACCTCCCTGGTGATTTCAGCCGCAGGAGCTCCTGGAGGTCCCTGAGGTCCAGGAGGTCCTGGAGGTCCAACCAGCCCTCGCTGAGAGAAACAAACAAAAAAAGAAAATTTGGTATTAAAACCAAGTAAAATGCAAAAAAATCCTACAGGGGGAATCAACAACATGAAGGGTTTTGTTCTTGTGTCCTCAAATTAACCATGTGGAGGGAAATAATTGGAAAAATCCAAGACTGACCAAGCACAAAGTGCCGCATGATCGAGCATCGTTTGCCTCGTTAATTCGGAATAAATCACTTTGTCTGTGCTTTGATTAATTGAGCCTTTGGGATACTGATATCTCGAGTTTTGTCTTTGATGTGTTTCAGACTCTGTGGTGCCCAGGGGTGCCTGAGCTCACAGTCGGTGTCACTCAGCTCTGCACACAGCAGGGACACAAAATAAATCTTTTTTCCTGCTGGAGATCAAAAATAACAACTAAAAGTTTTCAGGCCCAAAAGCACAAACAAGAAGAGAGAAAACAAGAAGGGTGGGACTTCATAACCTGAAGCTGGAATTGGACAATCAAACCTCAATGGACCAAAACTTATAAAAGTGTGAGAGACGTGACTGGGTCCATTTTGTGCCCATTTCGTTCCCATTTTGTGCCCATTTTGTTCCCATTTTGTGCCCATTTTGTTCCCATTTTGTGCCCATTTTGTGCCCATTTTGTTCCCATTTTTTGTCCATTTAGTTCCCATTTTGGGTCCATTTTGGGACCATTTTGTGCCCATTTTGGGTCCATTTTATGCCCATTTTGTACTCATTTTGTGCCCATTTTGTGTCCATTTTGTGCCCATTTTGTTCCCATTTTGTGCCCATTTTGTTCCCATTTTGTGTCCATTTTGTGTCCATTTTGTTCCCATTTTGTGCCAATTTTGTGACCATTTTGTGACAATTTTATGCCCATTTTGTTCCCATTTTGTGCCCATTTTATGCCCATTTTTGGGTCCATTTTGTGCCCATTCTGTGACTATTTTGTGCCCATTTTGTGTCCATTTTTGTGCCCATTTAGTGTTCATTTTGTGCCCATTTTGTGTCCATTTTGTGCCCATTTTGTTCCATTTTGTGTCTATTTTGTGCCCATTTTGTTCCCATTTTGTGCCAATTTTGTGACCATTTTGTGACAATTTTATGCCCATTTTGTTCCCATTTTGTGCCAATTTTGTGACCATTTTGTGACAATTTTATGCCCATTTTGTGCCCATTTTGTTCCCATTTTGTGCCAATTTTGTGACCATTTTGTGACAATTTTATGCCCATTTTGTGCCCATTTTGCAACTATTTTGTGACCATTTTGTGCCCATTTTTGGGTCCATTTTGTGCCCATTCTGTGACTATTTTGTGCCCATTTTGGGACCATTTTGTGCCCATTTTGCAACTATTTTGTTCCCATTTTGTGCCCATTTTTGGGTCCATTTTGTGCCCATTCTGTGACTATTTTGTGCCCATTTTGGGTCCATTTTATGCCCATTTTGTACTCATTTTGTGCCCATTTTGTTCACATTTTGTGCCCATTTTTTGACCATTTTGGACCCATTTTGGGTCCACCTTGGGTGTAGCCCTGGCCAGGCCCTTTTAATAAATCTCTATTTTAGTCTCTTAACTCTTTTCAGTCTCTGTTCCAGCTCACCCTTCCCAAACCATCAATACCTGCACTTTATCTCTTGTAAAAAGAAGAAAAATACAGATTTTATTTCAACTGAGTTGTAAAAAAACCCCCAAAAAAGACCCAACCCGAGAACAACTGATTCCAAATCCCCACCTCTCCTCTCCCAAACCAAAAAGGCTCAAAAATGGAGAAATTAAATTTAAAAAAAAAAAAAGGAAAATCAGCTTTCCCCAGGCTGGGAAATCTGGAACTCTGAAGGATGAGCAGCAGGAAGAGAAAAATGTGACAAACACAGAGTTCAAATCTTACCAATTTTTTATCTTTCCCTTTGCATCTCCTCTTGGAATTGTTCCCGTCATCGGGGCGGTGCACGAAGGAGATCCAGGTCCTGCGGGGGTCAGTGATCCGCGGCTCTGCGGGATCCAGGAGCTGGGGAGACACCGGGACACGCTTGGGTTGGCCTCAGGGGAGCCAAAAAATCCTGCCTGGGCTGTTCCTGCTGCTTTTGGGGGGACACTGAAGGGTCAGAGTCCCTCAGAGATCTTTATATCCTCTGAAATTCCATGGAAAACCTTCCCAGATACTCAAAAATCCAGCCCAGAATCATCCTGCTCCTTTTGGGGAGACACTGAGGGGTCAGGAAGAGCCAAAAGAGCCAAAAAGAGAAATTCCATGGAATACCTGCCCAGATGCTCAAAAATCCATCCCAGGCTGTTCCTGCTGCCTTTGGGAGGGCATTGAGGGGTCAGGAAGAGCCAAAAGCTCTGAAAATCCCTCAGAGATCTTTCTGTCCTCTGATAACCCTCTGAAATTCCATGGAAAACCCACCCAGGTCCTCAGAGGAGCCAAAAAATCCTGTCCAAGCTGGTCCTGCTGATCGTGGGAGGACACTGAAGGGTCAGAGTCCCTCAGAGATCTTTAAATCCTCTGATAATTCTCTGAAATTCCATGGAAAACCTGCCCAGATGCTCAAAAATCTATTCCAGGCTGTTCCTGCTGCCTTTGGGAGGGCATTGAGGGGTCAGGAAGAGCCAAAAGCTCTGAAAGTCCCTCAGAGATCTTTCTGTCCTCTGATAACCCTCTGAAATTCCATGGAAAACCTGCCCAGGTATTCAAGGGATGTAAAAAAATCCATCCCAGGCTGTTCCTGCTGCTTTTGGGAGGGCATTGAGGGGTCAGAGTCCCTCAGAGACCTTTCCACAGCTTCTGGGGGTCCCATTCTTCTGATAATCCTCTGAAATTCCATGGAAAACCCACCCAGGTGCTCAGAGGATCCAAAAAATCCAGCCCAGGATAATTCTGCTCCTTTTTGGGAGGACACTTGAGGTTGTCCTTGAGGGGTCAGAAAGAGTCAAGAACTCTGAGAGTCCTTCAGGACCCTCAGAGATCTTTTTCCAACTGCTGGGATTCCCATTTTCCTGATAATCCTCTGAAATTCCATGGAAAACCTGCCCAGATGCTCAAAAATCCAGCCCAGGCTGTTCCTGCAGCTTTTGGGAGGACACTGAGGGGTCAGGAGAAGCCAAAAGCTCTGAAAGTCCCTCAGAGAAAATTTTCTAAAATTTTTCTAAAATTACTCAGGAATAACTCAGGAATAATTCAGGAATAACTCAGGAATAATTCAGGAATAACTCAGGAAAAACTCAGGAATAACTCAGGAATAAATCAGGAACAACTCAGGAATAACTCAGGAATAATTCAGGAATAACTCAGGAATAATTCAGGAACAACTCAGGAATAACTCAGGAATAATTCAGGAATAACTCAGGAACAATTGAAGAATAATTAATCGAGGAATAATTGATGAATAATTGATGAATAAATTCAGGAATAATTGATAAATATTGATGAATAATTGAGGAGGAATAAATTGATGAACAATTGATGAATAAATTGAGGAATAATTCAGGAATAATTCAGGAATAGTTCAGGAATAATTCAAGAATAAATTGAGGAATAATTGAGGAATAATTGATGAATAATTCAGGAATAACTCAGGAATAATTCAGGAATAATTCAGGAATTATTCAAGAATAAATTGAGGAATAAATGATGAATAAATTGAGGAATAATTCAGTAATAATTCAGGAATAATTGATGAATAATAGATGAATAATTCAGGAACAATTGAGGAGGAATAAATTGATGAATAATTGAGGAATAAATTGAGGAATAATTGAGGAATAATTGATGAATAATTCAGGAATAATTCAGGAATAATTCAAGAATTAACTGAGGAATAATTGACGGATAAATTGATCAATAATTAAAGAATAATTGAGGAACAAATTGAGGAATAATTGATGAATAATTCAGGAATAATTCAGGAATAATTCAGGAATAATTCAAGAATAATTCAGGAATAATTCAGGAATAATTCAGGAATAATTCAAGAATAAACTGAGGAATAATTGACGGATAAATTGATCAATAATTAAAGAATAATTGAGGAACAAATTGAGGAATAATTCAGGAATAATTCAGGAATAACTCAGGAATAATTCAGGAATAACTCAGGAATAACTCAGGAATAATTCAAGAATAATTCAGGAATAATTCAAGAATAAACTGAGGAATAATTGACGGATAAATTGATCAATAATTAAAGAATAATTGAGGAACAAATTGAGGAATAATTGATGAATAATTCAGGAATAATTCAAGAATAATTCAGGAATAATTGATGAATAATTCAGGAATAACTCAGGAATAATTCAGGAATAATTCAAGAATAATTCAGGAATAATTCAGGAATAATTCAGGAATAATTCAGGAATAACTCAGGAATAATTCAAGAATAATTCAGGAATAATTCAAGAATAATTCAGGAATAATTCAAGAATAATTCAGGAATAATTCAGGAATAATTAATCAATGATTAATTAATAAATAGTGACTGTCTGGCTCACCTTGGGCTGCTCGTGGCTGTTGGCCAGGGAGGCGTTGAGGGCTCCTGGGGGGTCCCTCCTGCCCGTCCTGTCCCTCCTGGCCGCGGCCACCGCCCGGGGACACGCCTGGGGACACACCAGACACAGCCACAGCAGCCACAGGGGGCTCCTCATCGTGAGATGCGCAAAAAAATTAGATTTATGTCCTAAAAAATCTGAATTTATCAGGGTGGGGTCAAGGAGTCCGGTGGGAAATCTTTAAGGATTGAAAAAATGGATTTGTGTCCTAAAAAAATGGAATTTATCAGGGTGGGGTCAAGGAGTCCGGTGGGAAATCCTTCAAGATTAAAAAAATGGATTTGTGTCCTAAAAAAATGGAATTTATCAGGGTGGGGTCAAGGAGTCCGGTGGGAAATCCTTAAGGATCGAAAAAATCAGATTTGTGTCCTAAAAAATTGGAATTTATCAGGGTGGGGTCAAGGAGTCCGGTGGGAAATCTTTAAGGATTGAAAAAATCAGATTTGTGTCCTAAAAAAATGGAATTTATCAGGGTGGGGTCAAGGAGTCCGGTGGGAAATCTTTAAGGATTGAAAAAATCAGATTTGTGTCCTAAAAAATCTGAATTTAGGAGGTTGGGATCAAGGAGCCAAGTGCAAAATCCTTCAGGATAAAAAAAAATTGGATTTGTGTCCAAAAAAACCCCAAATTTAGGAGGTTGGGGTCAAGGAGTCCAGTGGGAAATCTTTAAGGAACACAAAAAATCAGATTTGTGTCCTAAAAAAATGAAATTTATTAGGGCGGGGTCAAGGAGTCCGGTGGGAAATCTTTAAGGATTGAAAAAATCAGATTTGTGTCCTAAAAAATCTGAATTTAGGAGGTTGGGATCAAGGAGTCCAGTGGGAAATGGTTCAGGACCAAGAAAAAATGGATTTGTGTCCAAAAAAATCCAAATTTATCAGGTCAAGATTAAGGAATCAGGTGGGAAATCCTCAAGGACCAAAAAAAATCAGATTTGTGTAGTAAAAAAATCTGAATTTATCAGGGTGGGGTCAAGGAGTCCGGTGGGAAATGGTTCAGGACCAAGAAAAACCAAAAAATATCCAAATGAACCAGGTCAGGATCAAGGAACCAGCTGTGAAATCCTTAGGGATCAAAAAAATTGGATTTGTGTCCAAAAAAACCCAAATTTAGGAGGTTGGGGTCAAGGAGTCCAGTGGGAAATCCTTAAGGATTGAAAAAATCAGATTTGTGTCCTAAAAAAATGGAATTTATCAGGGTGGGGTCAAAGACTCAGGTGTGAAATCCTTAAGGATCAAAAAAAATCAGATTTGTTTCCTAAAAAATGTGAATTTGTTAGGTCAGGATCAAGGAGCCAAGTGCAAAATCCTTCAAGATAAAAAAAAAAAATCAGATTTGTGTCCTAAAAAATTGGAATTTATCAGGGTGGGGTCAAGGAGTCCGGTGGGAAATCTTTAAGGATTGAAAAAATCAGATTTGTGTCCTAAAAAATTGGAATTTGTTAGGTCAGGATCAAGGAGCCAAGTGTGAAATCCTCAAGGAACAAAAAAAAAAAGGATTTTTGTCCTAAAAAATCTGAATTTATCAGGGTGGGGTCAAAGAGTCCAGTGGGAAATCCTTGAGGATCAAAAAAAATCAGATTTGTGTCCTAAAAAATATGGATTTATTAGAGTGAGATCAAGGAGTCAGTTGTAAAATCCTTAAGAATCAAAAAAAAAAAATTGATTTGTGTCCCAAAAAAATCAGAATTTAGGAGGTGGGGTCAAGGAGACATACGGGAAATCCTTCAGGACCAAAAAAAAAATCAGATTTGTTTCCAAAGAATACAAATTTATCAGGTCAGGATCAAGGAGTCCAGTGTGAAATCCTCCAGGACCAAAAAATATTGGATTTGTGACCCAAAAAATCCCAATTTATCAGGTTGGGATCAAAGAGTCCAGTGGGAAATTGTTCAAGACCAAATAAAACTCAGTTTTGTGTCCAAAAAATCCAAATTAACCAAGTCAGGATCAAGGAGTCAAGTGCAAAACCCTTCAAGACCAAAAAAAAATTGGATTTGTGTCCAAAAAAATCCCAATTTATTAGGTCTGGGTCAAGGAGTCAGGTGGGAAATCCTCCAGGAGCAAGAAAATATTCAGATTTGTCTCTGAAATAAATCCCAAATGAAGCAGGTGAGAATCCAAGGAAAAAAAAAAAGGATTTTGTTCAAAAAAAAAATCCAAATTAATCAGGTCAGGATTGAGGAATCGGGTGTGAAATCCTCCAGGAGCAAGAAAAACCAAAGAAATCCAAATGAACCGGATGAGAAGGAGAAAAAAAAATAAATTAAAAATCTGAATTTCTGAAGGATCTGAGGGAAATTCTTCAGGATTCCTCAAAAAAAAAAAAAAAAAAAAATCCAGATTTGTGTCAAAAAAAATCCGAATTTCTGAAGGATCCAAGGGAAATTCTTCAAGATCAAAAAGAATCTGGATTTGTGTCCTAAAAATCCGAATTTAAAAGGATTCGAGGGAAATTCTTCAGGATCAAAAATAAAAAAAAATCCGAATTTCTGAAGGATCCAAGGGAAATTCTTCAGGATCAAAAAAAAAAAAAAATCTGAAATTTTTTCCAAAAAAAATCCAAATTTGTGAAGGATCCGAGCAGCTCTTTGGGACAGAAAATCTGAAATTCTGAATTTCTTTGGAATTCTGGATCCGCTGGGAACTTCCCGAAGAATTGGAATTTCTCTGGGCCCCGAAATCCAACTTAAAATTGGTTTTAAAGGCAATCAACACCCAAAAAATCCTGGTTAAATCTGGTTTTAAAGGTGCTAAACACCCCAAAAATTTGGCTTAATTTGCCCCCAAATCAGGTTTGAAACTGGTTTTATTCTGTCCCCCTTAAATCCGGTTTAAATTTGGTTTTAAGGGCGCTCAGAACCCCCAAAATCAGGTTTGAAACTGGTTTTAAAGGCACTCAACACCCCAAAAATTTGGCTTAATTCGCCCCCAAATCCGGTTTGAAACTGGTTTTATTCTGTCCCCCTTAAATCCGGTTTAAATTTGGTTTTAAGGGCGCTCAGAACCCCCAAAATCGGGTTTGAAACTGGTTTTAAAGGCACTCAACACCCCAAAAATTTGGCTTAATTCGCCCCCAAATCAGGTTTGAAACTGGTTTTATTCTGTCCCCCTTAAATCCGGTTTAAATTTGGTTTTAAGGGCGCTCAGAACCCCCAAAATCGGGTTTGAAACTGGTTTTAAAGGACTCAGCACCCCAAAATCAAGTTTGAAACTGGTTTCACTCTGCCCCCAAAAATCTGGCTTAAAATTGGTTTTAAGGGCACTCAGGGCCCCCAAATCAGGCTTGAAACTGGTTTTAAATGCAATTAACACCCCAAAAATCTGACTTGAAACTGGTTTTAAAAGCACTCTAAAAATCTGGCTTGAAACTGGTTTTACTCTACTTCCCTAAATTGGGCTTAAAATTGATTTTAAGGGCACTCAGGTCCCCCAAAATTGTATTTGAAACTGGTTTTAAAGACACTCAGCGCCCCAAAATCCTGCTTGAAACTGGTTTTACTCTGCCCCCCAAAATCTGTCTTAAAATTGGTTTTAAGGGGGCTCAGAACCCCCAAAATTGGGTTTGAAACTGGTTTTAAATGCAATTAACACCCCAAAATCTGACTTGAAACTGGTTTTAAAGGCACTCAGGACCCCAAAATCCTGCTTGAAACTGGTTTCACTCTGCTCCCCTTAATCTGCCTTAAAATTGGTTTTAAGGGGGCTCAGAACCCCCCAAATCAGGGCTTGAAACTGGTTTTAAATGCAATTAACACCCCCAAAATCCTGCTTGAAACTGGTTTTACTCTGCTCCCCAAAATCTGTCTTAAAATTGGTTTTAAGGGGGCTCAGAACCCCCAAAATTGGGTTTGAAACTGGTTTTAAATGCAATTAACACCCCAAAAATCCAGCTTGAAACTGGTTTTACTCTGCTCCCCAAAATCTGCCTTAAAATTGGTTTTAAGGGGGCTCAGAACCCCCAAAATTGGGTTTGAAACTGGTTTTAAATGCAATTAACACCCCAAAATCCTGCTTGAAACTGGTTTCACTCTGCCCCTCTTAATCTGCCTTAAAATTGGTTTTAAGGGGGCTCAGAACCCCCAAAATTGGGTTTGAAACTGGTTTTAAGGGCGCTCAACACCCCAAAATTTGGCCACTAAATCCGGTTTGAAACTGGTTTCACTCTGCTTCCCTAAATCCGGCTTAAAATTGGTTTTAAGGGTGCTCAGAACCCCCCCAAATTGGATTTGAAACTGGTTTTAAAGGCACTCAGGACCCCAAAATCCGGCTTGAAACTGGTTTTACTCTGCCCCCCTAAATCCAGTTTTAAACTGGTTTTAAGGGGGCTCAGAACCCCCAAAATCGTGTTTGAAACTGGTTTTAAATGCAATCAACACCCCCAAATCCGGCTTGAAACTGGTTTCACTCTGCTCCCCAAAATCTGCCTTAAAATTGGTTTTAAGGGTGCTCAGAACCCCCAAAATTGGGTTTGAAACTGGTTTTAAGGGCGCTCAACACCCCAAAATTTGGCCACTAAATCCGGTTTGAAACTGGTTTCAATCTGCTTCCCTAAATCCGGCTTAAAATTGGTTTAAAAGGTGCTCAGGGCCCCCAAAATTGGGTTTAGAGCTGGTTTTAAAGGTGCTGGAAGGTGCAGAAATCCTGACGCTCCTGTCCCAGGGCTGGGTCCTCACCCCGCCCGCGGTGACCCCGGAGTTTGGGATCTGGGGGGACATCGGGGGACCTGAGAACAAAAATAATCCTTTAGATCCCATCAAATAATCCCTCAGATCACAAAAATAAATTCCTCAGGTCCCTAAAAATAAATCATTGACACCCTCGACAATAACTCCTCAGATCCTAAAAAACAAATCCCTCACGCCCCAAAAAAACAAATCTCTCAGATCCCAAAAACAAATCCCTCAGATCCCGAAAAATAATCCTTCAGATCCCAAAACATAATCCTTCAGACCCCAAATCCCTCAGACCCCAAACACCAAATCCCTCAGATCCCAAATCCCAAACCCCAAATCCGTTAAAACCTCAAACCCCAAATCCGTCAGATCCCAAACCCCAAATCCCTCAGACCTCAAACCCCTCAGACCCCAAACCCCTCACACCCCAAATCCCAAACCCCAAATCCCAAATCACTCACACCCCAAATCCCTCAGATCCCAAACCCCTCACACCCCAAATCCCAAATCCCAACCCCCAAATTCCCCAAACCCCAAATCCCTCAGATCCCAAACCCCAATTCCCAAATCTCCCAAACCCCAAATCCCAAACCCCAAAACCCTCACACCCCAAACCCCAAATCCCCCAAACCCCAAATCCCTCACACCCCAATCCCCAAAACCCCAAAACCCCAAATCCCAAACCCCAAATCCCCAAACTCCAAATCCCTCAGATCCCAAACCCCAAATCCCAAATCTCCCAAACCCCAAATCCCAAACCCCAAAACCCTTAAAACCCCAAACCCCTCAGATCCCAAACCCCAAACCCCTCAGATCCCAAACTCCAAATCCCTCAGATCCCAAACCCCAAACCCCTCACACCCCAAATCCTTCACACCCCAAACCCCAAATCCCTCACACCCCAAAACCCCAAACCCCAGAACCCCAAACTCCAAATCCCTCAGATCCCAAACCCCAATTCCCAAACCCCCAAATCCCCCAAACCCCAAATCCCTCAGGTCCCAAACCCCAAAACCCTTAAAACCCCAAACCCCAAAACCCTTAAAACCCCAAACCCCAAATCCCTCACACCCCAAATCCCTCAGATCTCAACCCCCAAATCCCTCAAACCCCAAACCCCAAATCCCTCAGATCCCAAACCCCAAATCCCCCAAACCCCAAATCCCTCAGACCCCAAATCCTTCAGACCCCAAATCCCTCATATCCCAAACCCCAAACCCCTCAGATCCCAAACCCCTCAGATCTCAAACCCCAAATCGCCCACACTCCAAATCCCTCCGATCCCAAATTCCTCACACCCCAAACCCCTCAAACCACAAACCGCAAATCCCTCAGATCCCAAACCCCAAACCCTTCACACCCCAAATCCCAAAGCCTCACACCCCAAACCCCAAACCCCTCAGACCCCAAACCCCAAATCCCAAATCCCTCAGACCCCAAACCCCAAATCCCTCAGATCTCAAACCCCAAATCCCTCACACCCCAAACCCCAAACCCCTCAGACCCCAAACCCCAAACCCCAAATCCCAAGTCCCTCAGACCCCAAACTCCTCACACCCCAAACCCCAAATCCCTCACACCCCAAATCTCCCAAAATCTCCCAAATCTCTCACACCCCAAACCCCAAATCCCTCAGATCTCAAACCCCAAATCCCTCAGATCCCAAATCCCAAACCCCAAATCCGTTAAAACCTCAAACCCCAAATCCGTCAGATCCCAAACCCCAAATCCCTCAGACCTCAAATCCCTCACACCCCAAACCCCTCACACCCCAAATCCCAAACCCCAAATCCCAAATCACTCACACCCCAAATCCCTCAGATCCCAAATCCCTCAGACCCCAAATCCCAAACCCCAAATCCCAAACCCCAAATCCCAAATCACTCACACCCCAAATCCCTCAGATCGCTCAGATCCCAAACCTCAAACCCCAAATCCCTCAGTTCCCAAACCCCAAATCCCTCAAATCCCAACCCCCAAATCCCTCAAACCCCAAATCCCCCAAACTCCAAAACCCCAAACCCCAAATCCTCCAAACCCCAAATCCCTCAAACCCCAAACCCCAAATCCCTCAGATCCCAAATCCCTCACACTCCAAACCCCAAATCCCTCAAACCCCAAATCCCCCAGACCCCAAATCCCAAATCCCTCAAACCCCAAACCCCAAATCCCTCAAACCCCAAATCCCCCAAACTCCAAAACCCCAAACCCCAAATCCTCCAAACCCCAAATCCCTCAAACCCCAAACCCCAAATCCCTCAGATCCCAAATCCCTCACACTCCAAACCCCAAATCCCTCAAACCCCAAATCCCCCAGACCCCAAATCCCAAATCCCTCAAACCCCAAACCCCAAATCCCTCAAACCCCAAACCCTTCACATCCCAAACCCCAAATCCCAAATCCCTCAAACCCCAAATCCCAAATCCCTCAAACCCCAAACCCCAAAACCCCAAATCCCCCAAACCCCTCACACCCCAAACCCCAAATCCCTCATTTCCCAACCTGAGCTGGTGACTCCATGAAGAGGAAGGAGCAGGTGAAGTTTTCCCAAAGTTTTTGGGGATTTTTTAGGATTTTTTTTGGGATTTTTCCTCCTTTTTCCAGCCTCTCTTTTCCCCCAGGGACCAGCAGCGAATCCCGGCGCTGTCAGGGGAAGGTTTCACATCCCGATCCTTCTTTTGGGGCAAAATTCCAGCCAAAATTCCCGATAAAACTCCCGACAGAAAAATTCCAGACGGAAAAATTCCCCTTGGAATAATTCCCGATAAAATTCCCGGCGGAATTCCCGATAAAATTCCCGATTTTCCCGAGGCTGCGGCTCCTCCCGGCTCCTCCTTTCCCCGAGGAGTTTCCATCAACTCCAAGGGGAAAAAAAATAAAAGGAGAGGAAAAAAAATCCAGGGAAAAAAAAAAAAAAAGGAGGAGGAGCCGGTAATGAACTGTCAGAGCTCCTCGGCTGCAATTCCAGGGAAATTCCCTCCTCACATTCCCAGGAAATCAACACAATCCCAGAGAATTCCCTCCTCGAATTCCCATTAAATTCCCTCCTCACATTCCCATTAAATTCCCTCCTCGCATTCCCAGGAAATCAACACAATCCCAGAGAATTCCCTCCTCATAATCCCAGGGAATTCCCTCCTCACAATCCCAGGAAATTAATTCCAGTGAATTCCCATTAAATTAACACAATCCCATTAAATTCCCTCCTCACATTCCCATTAAATTAATTCCCTCCTCACATTCCCAGGAAATTCATTCCCTCCTTGAATTCCCATTAAATTCCCTCCTCGAATTCCCATTAAATCAACACAATCCCAGTGAATTCCCTCCTCAAATTCCCTCCTCGAATTCCCATTAAATTAACTCATTCCCAGTGAATTTCCTCTTCATAATCCCATTAAATTCCCTCCTCACATTCCCATTAAATCAACACATTCCCATTAAATTAACACAATCCCAGTAAATTCCTTCCTCTCATTCCCATTAATTCCCTCCTCACAATCCCAGGAAATTCCCTCCTCACATTCCCATTAAATTAATTCCCTGCTCACATTCCCATTAAATTAACACAATCCCAGTGAATTCCTTCCTCCCATTCCCATTAATTCCCTCCTCATAATCCCATAAATTCCCTCCTCAAATTCCCATTAAATTAACACATTCTCATTAAATTCCCTCCTGACATTCCCATTAATTCCCTCCTCACATTCCCGGTTTTTTGGGAATTCTGAGCTCTTGGCAGCGCTGGAAATCCGCGGTTTGGGGAGATCCATCCCCAGTTTGGACAGGGCAGAATTCCCAGTTTGGACGTGGCAGAATTCCCAGTTTGGATGGAGCAGAATTCCCAGTTTATTCCCATTTTATTTCCCAGTTTGGGATGTTCCATTCCCAGTTTGGACAGGGCAGAATTCCCAGTTTATTCCCCAGTTTGGGATGTTCCATTCCCAGTTTGGACAGGGCAGAATTCCCGGTTTGGATGGAGCAGAATTCCCAGTTTATTTCCCAATTTATTTCCCAGTTTGGGATGTTCCAGTCCCAGTTTGGACGGGGCAGAATTCCCAATTTATTTCCCAGTTTGGGGCGTTCCATTCCCAGTTTGGAAAGGGCAGAATTCCCAATTTATTTCCCAGTTTGGGACATTCCATTCCCAGTTTGGATGGGGCAAAATTCCCAGTTTAATTCCCAATTTATTTCCCAGTTTGGACGGGGCAGAATTCCCGATTTATTTCCCAGTTTGGGACATTCCATTCCCAGTTTGGACAAGGCAGAATTCCCAGTTTATTCCCAGTTTGGACACGGCAAAATTCCCAGTTTGGATGGAGCAGAATTCCCAGTTTATTCCCATTTTATTTCCCAGTTTGGGATGTTCCATTCCCAGTTTGGACAGGGCAGAATTCCCAATTTATTTCCCAGTTTGGATGTTCCATTCCCAGTTCGGACAGGACACCCCAAATCCCTGCCAGTCCTGCCCCAAATATTCCCATTTTTCCCCAAAAATTCCAAGAGAAAAACCCAGGAAAGGTTGAAAATCCCGGGATTTGAAGCTTTTAATGCATCCAGTGACCAAAAAAAGCCTCAAAAAACCAAAATTCTCTTTATTTTCCCCAATTCCTTTCCCACAAATTCTGCAATCCCGGGGAATCTTTGGGTTTTTCAGGGAGTGGAGCAGGAGGGAGGGAAATTTTGGGGATCAGGAGGGAAAATTTATGGAGCAGAAGAAAAATTTTATGGATCAGGAAGAAAATTTTGGGGAATGGGAGGAAAATTTTATGGATTGGGAGGAAAATTTTGGGGAATGGGAGGAAAATTTTATGGATTGGGAGGAAAATTTTGGGGAATGGGAGGAAAAATTGTGGATCAGGAGGAAAATTTTATCGATCAGGAGGGAAATTTTGGGAATCAGGGGAATATTTAGGGGAGCAGAAGGAAAATTTTATGGATTGGGAGGAAAATTTTATGGATCAGGAGGGAAATTTTATGGATCAGGAGGGAAATTTTGGGGATCAGGAAGAAAATTTTGGGGATCAGGGGAAAATTTGGGGATCAGGAGGGAAATTTTGGGGAATGGGAGGAAAATTTTATGGATTGGGAGGAAATTTTGGGGATCAGGGGGGAAAACTGTGGATCAGGAGGAAAAATTTGGGGCATGAAGGAAAATTTTATGGATCAGGAGGGAAAATTTGGGGATCAAGATGAAAAATTTGGGGATCAGGATGAAAAATTGTGGGATCAGGAGGGAAATTTTATGGAGCAAAAGGAAATTTTGGGGATCAGGAGGAAAAATTTTATTGATCAGGAAGGAAATTCTGGGGAGCAGAAGGAAAACTTCATGGATTGGGAAGAAAATTTTGAGGACCAGGAGAAAAAAATTTTGGGGAGTGGGAGGAGGAAATTTTATGGACCAAGAAAAAAAAAAACTCTGAAAAAATCGAGACACAAAACAACCCTAAACCCAAAAAAACCCAATAAAAAAATCAGATTTTTTTCCTTTTTTTCCCCCAAACCCACAAAATTTCTTCCAGCAAAACCCCCCAAAACCCCCCAAAAAAATCCCCAAAACCCCCCCCCCAAAAAAAAAACCTCAAAAAAAATCCCCAAAAAATCCTCAAAAAACCCCAAAAAACCCCCAAAAAATCCCAAAAAACCCCAAAAAAACCCCCAAAAAACCCCAAAAAATTCAGGAAAAAATGGAAATAAATCCCCTTTTTGTGGCATCCCAAGAGTTAAGAGCGGCTGTTCCTCCCCCGGGCTCACATTCCTGGGGCTGGACGCGCCTCCCGGGATTTGTTCCCGATATTTTTCAATATTTAACTTTCCCCGGCGCCTTCCCACACTTTGGGGCTCCAGGAATTCGTCGGGAAATTTTCCCGATGACAATTTAATGGGATCATCCGTCACGGCCCCGCCGCCTCCCACTGCAATAGCCGGCCAAAAAAATAAAATTAAATAAAATAAAAATAATTAAAAAAATTATATATATAATGGGAGAAAGGCGGCGGCGCGGCTGGGATTGGGAATTGGCAAATAAAGGGGGAAAAATAGGGGGAAAAAATAGGGGAAAGGAAGATCAGGATGGGGTTTGGAATTGTCAAATCCTGGGGAAAAAAATAGGGGAAAAAACAGGGAAAAAAACAGGGAAAAAAACAGGGGAAAGGAAGATCCAGGATGGGGTTTGGAATTGTCAAATATGGGGGGGAAATAGGGGAAAAAACAGGGGAAAAAACAGGGAAAAAAAACAGGGGAAAGGAAGATCCTGGATGGGGTTTGGGATTGTCAAATCCTGGGGAAAAAAACAGGGAAAAAACAGAGGAAAAAACAGGGAAAGAAGATCCAGGATGGGGTTTGGAATTGTCAAATATGGGGGGGAAATAGGGGAAAAAATAGGGGGAAAAACAGGGGAAAAAACAGGGGAAAGGAAGATCTGGGATGGGGTTTGGAATTGTCAAATCCAGGGGAAAAAACCAGGCTGGGCCTTCCCAAAATTCCAGCTGGGATTTGGATCAGGAATTCCAAAATTGAGCCTGGAGTTGGATTTTCCCAAAATTCCAGCTGGGATTTGGCTCCAGGAAATTTGGGATTTGCTGGGATTTTGGGGATCCCACAATCCTTGGGCTCATTCCCAGCTCAGGAATATCCCAAAATTCCCAAAAAATCGTTCCCAGGGTGGAATTTTTTGGCATTTCCTGGAATTTTTTGGGATTTTCTGGAATTTTTGGGCTCATTCCCAGCTCAGGAATATCCCAAAATTCCCCCCAAAAATGTTCCCAGGATGGAATTTTTGGGAATTTGGGATCTCTTGGACTCATTCTCAGCTCAGGAATATCCCAAAATTTTTTAAAAATTGCCCCCAGGGTGGAATTTTGGGGATTTTTTGGGATTTTTTGGGATTTTTGGCTCATTCCCAGCTCAAGAACATTCGAGAATTCCCAAAAAACACTCCCAGGGTGGAATTTCTGGGATTTCCTGGAAATTTTGGGATTTTCTGGAGATTTTTGGCTCATTCCCAGCTCAGGAATATTCCAAAATTCCCTAAAAATCGTTCCCAGGGTGGAATTTTTGGGATTATCTGGAATTTGGGGATTTTTTTGGGGGGATTTTGGGCTCATTCCCAGCTCAGGAATTTCCCAGAATTCCCCAAAAAACCGCTGCCAATGTGGAATTTTTGGGATCTTATTTTAAATTTTCTAGAATTTTGTGGGATTTTCTGGGATTTTGGGGGATTTTTTGGAATTTTGGCTCATTCCAAGCTCAGGAATAACCCAGAATTCCCCAAAAGATGGTCCCAGAGTGGGAATTGTTGGGATTTTCTGGAATTTCTGGGATTTCCTGGAATTTCCTGGAAAATCTAGGAATTTTTTTGAATTTTTGGGCTCATTCCCAACTCAGAAATATTCCATAATTTCCAAAAAAATCGCTCCAAGGGTGGAATTTTTGGGATTTTGAGCTCATTCCCAGCTCAGGATTCCCAGAATTCCCGAATTCCCGACGCGGCAGCGCCGCCTGGTGGCCGATCCCATAAAAAACCCAACAAAATTTCCCCCCCCAAAAAAACGGGAAAAAATTCCCAATTTTTTCTCGTGGTGGTTTGGAGAAGAATTTCCAGGAATTTGGGAATTTTTTGGAATTAATTCCCATTTTTTTGGTGGTTTTTTTTCCACTGGAAATGGGATTTTCTTGCTTTAAAAATCCGATTTTTTTCTATTAAAAAGGCACCACCTCATTAATTAATCTCCCTGATAAATTAATCATTAATTACCACTAATTAATAATCAAAATCAATAATTATTCATAATTATGAGGAGGAATGAGCTGGTTTTTCCCACTGGAAATGGGATTTTCTTGCTTTAAAAATCCATTTTTTTTCATGAAAAAGGTGTCACCTCGTTCATTGATCTCCCTTATTAATTAATAATTAATTACCACTAATTATTAATCAAAATTAATAATTATGACCAGGAATGTGATTTTTTTTCACTGGAAATGGGATTTTCCTGCTTTAAAAATGAATTTTTTTCCCCATTAAAAAGGTGTCACCTCGTTAATTGATCTCCCTTATTAATTAATCATTAATTACCACTAATTATTAATCAAAATTAATAATTCTGATGAAAAATAATCCCGAATTTCCCTCCAGGAGCACAAGAATTAAAGGAATAATTGGAATTATTTTAAAAAAAGGCCCAAAAAATCAGGAAAAAAAAAGTGGGTTTTTTAATCAAAAAGGCAAAAAAAAAAATCAGGAAAAAAAATCAATTTTTTAAATCAAAAAAGCCAAAAAAAATCACAAAAAAATGAGATTTTAAAAATCTTTTATTTATTTTCCCCATTCCATTTCCTCCCAAGGAATTTTTTCCTCCCCTCCCCTAAAAAAAAAAAAACTCCAGAAATTTGATTTTTTTCAGAGATTTTTATTGGGATTAAACCTCGTCACGACGCGCCGACGATCCTTGGGAAAACTCCAGGAGAAAAAAGAAAAATTTCCCTCCCAAAAATTCAATTTTTTTATTTAAAAAATGAAGATTTCTGTGGAAAAAAAACCTAAATAATTTTCCAGAAAAAAAATATAAATAAAATAAATCCAGAAATTCGTAGAATTGCAGTTTGGAAAGTCAAGGATTTATTTATTTTGAGAATTTCATCTTGAGGGAAAACTTGAAATTTAATTTTTCTTCTATTTTTTTAATTTTTTAAAAATTTTTTTCGATTTTTTTTTTCATTCTTTTTTTGATTAACAACAACAAAAAAAATTCTGATTTTTTTATATTTTTTTCTGGTTTTTTGGGGGATTTTTTGGGGTTTTTTTTTGTTTTGGGGAAGAGAAAAAAATCAAAATTTTCCTGAATTCCCAAGAAAACAAAAATCAATTCTCCAAAAAATCCAACTCTAAAACCCCGACCTGGGAAGGCAAAAAAACCCTCAAATTTTCCACCCCCAAAAAAGTCCCATTAATCCTGAATTAAAAACTCAACGGAGTCAAAATTTGGATTTTATTGGGTTTTTTTTCTGAAAATTTTCCAATTTTTAAAGCAAAGATGGAGAATTCCACAAACCAAAATGGGTCATCAACAAAACTTGGACTTTTCAACACCAAAAATCCAAAAAAAACCAAAAAACCCAGGAAGGGCAAAAAAAAAAAAAAATCCAATTTCATGAATTAAAAACTCAGTGGAGTCAAAATTTTGGATTTTTTTTTTTCTGAAAATGCTGAAAATTTTCCAAATTTCAATCCAGAGATGGAGGAGAATCCACAAACCAAAAGTGGGTCACCGACAATATTTGGAGTTCTCAACCCAAAATCACAAAAACGACCCAGGAAGGGCAAAAACCCCCCAAATTTCTTCAATTAAAAACTCAACAGAGTCAAAAATTTGCTGAAGAATTTTTGGTTTTCACACCAGTGATGGAGGAGAACTCTACAACCCAATGCGTCTCACCAACAAATTTTGAATTTCTCAACCCCAAACCCCCACCAAGACCTGGAATGGCCAAAACCCCAAATTTCTTCAATTAAAAACTCAACAGAGTCAAAATCTGGTGAAGAATTTCCAATTTTCAATCCAACGATGGAGAAGAACTCTACAACCCAACGTCAACTCTTCGTCTTCTCAACCCAACACCCCAACACAACCCATGAAAAGCCAAAAAAACCCCCGAATTTCCCAATTAAAAACTTAACAGAGTTAAAATTTACTGAAGAATTTTCCATTTTCAATCCAACGATGGAGGAGAACTCCACAACCCAACGCATCCCACCAACAAAATTTGAACTTCTCAACCCCAAACCCCACCACAACCCAGAAAAGGCCAAAAACCCAAATTTCTTCAATTAAAAACTCAACAGAGTCAAAATCTGGTGAAGAATTTCCAATTTTCAATCCACAGGTGGAGGAGAATTCAACAACCCAACGCGTCCCACCAACAAAACTTGGTTGTGTCAACCCAAAACCCCAAAAACATCCCAGGAAAGGCCAAAGGCCCAAATTTCTTCAATTAAAAACTCAACAGAGTCAAAAATTTGCTGAAGAATTTTTGGTTTTCACACCAGTGATGGAGGAGAACTCCACAACCCAACAATGTTTGGAGTTCCCAACCCAAAACCCCACCACAACCCAGGAAAGGCCAAAACCCCAAATTTCTTTAATTAAAAACTCAACGAGAGTCAAAATCTGGTGAAGAATTTCCAATTTTCAATCCAGAGATGGAGAAGAACTCTACAACCCAAAACGGCTTCCCAACAATGCTCGGACTTCTCAACCCAAAATCCCAAAAACAACCCAGAAAGGCCAAAAAACCCCCAAATTTCCCCCTGCAACCCCCAAACCCCCAGTAAAATTTGGTCTTTGTCGGGGTTGTGCCCTCACTCCGGGCTGGGCTGTGCCCTCACTCCTGGGCTATGCTCCTCAGCACAGACTTCACTGGTTCCCAATTAAAAAATCAACGGAGTCAAAATTCACTGAAGAATTTTCAATTTTCAAACCACACCTGGAGAACTTCACAAACCAAAGTGGGTCACCCAACCCCACCATGACCTAGGATGGCCAAAACACCAAATTTCTTTAATTAAAAACTCAACAGAGTCAAAATCTGGTGAAGAATTTCCAATTTTCAATCCAACGACGGAGGAGAACGCTACAACCCAACGTCAACTCTTCGTCTTCTCAACCCAACACCCCAACACAACCCAGGATGGCAAAACTCCCAAATTTTCCACCCAAAAAGTGCCCCACTCAGCCTGAATTAAAAACTTTAAAGAGTCAAGATTTACTGAAGAATTTTCCATTTTCAAACCAACGATGGAGGAGAACTCTACAACCCAACGTCGACTCTTTGTCTTCTCAACCCAAAATCCCAAAAACAACCCATGAAAAGCCAAAAAACCCCCCGAATTTCCCAATTAAAAACTTAACAGAGTCAAAATCTGGTGAAGAATTTCCAATTTTCAATCCAACGATGGAGGAGAACTCCACAACCCAACGCGTCCCACCAACAAAACTTTGTTGTGTCAACCCAAAACCCCAAAAACATCCCAGGAAAGGCCAAAAGCCCAAATTTCTTCAATTAAAAACTCAACAGAGTCAAAAATTTGCTGAAGAATTTTTGGTTTTCACACCAGTGATGGAGGAGAACTCCACAACCCAACAATGTTTGGAGTTCCCAACCCAAAACCCCAACACAACCCAGGAAAGGCCAAAACCCCAAATTTCTTTAATTAAAAACTCAACGAGAGTCAAAATCTGGTGAAGAATTTCCAATTTTCAATCCAGAGATGGAGAAGAACTCTACAACCCAACGTCTCTGACCAACAAAACTTCGTCATCTCAACCCCAAACTCCCACCAAGACCCAGAAAAACCCAAAAAAACCCCAAATTTCCCCCTGCGACCCCCAAACCCCCAGTAAAATTTGGTCTTTGTCGGGTTGTGCCCTCACTCCTGGGCTATGCTCCTCAGCACGTATTTCACTGTGTAGGCGAAGGCGGCGAAGCCCACGATGACAAACAAGTTCGCCAGGGCTCCCCCCAAGAGTCCGTGGTTCCTGTGGGGCGGCTGCAGCACCCCGGGGTGCCCCCCCAGCCCCACTGGGGGCCCCGGCAGCAGGGGGTGCCCGTGGTGGTGCCCCAGATGGGCCTCCCCGTCCGGCACCACGTCGGGGAGGGGCAGGGAGGGAGGTCTGGAGCTCAGCTCCTCCTGCGCTTTCTGCTTTTGTTTGATTTCCTGCAGGGGGAAAAAAAAAAAAGGAAATTCAGTGGGATTTGGGGTTTTTGTTTGAGTTCCTGGAAAGGGGAGAGAAAATTGGGGTGATTTGGGGGCTTTTGTTTGTTTCCTGCAGAGGGAAAGTGGAAATTGTGGTGATTTGGGGGCTTTTGTTTGAGTTCTTACAAAGGAAAAGTGGAATTTGGAGGGTTTTTGTTTGAGCTCCTGCAGAGGGAAAGAGAAAATGGAAGTTGGGGAGGGGCAGGGAGGGAGGTCTGGAGCTCAGCTCCTCCTGCGCTTTCTGCTTTTGTTTGATTTCCTGCAGGGGGAAAAAAAAAAAGGAAATTCAGTGGGGAAGTGGAAATTGGGGTGATTTGGGGTTTTTGTTTGAGTTCCTGGAGGGGGAAGAGAAAATTCCACGGGATTTGTGGTGATTTGGGGGCTTTTGTTTGATTTCCTGGGAAATAGGAGAGAAAATTCAGTGGGAAAGTAGAATTTGTGGTAATTTGGGAGCTTTTGATTAATTTTCTGCAGAGGGAAGGGAAAATTCCATGGGATTTGGGGTGATTTGGGTGTTTCTATTTGAGTTCTTGCACAAGGAAAGAGAAAATGGAAGTTGGGGAGCGGCAGGGAGGGAGGTCTGGAGCTCAGCTCCTCCTGCGCTTTCTGCTTTGGTTTGATTTCCTGCAGGGGGAAAAAGAGAAAATTGGGGTGATTTGGGGGGTTTTTGTTTGATTTCCTGGAGAGGGAAAGAAAACTGGGGTGGTTTGGGGTTTTTGTTTGAGTTCCTATAGGAGGAAGAGAAAATTCCATGGGATTTGTAGTGATAAGAAATAAGGGAAATTAGAGAGGAAATTCAGTGGGATTTGGGGTTTTTGCTTGAGTTCCTGGGAAGGGAAAGTGGAAATTCATGTGATTTCTGTGTTTTTGTTTGAGTTCCTGCACAGGGAAAGAGAAAATGGAATAGGAAAGTGGAAGTTGGGGAGGG
This sequence comes from Zosterops lateralis, assembly GCF_965231275.1. Taxonomy (NCBI): domain Eukaryota; kingdom Metazoa; phylum Chordata; class Aves; order Passeriformes; family Zosteropidae; genus Zosterops; species Zosterops lateralis. The sequence goes on along the minus strand of NC_139782.1, from coordinate 6,452,061 downwards.
GCAGGGAGGGAGGTCTGGAGCTCAGCTCATCCTGCGCTTTCTGCTTTGGTTTGATTTCCTGGGGGAAAAAAAAGGAAATTCAGTGGGGAAAAGGAAATTGGGGTGATTTGGAGGCTTTTGTTTGAGATCCTATAGGGGGAAGAGAAAATTCCATGGGATTTGTAGTGATTTGGGGGCTTTTGATTGATTTCCTGGGGAAGATGAGAGGAAATTGGGGTGATTTGGGGTTTTCTATTTGAGTTCCTGGAGAGGGAAAGGGCAAATTGGGGTGATTTGGGTGTTTTTATTTGAGTTCTTGCACAGGAAAGAGAAAATGGAATAGGAAAGTGGAAATTGGGGAGGGGCAGGGAGGGAGGTCTGGAGCTCAGCTCATCCTGGGCTTTCTGCTTTTGTTTGATTTCCTGCAGGAGG